>NW_028145471.1:695000-960000 GCF_977016875.1 Pavona decussata
AATTTCTGTTGTATACGTGGGTTGAGTTTATTGTTGGTTCTCGTCCCTGCTCCGAGGGTTTTTCTCCGGGTACTCCGGTTTTCCTCCCTCCACAAAAACCAACATTTCCAAATTCCAATTCGACCTGGAAACAATGGAGGGAAGAGCCACTCCGTGGATTCCACTGAAATTCCTATTTATTTATTTTTTTTTTTATTTGTACCGCAAACAATGTAGACTGATATCTATGACAACTTTTGGTTCTCGTGTGTTAGTCCCAAAAATATTGGAAATTGTCGAGCACAATTTGGGATTAATGGGAACTCGTGACGATTTGACATCAGGGCCTGAATCGAAGCCCCGACCTCCGAAGTTGATCAACCGTTGCTCTATTAACCGACAGAGGTACGAGGCCTCAGTAATCCTTTGTATCCTTGACTGAGTGACTGACTGACCGACTATGTGCCATTCTCTCTACTGCGGTCTAACAAGTTTTTGGCTTACTGACAGGTTAAAATAGCTACTTTCTCGCAGAAAAAATACAATGAACAACTCCACCGACATCAGTCCCAGTGATCATGCGCAGTGCTCATACGCTGTTTCTGTATTCTGCACAACAGCAATGGCTATAATCACCTCGGGGTCCTTGATTGGCAATTTTCTAGTGTTTGTCACTGTGTACAAAAATTCAAACCTTAGAACAAGCACCAACTACTACTACGTCAACGTGGCGGTTTCTGATTTTGTTGCAAGTCTCGCCGCCTGGCCACTTTACCTCACTGATGAGATAATCACAAGCAAGGGAAGCCTTATCCAAGGTCCTCTCGCTACAGCTGGATGCAAAGTAGGGATTTATGTGAGAGCTGTATCCACTGCCGTATCGGTGCTAAGCCTGGTGCTGGTCGCTGTCGACAGATTCATCGCTACTGTGTATCCCTTCAAAGCCGCATTACTGTCAGGAAAAATAAGAGTGGCTCTGATGTTTGTAACATGGTTGATAGCGATGGGGTTTTGTGGCCCAATGTTTTACTTTTCCAAAGTTGAAGACGTTGGCGCGGAAACATTCTGCAGATTTGCGTGGAATGACGCTTTCGCCATTGTAGTTTACTATGTAACTGCTCTTATTTTGTTTGGTGTTGTACCATATACTGCTATAATCGCCCTTTATCCTCGCATTATGCTTGCTCTGAGAAAAAGGCCAAATCCAGAATTGGGCGCAGCAAGAATAAACACGGAACAAAAGAGACGTAAGCAGACTCAAAATGTTATGAAGATATTCAGATCGCTTGTTATAGCATATTCTGCAGTCTTTGCTGTTTTTGGTATTTATATGATTTTAAAGATGGCTTTGCCCGAAATTTTTATCGAAGATAAGTGTAAGTGGATTCTTGCGTTTACATATTTTCTGGTTCCGTCCATAAGCACGGGGATCAACCCATTTATTTTATTTTCATTTAGTTCAAATTTTCGTCTCGCTTTGAAAACTTTGTTTCTGTCTCCTCTTGAAGGTAACGGATATTGTTGCAAATGGTCCAGAACTGTGCAGGTTTCGCATCGCATTGAAACACGTGAACTAACTAGTGCTTGGGAGAAAGAGATAAGACGCTCTAATCAGCAACGAAGCAGACAGTGCTCCCTAAAATTAAAAATAGAGACGATGGAAACGAACTGTTAAAGGTTGTAACAAGAAGGGCATTTTCCTAGATGATTGAGGGTTAAAGGGACTTCTAGTTGTTTGTTCAGTCAAGCACGCCAGTCAACCCGTCCCCCCCCCCAACCTCCCTTTCCGAAGTATGCCCCGACCATTTGAATGTGTTTTTCTTGGTTTGTGGGAGTTATAAGGTTTTCAAGGACAGTATTTAACCTTTAGGAGCAAATGTGGGGCTTCCACTCCTTTAAAAGAGTTTTTGTCGATGTCATAAATATTTAGTGCGCTTAAACGTGTTTTTTTCCCTGGAGGGTGGAAATTTGAACAAGCTAATCTTTAAAAGCTCAAATACCCTGGGCCTGGTTGTCCACAGCCAATTAACGCTAATCCCCGGTTAAAATATAACCGAGGTTTCCGGCTTGCTCGTTAAAAACGTTTTAAAATCTAATTTTAAGCTCATGGTAAAGAAAGTCAACGTCAAAACTAAGGGACAAAAATCTTTTTGAAAAAAAAAATTAAACTCTACTCAAGTTCATTTTAATCCAGGATTGGCTTAATCGGGCTTTGAAAAACTGGGCGCTGGGGGTTATTCCTCGTTGGAGGGGTTGGTTGAAAGTTCGAATGGATCGGCACATACATCTTTGTATTTTTCTTGATTTTATTAGTTTTAGTCTATTTACTAATTAAGAGTTCCTTATCTCATTCCTTATAATGTTTAGTTTCCAGTTTACTGTTACTTTGTAAATTGAATGTAACCAGTTCTGTATGACACTTATTTGACAATAACTGTCAAAATTCTCGTGCGCTGGGGGTTATTCCTCGTTGGAGGGGTTGGTTGAAAGTTCGAATGGATCGGCACATACATCTTTGTATTTTTCTTGATTTACTAGTTTTAGTCTATTTACTAATTAAGAGTTCCTTATCTCATTCCTTATAATGTTTAGTTTCCAGTTTACTGTTACTTTGTAAATTGAATGTAACTAGTTCTGTATGACACTTATTTGACAATAACTGTCAAAATTCTCGTGCGCTGATTGGCTCGTAGCTACTCATCGTCTATAAAAGCACAGAAGTGAAACCACTGTCGCCGGTGGCGCGTTGTTCCACTTGAGTTTTAAACATTGTATGAGGTAATTTTATGGTCAATAAGTATAGAGTATAGACCATAGAAAACTGACGTCGATTTGTTAATTGCAACATAATTGCAAATTAGCAGTAATTCAGTTTTCTCAACCACATGTTCTGTAACACTGTTTAAATGTAATAAACGTTGAGTTACGTCAGTTGAGTTGAGCTCACGTAGTAACAATACAAATCGTAGATGACATGTTACACGGTTCATTTTAAATTTCGTCACTTGGATACAGTTAGCTTTAGAATGACATATATAAGCTGGAAACCTTCGGATATCTTCGGATAACTTTAGAAATCTTCATTGTTACTGGCAATCGTATTAAAAATTAACAATGGAGTTACACCTTTGTAGCCTTGTTTCACAAATATTATTATTCTTACAGTCAGCTAAAACAATAGAGAGAAGAAAAATAATAAGCTTCATAAACAAATGAAAACCTGTGAGGTTCTTACAGAAAGGTAAAGCCTTATTGCATCCGACGCAGAAAGAACGCTCTCGTAATACAGATTGGAGTCGAGATTGTATGGGACAATCAACGAATGAATGGATCTGGGACGCGTATCTGGCACCCCCCGCAGATTTTGCAGGGGTGGATAACATCATCACCAACTTGGTAACGGAGAGAGAGCCTGGATTCGAAATCATTGAACACACTCCCTTATCTTTGGTTATTACTAGTTTATTGTTACTTATTTTCTCAAAGAAGAATAATTCCAAGATAGATTCTAAGGAATCAATGTAATTTTGAGATGTGAAAATCGTCAATTCAACCTCGTTCCCACAGAGATCTTGGAAACGAGGTTGACCTCAATGCGACAGCTTTCCTTATCATCGTGGCTAATGGCGTTTTTATATTACTAAATTATGCGTACAGCGAACTATCGTCAATATTGTGTTGTTCAACATGCACTTAAACCGATAGTACGTTCGTCCAGGCGTTTCAGTAATCCGTTTTCAGTGAACCAGACGTTTTTGTACTGAACGAACTGCGAGGCTCATTACCAGACTTACTAAAGATGTTTGCCCAAGTTCGTCCCAGACGAATTATACGTCTCTAATAGAAAAAACGATAATTTATTTTTCATGACCATGATGCTTCCTTATGGACGCCAACCATGGCTACCAACAGTGTCTATTCCAGGACATTTTTATAGCCTGTGTCCAGTTCTACGTCTGGAGTTGATCAGTGTAAAAGGGTACATCACCATTGGCTTGCTTAATCTTTCAAGCGTTAAAAAAAACGACTCCTTTTCAAGCTGTTCAATGCAATGTATTTTTGCATGGATAATTGACAATCGCTTGCCCATAGTACCGTTCCAAATGGCATCACAGATTTTGTACACTTCTATGGTGCAAGAGAGAACCTACAACCTACCACTTTTTACCACCATTTTTTTTTGTATTTTACTACAGGCCCCTTTTTTCAATAAACACGTTTTTTTCCAAGGTGATGAATGTTTGTGAGCATAAGAGAAACACATGTGGTAAAAGCAGAAAATGGTCAACAAAACCAATTCGTGATGAAGTCTATGATGTCCTTGCAATACAAACAATACGAACGCGTTTGAAACTCGTTCAAAAAGCGCTTGGAACGTTTTAAAAACGCGTGTCAGATGCATTTTACGTGATAAATGCGTGTAACTTGCAATTAGATGCGTATAGCTTGCGTTTCAGACGAGTCAAAGATCTAAAAAGTCGTCTAACTTGCATCTTAGAATACGCGGTTAAAATCTCGGTTCCATAACGCCCGTTATTCGTTGTCATTTCACTAAAAGTACGCAACTTTCCATCGACCACCTCTTCAATGAGATAAGAACCGTTGATTTCCACTGCTGTCTTTTACTTCAGCTCAGAATCTACCAAAAAGGTGCAGCTTTCCCACTGCTTTTCGTTTCTATAGCCCAAAATCTATCAAGAAGTTTATAGGTGGTTTGCATTGTCGCCATGTTGGTGTCCAAAACAAAAGAAAATTTCTTCACATAGTTTGCATAAAAATAAAAGTTAACTCCTACAAGAGGAAAATCCATTCAACGCAAGTTCCAAAGTTACTGATTTGACGATCAAACTAAGTGTATTCAAGTGGGAGGCGATCAGATCTTTCCTTGTTCGATGGCGCGTGACACGGACTAAAACATTCATTTCAACACCTCTTCCACAAGGCGCATGCGTTATGCCTCCATTACCCCGACAGTATGGAGAATGAATAGTATGTGCAAACATATTTCTTTAAGGTATGCAACAAGTGGTGACTTCATATGCGGCGGAAATTACGTTATGATTTCCAAACAGCGGCCATCTTGAATCCGCCCTGATCCACCATATTGGAATTCTATATCCTCAACACTTCAGAAAACCATCAAAATTGACCGAAAAGTAATTAAAAGCAGAAGAAGAACGCTAAATGTAGTTAAATTAAAAGCTACTGCGAGAGAGGCGATGTTTCTTCATTAAATAAAACATGAATGCTCCATTTTCTGAAAAACCTACATGTTAAAAATCGGTTGTTGCCGTGGTAAAATAAAATTCAAGAAACGTTGACACCGCTCATCAAATTGTTTCCAATTTATTTTTGAAAAATTCGCGAGGTTTGAAGGCGTTCGGTCAAATATTTAAAAATTGCTACAAGACGAATCCGCTCTCCCACCCACGTCTAGATCGAGTTACAAGTAATTTTGTCATCACAGAACTAGATTTTTACAAAAACATACTTTAAGAAAACATCTTGCAGTCTTAAGGATGGTACGTCCTTTTGCTACTGGGCATTCGTTCTGCCTACCTTGGGATGGTCCACGCACCTCTAATTTCTTAAAGTGCTACTACGATCAAAACTTCATGTCACGTATGAAACAAAAATACGTTCTTTACAGCTTATCCGATGTGGCTGTACCTGTCTTGGTCACTGAAATGAAGTTTGGGCCCCGTAAATTGAAAATATTGAGCCTTGAAAACTGGTGTTTTCGAGTCCGCCATTATGAATTTATGTTCCAGCGAGCCCGCGGTATGAAAGTGATTGGAGTTGCGGTATTTTTATTCAAACCTATTGTGTTTTTGTCGTGACGTAATACTCTCAACTCGCTGATCGAGCGAGTACTGTAGTTCTCCTTCTGGCGACGAATTTCAGAGCTGTTTTGGCCACAGAAAGCTCTCCTGGATCGTCTTTGCATGATATAGGCAAAGGAAATTAAGAAGTCCTGACTCTGTAGAGCTAGTTCCGTCTGAAGAAGAGGCAGCCGAATAAGTTCAGCAGCTAGCGCTTTTGCTACAAGAGAAGGAAGAGCAGACTTTGCTGAGTCGTTCATCTCTCGGGTAAGATATTAGAGATAGAGATTGATATTTAGATGTGTTATTTGCTGTATTAACAAAACAGGCAAGCTTTAAAAGTGTAGTGCCTGAGAATCCTCAACAATTTCTCTTGACTACTAGCCAGTTCATTCCCCGGAGGGTTTAGGTTTAGGTTTTTAGCTTTGCTTTCGAAAGTTTGCCTTGGTGTTAAATTAGAGTGCACAGTTAAGTTTCGGTTCCGAGTAAGCTTACTGTTTTTGCACTTTTTTACCATGGAAAAAGAATATATATTGTAGTGAAAAGCTCTGTGCAATGGCTTGAATTTAAGCTGATCGTTCCCTTGTAATTGATGCCAAGTTTCCTCTTGGTTCAATATTTTCTCAGGTGCAAATGTTCAAATTGCTCCCTTGAGCGACTTACCAAGCCTGGAGAGTGCTGGTGCTGCATGGACATCATTGTATTCAGATTTGAATAAGTACAGTAATCAATAAACAAATAAATTTGCAAGGCAACAACAATTTGCAATGATTTGTTTTCTTCCCTTGCACCATCATGAACAATGTAATAGTCTTTTCTGTGTACATATATTTTTTTTTAAGGTGGCTCACGTCAGGTTAAACACCACTGCACTGGATGCTTTAACGCACTGAAGAAATGACTAGCTTTATAAATGAAAATTTATTAAGGCATGCTTTCTGGTAACAAGCATCCACCTAGGCAAATGAGGGGAGGAAAAGTAGGAATTTTGCAAATATAAATTGAAAACAATATTCTTGGGAGTTAAAGTTTGTGATTCAGGTATTGAAATTTTTTTGCTTATTCTAATGAAGGGTCAAATCAACCTAACAACAAACATCCTTTGTCCTACATGTCTAAGGGCAAACCCCCAAGCAAGTGTTGATGAGTTTGATACACTGTTGCTGTGGTAACAGTTCTTGTTACTTTCACTTTTGGTGCAGTGAGAGATGGGCAAATGCATGCTACCAAAATGAAGTAAAGTTGAGACTGTTGTGAGCCACCTTTGATTTTTTTCTCAAGGTTGTTCTTCTTGATCAGTGTTTATTCTTAGAAAATGTAGATTCAATTTCATTTTGTACAACAACAAATTTATTGGTGAAACAAGATTCTGGCACTCTTTTTCAAATGAACATAAAAATAAAATTATTAATGTACTGCAGACAATGAACCATAAACCTTATTCCAAAGTGGCTATCATATTAATATTGTTTATATTCAAATAAGTATTTATTTAAAACCACACCAAAAGAGAAAACATTTGAGTTCTGGTTGCTATACATGGCTCAGGAATGTCTGTGCTTCAGCTCCCTATTAGCAGGGAGCAGGGGGTGGGGAGGGGGGGAGGTGGAGTGTCATGAAAGAATAAGCAGTGAAAACAGAGGGTCACATAAATTTATGCTCTTGCAATCATAATTTATAGTATGACAGGGAGAGCGAGTTATATACAAAAGACAAAATAAAATTTGTTAATTTAAGTCATTATTTAACAAAAGCAAGACAAGTATTAAGTATTAAAATATTAATGCAAAGGAAATGTGTAGCATAATGGAGTTATATGATGCCAATGGGCTCTATAGATGATTTGAATTATGTTGGGGCAAAATGGTTCCAGTAAGTAACTTACAGTTTGCCTCCATTCTTGTTTTCTTTTTCTGGTATTTGAACTACATTGTATTACCTGTTCAGGGGGAGGGTCGTGAAATTTCATTTGCATCGCTATGGAGGGTCACATCATTTTCATTGCTCAATTTAAAATCTCCACCTCACTCCCCCACCCCCCCCCCCCCCCCCATCCCCACTAATTTCTGACCCTTCCCTAAAACAGAAGCCTATGTAATGGAAAGAGTTACAAAGAGGAGGCATGATGAATGAAGAGAAAACAGTTCTTTTATTGATTCTATTTGTCAACTGGTGGTTGATGACAAAACATCAAGAAAAGCCCTTGAGAAAGGTCAGTGCTCTTCAACTGCTAGTTTAAGGAGGAGCACTGGCCTTTTCTTGGCTGTCCACATTTTTCACGTGTTGTGCTCTGCAAGGTATGTTTTGCCCTGTATTTAATAGTAAGAGCTGGGTTTTGACGTTGTTGCAACTCAGCGTCTGAAAAATAAATCAAAATTTAAAATACATTACCAATTGAATCTAATTGATAAGAAACAACTGAATGTGAGGTTTTCTTAAAACCTTTCTTAAACCAAAAATTCAAACTATTTCTTCAAGAAAACCACTTAAAAGAAAGAAGGAACCCTTTTGTAAACGCCAAAGACCACCTTATCGAAAGCTGAGTGAAAATGGATAATTAAAGTGGTTTTCTTCGCGTTTGTTTGCACAGTTTTTGCCACAAGCTTTTGCACAAGCAAAGTAAACACAAGCTTACTCTTATCGCACTGAGATGTTTTGGAAATGCTTCGGAGGGAAAAGCTAGTTCCGGGAGCTAGTTGCACTTACATTATTTACTCGTTCAATCAAAGTTTAGTACTTTAGAAACGCAATATAAAATGTGTATAAAAATTTGTGACTGCTATTTGTATGGGTGCTGAACAAGGTATCGAGGAATCACCAAAGATAAAAAACAATATTCACACATTTCGCCCACTTTACATAAGCTTACCTTTTGCCGCTCCTTCCCCTTCGGAGATTTTTTTCAGGTTCACGATCTCCTGATCGCTTACCCTTTTCAAAAGATCAGGTTTTATTTGTGTTCACTGACTTGGGTGCAATGTCCAAGTGTCCCTCGAACTAAACCGAGAAAATAGCAAAACGTGCAAGACAACAAACTGGACCCACACATCTCTCGTTCTGTCGGCCGGACTCGCATGCAGCGCAATTCCTGCCGCTCGATTAGAGCAGTTGTTATACCACTGAACAACACAGCGACTTCCCACCATTGAAAGAACGAAACATTTTTCGAAAACGTGTTCGAAACCGTATGAGAAGTTAGCCTCGTAGGGCTTGCCTGGGCTTCGAGTTGAGAGTCTGACGTCACTTGTTTTTCCCGGGTGACCCGGCCTCTGTTGTCATTGGACACCATCTGCCTTTGGTAACCTGGCCGCAGGAACATGGCGGTTCAATGGCGGATGAAAATTCGTGGAGTTTGAGCGCAAAAAAATCGCACTTTCCTTCATCTTATGAGGATATAACTTGGAGATCATGTACTTTAGGACATAAACTACCAATCAACCGCAAATAAAAGGTATTCGAAAATTTGATCGTAGTAGCACTTTAAAGGAAGATGCCTACTAATTCAAATGTATTTTGCTTGGTTAATAGCTATGCAGGAAAAGAGGATCTGATCAAGGACTATTGAAATCGAAAAAAAAATTGAGGGTAACCACGAATTTTCAGAGATTGTTAAGCTTCAATTTCATTTGCAAAAAAGCCATACATTGGAACTGATGTTTTTTTTTTTTTTTTACTAAGATCTGCTTTCCCAGCATAGTTATAAGCCGTGCAAAAGTACCTGGGTGTTAGGAGGCACCATGCTTAACATATAGTTAAAGCAGAAACAATACAGATAAGGCAATGTGATAGTGCGTTGCTTTTTGGAAGGCCATATTAAACACAAGACCATTACTTCGGTGTTAAACCTCGCTCTTAGTTGGAATCCTTGTAACAGCTTCTCGACTTTCTCGACATGTTGATGTTATCTTTAGCACGAAGAATGATGTCAAATCCAGTCCGAACCACGGACTACAAAGTAAACAACATTGATGACGTTTTTTTTTTAAATTTTATTTCATTTTTTTTGTATTTTGTATGTGCTGTATTAACGCAGTTCGTGAAGTGCATAAAATTAATTTTGAAACAGATCACGTATTAAAATAAATTGGAGCAATTTCATGCAAACATCGCAGAACTGAAAGCGGTTAGAATCTGCCCTTTCGTTTCGGCTTTTCCATACTGTTTTCTGCCTTCAATAGTCGAAATAGAGCAATGGACATGCCTCGCAACACTAACGTGCATTCAGTTTGCTGACGTATTGTTTACATTTTGACTCCTTACCATACAGCTATTTCAATTAACGTTGTCGGATCGATCAAAGTATAAAGCTGTAAGACAAGACCTCAAGATTCTGTTGATTTTTTATGAATAGGTTCATCAAAATCAGCTATGCCTCGTCCGTCTAGTGAAGATATACGATGGCAAGCCTTTTGGATAAAACAAATGTTAAGATATCAAGTGGATGAGGTGGCAGCCTCTTTTAAAGATGTCTTTAAGCTTTAAGTTTTGATCCGACGACGTTAATTGAAATAGCTGTATATCAAACCTCAGGATACGAACAAATGGACACTAAAAGACCACGTCATTGTTAATAATCATTATAAATATTACTGTGATATGTTCAATATTCTGGGAGAGATAAGCTTGAGAAAACTGCCGAAGTTATAAAGGATGTAGTGTATTGGTGGAAAGCCACCCGGTCATACACTCTTGTAAAATCTTGAATTTTAGAAAATCCAAAGTTTGCCAAGGTCTTTCAATTTGTCGAGACCATTAACTTGTAGCTAGTTTTGACCTAGTATTATTGGTGCTAACCATGTAAGCAGAGATCGGCCTACGAGTAAAACAATATTTAATTTTTAAAGTATTCGTAGCACTGCTGAAATGAGACTTACTAGTTCAACACGTTTTTATCTTATTATTTTATGTGCTTATTAATGAAAATACCGTGATTTGAATACAAAATACTGCTAGCATATTACATTTTAAATGTCATTCATCCACCATTTCTCCTCTGTTTATTGACGTAAACGTTTATATCTGGAGATCAAACTGACAATTGTGAAGTGTACGTACACTATTTAAAATGCCAAAACCTCTAGCCGTATAATTAAGTAACGTTTAAAAAACGAGTAGGAGCGTTTTATCACGAGACGCAGCCGAGTGGTTTTAGACCCGATAAAACACGTGGAATTAGCATCCGTGAATAACACCGCATACTAATGAGGAGTGTTTTATCAGCTGATAAAACACCGGACACTAACGAACACCGCTTACTAATAAGGAGGAGGTTTATCGATGTAAAGTCACCGCACGTAATGTATTATCGACCATTTGATAGGTCAATGTGCTTTTGAATTATTAATAAGTTTTTGAAGTTTTCTTATTTGCATGCTCAAAATTATTGCATTAATGATCCATTTTAGGCGTTCATTCGCGGGCGATCGTTCTGTTGGTTGAATTGAAGGTAATGACTTTTTGTTTTCTTTCGACTATGCAATCGCTTGTGTGAGTCATTTTGTCTATAGTGAGCCAAAAGGAAGATTGCTTTTGAGCCATATCGAAATCAGTCTTCATATATATGCACTTACACAGCTAGTCAGTAGGAGCAAGGCACGTTATTATTGCATTAAGGCGGTTGAAAGTTACTTATTATAAATAAGACATAAGTATTTGCCCCTTTCCAGCATTAGTTTAGTTTAATAGCCAAATGCAATGGAGGTAGTCAAGTCTAATTCTTCTCTTATTAGACCACGTTTTTCTTTTTTCATCCAAGCTTTTTTTTTTTTTACAACAAAAGGCGTCTTGACAGCCGTGAGCAAAATATCTCAGACCCAATACAAGTCGCAAATGATTCAGTGATAAAAGGTAAGTAAAAGAAAGTAATTACTTTTTCTTATTAAAATTAAAAGTGAAAATTAACCGGTGTGTGTTTTTGAAAGTCTAATTGACTGTGGTTAGGAAGTGAACTTATAAAGAAGATAAGGCATGGCAATATCAGCACATGCCGTACTTTCAATAATTATGTCAGGGATCTTATGTCCGTGAGAGACAAATTACGAAATGTAAACTGCATTGCGGCTAATTTGTGTTGTGCCACAAACAATGTAGACTGATATCTATAACAACTTTTTGCCCCTGTGTGTTAGTCCCACAAGTATGGGAAATCGCACTACCTCGAGTAAAATTTGTGATTAATACGAATTCTTAATGTTTTGACATCACGGCCAGAATCGAACCCACGACCTCAAGCGTTGCTCTATTAACCGACAGAGGCACGATGCCACAGTAATCATTTGTATCCTTGACTGAGTGACTGACTAGCAGACTGAGTATGTGCCATTCTCTCTACTGCAGTCTAACAAATTTTTGTTTTACTGACAGGTTAAAATAGCTACTTTTTCGGAGAAAAAATACAATGAACAACTCCACCGACATCAGTCCCAGTGATCACGCGCAGTGCTCATACGCCGTTTCTGTATTCTGCACAACAGCAATGGCTATAATCACCTTGTGGTCTTTGATTGGCAATTTTCTGGTGTTTGTCACCGTGTACAAAAATCCAAACCTTAGAACAAGCACCAACTACTACTACGTCAATATGGCGGTTTCTGATTTTGTTGCAAGTCTTGCCGCCTGGCCACTTTACCTCACTGATGAGATAATCACAAGCAAGGGAAGTCTCATGATAGGTCCTCTCGCTACAGCTGGATGCAAAGTAGGGATTTATGTGAGAGCTGTATCCACTGCCGTATCGGTGCTAAGCCTGGTGCTGGTCGCTGTCGACAGATTCATAGCTACTGTGTATCCCTTCAAAGCCGCATTACTTTCAGGAAAAATAAGAGTGGCTCTGATGTTTGTAACATGGTTGATAGCGATGGGGTTTTGTGGCCCAATGTTTTACTTTTCCAAAGTTGAAGACGTTGGCGCGGAAACATTCTGCAGGTTTGCGTGGAATGACGCTGTCGCCATCATAGTTTACTATGTAGCTGCTCTTATTTTGTTTGGTGTTGTACCATATACTGCTATAATCGCCCTTTATCCTCGCATTATGCTCGTTTTGAGACAAAGGCCAAATCCAGAATTGGGTGCAGCAAGAATGAACACGGAACAAAAGAGACGCAAGCAGAGTCAAAATGTTATGAAGATATTCAGATCGCTTGTTATAGCATATTCTGTATTCTTTACTGTTTTTGGTATTTATATGATTTTAAAGATGGCTTTGCCTGAAGTTTTTATCGAAGATAAGTGTAAGTGGATTCTTGCGTTTACATATTTTCTGGTTCCGTCCATAATGACCGGGACCAACCCTTTTATTTTATTTTCATTTAGTTCTAATTTTCGTCTCGCTTTGAAAACTTTGTTCCTGTCTCCTCTTGAAGGTAACGGATGGTGTAGCAAATGCTGTGGAAATGTGCAGGTTTCGCATCGCACTGAAACACGTAAACTGATTAGTGCTTGCGAGAAAGAGATGAGACGCTCTAATCAACAACGAAGCAGACAGTGCTCACTAAAATTAAAAACAAAGGCGATGGAAACGACCTGTTAAAGGTTGTGTCAAGAAGAGGATATTCCTTGCTGATTGAGGGTTAAAGGGACTTATAATTGTTTGTGCAGTCAATCACACCGGTCAACATCCCCTTCCCTCCTTCCCCGAGGATACCCCGGCTGTTACAACGTATACTTTTCTCCAGGAGTAGGGAGTTGGGAGGGGCGGGAAATTTTAACGGTATTTATCATTTGGTCTGACGGAGTGCGCACGTGGGTTTTTCTTGATTTGTTGGAGTTAGGAGGTTTTCAAGGACAGCATTTTAAGTATAGAGTATAGACCATAGAAAACTGACGTCGATTTGTTAATTGTAACATTATTGCAAATTAGCTGTAATTTAATTGTCTCAACCACATGTTCTGTAACACTGTAATAAATGTAAAAAAGGTTGGGTTACAAACAAGAACAACTCCAAGATAGATTCTAACTGGGATCAATGTGCTTTTGAGATGTGAAAAGTCTCAATGCAACCTCATTCCCAGAGAGACCCTGGAAACGAGGTTGGCCTCAATACGACAACCCTCCTTGTCATGGAGGCTAATGGCCATTTTTATACTTTTAACTAATGTGTCTAGCGAACTATTGTCAATGTTGTTGTTCAACGCATACTAAAGCCGATAGCTCGTTCGTCCAGACTTATCAGTAATCGTTTTTCAGTGAACCAGTCTGTTTTTTTGACTGAACAAACTGCGAGGCGCATAACCAGACATACTAAAGATGTTTGCCCACGTTCGTCCCAGACGAATAATACGTCTCTAAGAATAATAATAATAATAATAATAATAATAATAATAATAATAATAATAATAATAATAATAATAATAATAATAATAATTTTTTAATATAAAAATAATAATCTCTTTATTAAAATATTCCAAGTGAAATGTTATTTACAGATTAAAAGTAGCTATTAAAACTTATTTACAATTCTTTTCGATAAAAAAGACTGTTTTTTATTCACAATATTTTTTGACGAAAAGGGAAAAAAATTCTTGTCAAGTTACATAAATATTATTCGTTCATTGACTTTTACCTAAAGAAACTCCATCTCACTATATCATAAAAAAAGAAACAAGAAAAAGTATGTAATAATAATAATAATTATAATAATAATAATAATAATAATAATAATAATAATAATAATAATAATAATAGTAATAATAATAAACGATCATTCATTGACTTCATTTATTTTTGGTGACCATTCTATTTCCTAATGGACGACAACCATGGCCACATCATGGCTGCCAACATTGCCTCTTTGTTAGGCTGTCTTTCAGGCCTTTTTCACAGTCTATTTCCTGTTTTAAGCCTGCAGTTTATCAGTTTGAAAGGGTACATCACCATCGCATTTATCTTTCAAGTATTAAAGTAACGAGTTGTGTTCTAGCTGTTCAATGAAGTCTGTTGTTCTTTGTATAGATAATTGACAATGTAACAGCTGCTACACGGTTCATTTTATATTTTGCTTTAGCATGATATTCGAGTGATCTTCGGCATAAGCTTCGGAAATCTTCGGGTAGCCTGACTGACTTCAGAAATCTTCATTGTTACTGGAAATCGTATTACAACTTCATAAATGAGTTATACCTTTATGGTCTCGTAATAACGATCATCCATTAACTCCATTTAGTTTTGCTGACCATATTTTTACTTAATGGACGCCAAACATGGCAACAACGTGGATGCCAACATTGCCTCTTTGATGGGCTGTATTCCAGGACTTTTTCACAGCCTGTTCTACGTCTGCAGCAGTTGATTAGTGCGGAAGAGTAAATCACCATCTTATTTATCTTTCATGTATTAAAATAACGAGTCGTGTTGTGCCTGTTCAATGCAATGTGATTTTGGATAATTGATAATCGATTGCCTACTGTGCCGTTCCAAACCCCATCCCAGATTTTGTCGGACTTCTAGGGAGCAAGAGGGAACTCACTACCTACCTCTTTTTACCACTTTTTTGAATAGAATAATGGTTACGTTATTCTCGTTTAATTACGTCTGTCAGATTTCCTGTCTCCTTTTGATTGACGTGTATAGGCTAAGGTATGGGTCCCACTTGAGCAAAGTTTCAACTTTGCCGGCAAAAAAAAAAAAAAAAACACACAGAAATTAAATTTGAAAACGCAACCGGAAGGCAAACTTTTGCTTTCAACTATCAGTGTCGCACTAAGTGAAAAAAAAAAATATATATAAGTCAGTGATGACAGTTTGCATAACTTAAATAAATAAATAAATAAATAAATAAATAAATAAATAAATAAATAAATAAATAAATAAATAAATAAATAAATAAACCAGACACACGTTTATCCACGTGTTGTCGAAGAGAGCAACTTGAGCTGAGAAAGGAAAACAAACGCTAAAAAAATGCGTCCCGTTTAAGCACTGTTCATGACGATCACAGTGATACTTCTTATTTTTATTCAGTTAAATCATAAGCACTTATTTGTCTTTCGTATGATGTATGGAAGATGGGCTAACGAATTTTTTAAAACTGTTTTGACTGCCGCCCCAATGAGAGCGAGAAATCTACGTCAGCGAAGATTACGTCGAGCACCATATGCCTGGTCAGTTCCTCGACCAGTAGAGTCGTGGTTCGACCTACACTACTACGATTCAACGATACCTCAAGAATTTTTTCGTTAGAAGCTTCGTGTGACGAGAAATACGTTTAACCGGCGGATTTTAAACACGTTGAACCACCTGCATTAAGGCCTTATCGCCTGAGTCATGGAAACTCGTATGTAAGCAGTGGGCCGTCGTTTAACGTCGGTAAAGCGACCGTTATTGAAGCGGTACAAGATGTTTTGGAAGCGCTTTACGAAATGCGTAGAATATACATAAATTTCCGGAAAGGGAAGCAGAAACGAGGGGGGCCACAGAAACATTTGAATATCTTTCGAATCTACTGATCATAGTTGGCGCGATTGATGGCTCTCGCGTAAGAATTAAAGCACCCAAGGACAGTGAGGTTTACTATTTCAGTAGATACCAGCAGCATGACTTTATAATTCAAGCTGTCGTAAATGGCCAAAAACTTTTCTTGGACTTTGCTTGTGGTTATCTAGGGAGCATGCATGACGCTCGAGTTTTACTTCGCAGGGCAATTCTTAGGAAATCAGAGGGAGGTGATAACCTGACTGCACCTACTATACTGTCAACATAGATGGGAACGAAATAGGTCCATACCTTATTGGGGATAGTGCATACCCCGTCAGCCCCTGGTTAATGAAACCGTACCCAGAAGGTACTAGAGATCGTGATGAAATCAAATTCAACAAGGAACTTTCTGTTGCGAGAGTAAAAGTCGAATGCTCATTCGGTTTGATTAAAAGTCGATGGAGAATTTTAACTAACGGTACTGCAGACTTTGCAGCAAAAAACGTTATAGCTTGTACAGTTCTGCATAACCTTTGCATACGATTGAGTGACAACTGGGCAGAGGAGGATAACGATGACGACAACCCCTGCCCTCCTATCACAGGAACAAATATTATTCGTAATGTAGATAACATGAGAAAAATCCTGAAAGACTACGTTCGATAATTTGTTATTCAATTAAGAACACTTTTACTTTATTTTTTGTCATTTGTTGTTACTTTTTATTTGTCTGATTTCCTTGAATTTTCACTCACAACGTAAGCCGCAACACCACAATCTAACAATACAATTTTCTCATGACATTTTCAATGGTTCTTACTAAAAAGGGTATTCATTAACATTTTGGCCATTTCGCAAAAGCTAAAAAATTACAATTTTGTACTTCTTCAGACTACAGTCCTACAGATGTAATCGGAAGCACGCTGTGGAAACGGAAACTGAATAAACACAAGATAAAATGTTGAACAGAAATGTTCAATGAAACGTGCAATAAAACGTTCAATAAAACATTCTATAAAATGCTCATCATTTGTTCAGAAATATATAGCCTGTGAACAGGCTCCCAAGTGGGAGTATAACGCGGAAAGAAAAATAGGCGAGCCGGGCGAGCGGAGAGCTCGATTTTTGTCTTCACCCTATACCCCACTTTGGAGCTTGTTCACGGGCTAGATATATATAACTGTTTCTTTAAAAACTTGCTTTGAGCGCCTACCAAGGCATTCATGGTCGTCAGTTGTTGTTCTTGCATTCTGGAAAAGTTACCTCTTCTTCGTTTTCTTCCTTGCCGATCTTGCATGCTTCCTTCTTGCTTGTTGTTCCAGCATCATCGCCGCATTCAACGCTTGCATTGTTACTCGTTTTGTTTGTATCGCTTTCCTCCAACACACTCCCCGTTTCTCGGACATTTTGAAGGGTAACGATGTTGCGACAGAACTTTGTCAATGTCATCGTAATGAGCTGATTTCCTTCGATTTCCTCCAGCTTGCTTTCTATTCCAGTCTTTGGCCTGCTTGTATCGATCGACAAGGTACTTCATTATCTTCTCGTAATTGTCTGTTGTTTTCTTGGTACCGAATTTGTCATTCATTTTCTTGGCGATGTCGTCCCACGCTTTTCGGGCTTCCCTACTTTCAAGGCGGTCAACATTTTCGGCCCATAATCTTAGCAACATTGGTTTTTCGTCGTTCGACCAGCGAGCGTACACCTGTACAGACGATGACGAACTTGGTCCGCTGAGTTCGACGAGCTCCGGAGAGGACGATGAAGAGGAATTCTGCGAAGGCTCTCAATAGTTGCCTCTTCAGGACTATAACTTTGGCCTTGAGAATACACATATTGCGAATACTCTGCGCTGCCACCGAAAAAAACGGGGAACTGTGATAAATTGTAATAATTATAAAATCCACGTCGGTTTGATGGTAAAAAAAGAGCGCGAACTGAAACAGATCTCGCGCGCTGTTTAATTTCATGGCATATTTTCTGTTAGCTGTTCAGTGACAAGTGGTGACAGTTTTCGCGGTGATTCCTATTGTTAAGCCCGAGTTTTCCAAAGTCCGCCTGCCCCACCCAAGCACTACGGCGCCTTTGATGCTTTTGCCAATTTCCAAAACATTTCCAAACCATAAAAGTTAGGGTCGCACAAGGAAAAGTGTGTCGTTGACAGATTTTGACCGCAAAGTAAGCAGATTCTCGCAAAACTTTGGTAACTGCGATATAAGCTATTTTAAGGCGTGAGGACGGTTGTACAAGTCACTGCGATTATACAAGAAAGCCTATCTAAGTCTGGAATTATCTGCTGATCTTACTTTCTGGGCAGCCTGCCTGGTTGGATTCTTCAGTTTCTTTCTAAAATCCAACCTGCTTCCACCTTCGGTAGCGGGTTTCAATAAAGAATGTCATTTACGACGAAAAGATGTCATTCTCTGCAGCTGGGGAGTTCCTTTGGTCGTCCGTTGCGCCAAAACTACCCCACTCAGATCTCTGCCGGCTAATATCCTTGCAAAAAGTATTCCAGCTAACCTCATCTCAGAACCTGAACGCCCAGCATTCACGCACGAGTGCAGAGAACTCACCTTTTACTCTACACACACACAACCCTTTCACAGCAAAGCTCAAACAAGCATTAGCGAGTTCCGGCTTTTCTGCCGACAAACACTCAGGTCACTCCTCCCGGCATAAGCATAACCTGATCCAAGCACAAGGCGATTGGAAATAGTCCGCCTACGAACGATATCTGGATACACCTTTCATCTATAGACTGCAAGCTCTCGCCACTACGGTAGCGCATATTACCTAAACAAAAAAAAAAAAAAAAAAAAAAAGCTTTTGCATCCCACAGACATCTTACTTCAATAAACTCGTTTTTCGCTAAGGTCATGAATGTTTATGAGCATAAAGAGTACAAGAAAACCTCCAACGCATGCGGTAAAAGCAGCAATTGGTCAACAAAACTAAACCTTATGAGGCGTGAGATGCCTTTACAATACAAACAATACAACCGGATTGAAAACCACACGAGGGATCTTACACATGGATTGAACCTACACACGGCTAGCATTTATTCCACGTTTTTACCACATCCCATAACACATTTCGCGCATAAGAAATTAGTACGTCACAGATACCACAATCTGTCCGCGTACGTTCATTCTCTCAAAAGATAGCACCACGAAAAGCTCCAAAATTTTCAAAACATAGAGCGTGCAGAATTTAATGTCAATAACACCAAACCAAATCGCAATTGTAATAAACTCATTGCTCGCTTACAGAAGCACATCACACACAACAACAGGCGTAGGCGCTGCCCAACTGTTATTCGCATGGAGATTTGTCAAAGCTTCCCAGTTTAGCGGGTAATCTGCGAACTGCTCGTGAATCAGACCTGAAAGAAGGAGACGAGGTTCTTCTCCAACAACCAAGGCATTATTTACCGTCTTTATTTGAAGCCACACCATAATATATATATTTAGCCAAGCCTAAAAGTGGAGCTCCAAAATTCCTTTTAAATAGCGTTTATATACAAGCTACTCTGCTTATTGTATAAACGTACGAAAAACGTTACAAATTCTTCATCCTGTCTTGAGTAATATATATATCTTAAGTGCATATAAAGCAAACTTTTTACGCGTCAGCGGAAAATGTTTTGAGCCATAAGCTGTTCTTGTTGATCGTGCAAGATCACATTGCTGAATTCCGATGACGTTCGAGACAATAAAACACTTGTGGATAAAAAAATTACGCTCTCTCAAATATTTCTCCTGTGGAAACTATTAGTGCATTTGTGTAACGTTAAAATTGCGTACAATGAAGAAAATTTGGCGATCAAAATTTATCACTCTGTAAATATTCCTCGTACAGAAATATTTATAGTCTCATAATAAACGTTACAAGAACAGAAATAAAGGAAAAATAACGTTTTGTTATGGTTCAGGATATTTGAACGTTTACTTTAAAATTAGGGGTACTGTTTACAGATATGCGCTGGGAATGAATTACACAAGTCGAGTACAAAATGTTCAAAGCTCTAGGAATATTTCTCCTAAAGAAATAATATTAGTCTCTAAAATTTAAGAAAAAAAAACAGGCAAAATAATGTTTGGTTGTGGCCTGGAGCGTGTTAACAAAACTTATGGGCTGTGAATTGCGAACGAATTACATAAGTCCAGCACAAAATGTTCAAAATTATCGCGATCCTGGGGGATTTTCCCATTGCATGCGCTAAGACGATGTTATTTTGCGATAATGTCGTCTCAAAATGATGGTTTTTGATTGGCTCAAAAACTGTCATGTAAGCATGACAGCACGGCACTTAAATGGGTTCGGCGCGCACAGATCAAAATTTTACTTCTGTGAATAAACATGCGACGTTGGATGGTGTTGTTTATTTCTTTTCATTTGAGTTTACAAAGCTTCTGACACTGTTCAAGGACTACTTATAATATTATTTTTGTGGTGAACATGTACCATGGTACAGCGGATACAACTTTTTCTTGAAGGTAAGCGAAAAAGAGTGATTATAAATTCGATGAAGAGAAATTTATTTAAAAGACTTTCTTAAGTATGAAAGCGGACAAGGTAAATAACAATGAGCTTAAATTCCAATAAATTATGGCAAAGCAAAAGGGATCTGTTTCTTTTCTGATGTCTCTTATCTCTAGAAAAAAATTGCTCCAAGAGCGCTGCTGCGTTCTCTTTAATGGCTCAGGTTTGTCAATTTGATCTTCTTGTCGTAGCGCCGAACGGCAGACTCGGCAATTTTTACAGTATTCTTCGCCGCTTGGTTTCTTTTAAATTTCTAAATCTCCACGGCATCTAAGCTAGGATAGCAATGCTCTGTTTTCGTTTTTGGGTACTAGTATGGTTGCCCTTTTTATTCTTGCTACTGGTTCTGAGGTTTATTCATCACTGTTTTCAGATTGTTGTTTTTGTCTCGGCAGTAACAAATTTTCAACTGAATAAAATTTGCTGGTAAAAACCTACTAGCTTGTCTATTTCTCTTACAGAAATAATTCTAGTCTCTAATAAAATAAACGTTAACAAACGGAGAATACAGAAAAAATAATGTTTGGTTGTGGCCCGAAATATTTCAGTGAGCGCTTAAAATTAGAGCGTGTTTAGAAAACTTATGCGCTGAGAATGGCGAATGAATTACACAAGTCCAGCACAAAATGTTCAAAACAATTCATAACTCTGTGAATATTTCTCTCACAGTAATAATTCTAGTCTCTAAGTAAACATTAACAAACGGAGAATACAGGAAAAAACATGTTTGGTTGTGGCCTGAAATATTTCAGATTAGGGCGTGTTCACAAAACTTATACGCTGTGAATTGCGATTGAACCGGTGACACAAGTCCAACACAAAATGTTCAAGACAATTCATAACTCTGCGAATATTTCTTCTACAGAAATAATTCTAGTCTTTTAGTAAACGTTAACAAAAGAAGAAAACAGGAAAAATATGGTTTGGTTGAGGCCCGAAATATTTCAGTGAGCGCTTAAAATTAGGGCGTGTTTACAAAACTTATGCGCTGAGAATGGCGAATGAATTACACAAGTCCAGCACAAAATGTTCAAAACAATTCATAACTCTGTGAATATTCTCTCACGGAAATAATTCTAGTCTCTAAGTGAACATTAACAAACGGAGTATACAGGAATAATAATGTTTGGTTGTGGCCCGAAATATTTCAGTGAGCGCTTAAAATTAGAGCATGTTTACAAAACTTATGCGATGCGAATGGCGAATGAATTAGAGAAGTCCAACAGAAAATGTTCAAAACAACACATAACTCTGTAAATATTTCTCGTACACAAATAATTCAAGTCTTTAAGTAAACGTTAATAAAAGGAGAATACAGGAAAAAATAATGTTTGGTTGTGGTCCGAAATATTTAAACGGTTACTGCGTGTTTACAAATGTGCCCTGCAAATGAATTACACAAGTCCAATACAAAACATAACTCTGTGAATAGCTCTGTGAATGTTCAAAGTTAATCTATCCACGAATATTTGTCGTATGGCAACAATTGAAGTATTTGTGTATAATTTGAAGTATGTTAAATTACCGACAGTTGCCTGCCAAAATGCATTTAATTTCTGTGCGGCATGCGCGTTGCTTGCTCACCCAGCTCACCACATGTTTGTTTCAACTGACATTTTGCCTGTTTGTTCGTCGTTTTCAGGTTTCAAATTTGCTTATTAGTCGCCTGCTTTCTCGACATATGAAGTTTGACAACATATTCAACGAAAACAGGAAATTAGTGCTCTTCAAATTTCTCGTTTGTTTTTCTTAAAAAAGTAAGCCATCCCACTTCTCGCTGAAATAAAACGCGGGTTGCCGCACAGGTTGAGTGTGGCATTTCACAATGGCTTACATAGAGGGGCGGACGTACGACGGACGGTCGGACAGTGACGTCATAACCAAAATTTTTCGCTTTCATGGGTATACCAAAATCTCTTATCAATGGGGCTCCGGGCGCGCGCCTCCGGCGCGCGGAGCTCCGCTATGAAGCAACGAGCATGGAAACCGTGTGGAAATAATTCCCTGGTTGGGGTACCCAAAAAACGAAATGTTACTCATCTGCACAATTACGATAAGCCATTAGGATAAATCACAAGAAACAAACTGGCCAGTCGTGGTGATGAAACCCCATCACAAGACTGAATTCAATAACTGATTATGGGGAGGAGCAGAAAGTTTCTTGTTATCTTTTTTTTAAAATTGAGAACCAGGCGTGATTGCCAGCAAGAGCGTCTGAAAGGCTATTGACTTGATTGGCACTTGTCTACAGTTAACACGTATTTTTCAACCCGAGAGTTTATTACAATTGCGATTTTATTTGAAATTATTGACATTAGATTTTGCGCCCTCGATGTTTTGAAATTTGTGGGTCTCTTTATGGTGTTATCTTTTGAGAGAAGGAGATAAACAGGGAGAGATTGTGGTATCTGTGACGTACTACATGATTTCGTATGCAAAATTTTGGGGATGTGGTAAAAACGTGGGATAAATGCTACTTGTGTTGAGGTTCAGTTCACGTGATAGATCCCTTCGTGTGGCCTTCAATCCGTTTGTATTGCAAGGACATCAAAGACTTCATAACGGTTTTTTTTCTACCATTTCCTGCTTTTACCGCATGCGTTGGTTGTAGTCTTTATGCTCATATATATTCATGACCTTATTGAAAAACGTGTTTATTGAAATAAGACGTCTGTGGTAAAATACAAAAAAAAGTGGTAGGTAGTGATTTCCCTGTTGCTTCATAAGAGTCCGACAAAATCTGGGATGGCATTTGGAACAGTACAGTAGGCAATTATCCATGCGAACAAGAACACATTGCATTGAACAGCTAGAACACGACTCGTTACTTTAATACTTCAAAGATAAGTACGATGGTGATGTACGCTTCTACGATGATCAACTGCAGACTTAGAACAGGAAAACAGGCTGTGAAAAAGTCCTGGAAGACAGCCCACCAAGGAGACAATGTTGGCATCCATGTTGTTGCCGTGTTTGGCGTACGCGTTCGATTCATTAAGAAATAAATTAAATGTGGTCACAAAAACTAGATGGAGTTAACTAATGGATTATCGTTATTACGAGACTATGACGGTGTAACTCGAGTGAAGACTTGTAATACAATTGCCAGCAACAATGAAGATTTCTGATGTCAGTCCGAAGATGGCCAGAGGTTTTCGAAGCTTATATCGAAGATCACTCGAATTTCGTGCTAAAGCTAACTCACTGCAGCTTCCTGGTGACGAAATAAAAAAATGAACCGTGTAACTGACTTGGTCTACTATTTATTTGCAGCATTATATCGTTACGACATGAACTCATCGCGACTGACGTAACTCAGCTTTTATTACCTACTGAAGCAATGTAGATGTAGTGTAACAGAACATGTGATTAGGATATCGAAGTCTTAGTAAATAAAAAAGTCCTGGAAGACAGCCCTTAGTTTTCATAGACAGTGAAGCTCTACCTGTAACTAGACAATTTACGAGATCTACTAGGGCATCGAGAAGTAGTGCTATTACTTATATTCCTAACCGAAGCAGAACTCTTACCTATCAACGTTCATTTTTCATACGCGCGTGCCGCACATGGAATGTTCTTCCCACTGAGCTACGCACAAGTCACATCTCTTTAGCTTTATTCAAAACTTTATCACTTCAATATTATAAAAAGACTTTGAACTTGTACGACGCTGACGACATTAGAACTTGGAGAACAATCTGTCCTAGGTGTAACACAGCAAGGTCTCTCCTATGCCCGCCAACGTGCTGCTTCTAGCAATTTGGTCTCCCGCCTTGTCTCCTCTAGTTTTATGCTTACATATTAGTAGTTTTAGTTATTAAGCATTTTTTTATATAAATAATTAACGAGGGATCCGCTGTAATTGGCTACGCTGTAGTGGTCTCCCTGCCTAATTATTATATCTTTGGTATTTTTTTTTTTCGTTTCTATTGTTTGTTTCAATTCTGTTTGTATTTTAGTTAGGCGAAGCTAAATAACTAAATAAATAAATAAATAAAAAATTCAAACTAGTAAATCAAGAAAAATACAAAGATTCATGCGCCCGATCAATTCGAACCTTCAACCACCTCTTCCTCCGCGGGATAACTCCCTCGGTATTTGAGCTTTTGAAGGTTGGCTTGTTAAAATTTCCACCCTCCAGGGCCAATGCCCTACTAGTAACTGCTGTAATGCCCCTCCTGAAGGATATATTTTCAGCTTTAATGAAAGGCTTTTCATACTTTACAGACAGCGGTATATATTTACTGGACACCTTCAAAAACTCTTTTGTAGGAGTGGAAGATGCCTTTTGAGTGAGCCATTCGCTCACAAGAAGAAATCATGTCCTTGAAAACCCCTTAACTCCCACAAACCAAGAAAAAACCAACGTGTGTACTCCGTCCGCCAGACCAAATGATAAATACCGTTCAAATTTCCCACCCCTCCCAAGCAAGGATAAACTTCCTCGCTCCTGGGGCACATTACTCGGTCAAATGCTGGGGCATGCCCGGAAGGGAGGTGGGGTGGAGGATTTGGTCAAGGTTAGAATTGATTGGTGTGTTTGACTGAACAAACAACTATAAGTCCTCAAACCCTCAACCAGCTAGGAACAAGGCCTTTTTTTTACCACTTTTAAAAATTCGTAGATATTTTTCCTCATTTCAATCGCTTTTACATTTAATTTTAGCGAGTACTGTCTCCTTTGGTCATTAGAGCGTCTTATCTTTATGTCGCAAGTACTTTTAAGTTTACGTTTTCAATGCGATGCGAAACCTGTACATTTCTCGAACATTTGCAACACGATCGGGTATTTTCAAGAGGAGACTGACACAAAGTTTTCAAAGCAAGACGGAAATTAGAACTAAATGCAAATAAAATAAATGGGTTGATTCCCGTGCTCAGGGACGGAACCAGAAAATATGTAAACGCAAGAATCCACTTACACTTATCTTCGATAAAAACCTGGGGCAAAGCCATCTTTAAAATCAGGTAAATACCAAAAACACAAAAGCTTACAGAAAACGCTATAACAAGCGATCTGAATATCTTCATAACATTTTGACTCTGCTTTCGTCTCTTTTGTTCCGTGTTAATTCTTGCTGCAGCCAATTCTGGATTTGGCCTTCGCCTCAGAACAAGCATAATGCGAGGATAAAGGGTGATTATAGCAATATATGGTACAACACCAAACAAAATAATACCAGCTACATAGTAAACTACGATGGCAAAAGCGTCATTCCACGCAAATCTGCAGAATGTTTCCGCGCCCACGTCTTCAACTTTGGAAAAGTAAAACATTGGGCCACAAAACCCCATCGATATTAACCATGTTACAAACATCAGAGCCACTCTTATTTTTGCTGAAAGTAATGCAGCTTTTAAGGGATACACAGTAGCGATGAATCTGTCGACAGCGACCAGCACCAGGCTTAGAACCGATACGAAAGTAGACACAGCTCTCACATAAATCCCTACTTTGCATCCAGCTGTAGCGAGAGGACCTTGGATAAGGCTTCCCTTGCTTGTGATTATCTCATCAGTGAGGTAAAGCGGCCAGGCGGCGAGACTTGCAACAAAATCAGAAACCGCCATATTGACGTAGTAGTAGTTGGTGCTTGTTCTAAGGTTTGGATTTTTGTACACAGTGACAAAGACCAGAAAGTTGCCAATCAAAGACCCCGAGGTGATTATAGCCATTGCTGTTGTGAAGAATACAGAAACGGCGTATGAGCACTGCGTATGATCACTGGGACTGATGTCGGTGGAATTGTTCATTGTATTGTTTTCTCCAAGAAAGTAGCTATTTTGACCTGACAGTAAACCAAAAAAGATATAAAAAAAGGATCGTTAGAAATACGGTAGAGTCATTCAGTCAGTCAGTCAGTCAGTCAGTCAGTCAGTCAGTTGGTCAGTCAAGGTACAAATAAATGTTTTGGCCTCCTAGCTCAGTCTGTAAAGCAACGGTTTGTTAAATCCGGTGGTCTTGGGTTCGATTCTCGCATATGTCGAATTTTTTTTCTTTTGCTTTGTTTGGTCTCCCATTTTCCTCACTTGCTAGGGCTAACGTCCAGCGAAAATTTATGGGTTTATTCTAGCCCTCAAACACTGACACTGCACAGTTAACCCATCATTTGAGTCGGCCAAACAGTCATTCAGACGGTCAGTGAGACAATCGCATAGCAATTAATTCAGACAGTACAGAAGTTATTCAGGCACTCAGTCAGTCAGTTATACAGCTAGTGCATAACTTGAGATCTGTGCATCTAAGTCAGTAGGCTAGTGAGTGAAGTAGACTACACTGATAGTACACTCAGCAAAAGCACTCAAACCTGATTGGTTGAGGGAAGTACATCCAATCCCAAATTGTAGGAATACCTACTTTGTTTCCATAGCAACGGCGCGTGAGCATAGCGAAAGGCGGCAAAAATAATTTGAACGTACGTCAACAAGACAATGACCGACAATTATTATGCAGCTTCCAATCAAGACGTGGTTCAGAACGGTAAAAGAAAAATTAAGCAACCATATATATCACTGGACGAAAAAATGGATTTGGTCCAAATTTGCACTTGGCAAATTTAAGCAAATTTGGTAAAAAGATACAGCAAACAAGTAGCAATGATGGTAAATGCCGGATTTGCTATAGTTTTTGCACGGGGTTGCAAATGTGTATGCAAATGCGGCATTTACTAACTTTGCCACTAGTTTGCTATATCTTTTCACCAAATTTGCTTAAATTTACCAAGTGCAAATTTGGACCAAATCCTTTTTTTCGTCCAATGTGCATAAGAAATGTTTGGCGTAAAGCGCAATTTCAATCTTAACCTTGAAGGAAACTCGGCGGAAGCACTCGGCATTTTGTAACTTTCTTGATTAGAAGATCAGTCAACTCTGGTTTATGGCGGATACCTTCAGGTCAGTCATTTAGTGTCCGTTATAGCGAGAGGTATACTGTAAAATCAAACTCGATTTCCACGTTTTAAAGTGCCTATCACCCTTACCCAGTTTTAATGAATTTGCTACTTTTTGCGAAGAAATAAACCGTATTCCGCGCTTCGTTAAAGGACAACCCCCCCCCCCCCCCAAACAAAAAAAAAAAAATAGGCCGTTTTCCGTCATATTGAATTAAAAAAGAGCAGTTGAGAGACTGAGCTGTAACAGGCTTATGAGGTCGACCCGGTATCTTGGCCACAGAGCCTTTGCACATTTGTCACAACATTGTCTGTACTGAACTTGTAATGTGCCGGGAAGATATGTGGTAGGTGGATGTGATACTTTCCCAGATCAGTGTTCAGAGCATAGTTCTGCACGCTATACGCTATACTATATATATGTTGCAGCCAAAGAAGAAGGAATATCAACTGCAGAGTCTACACGAAGGCGCAACTCTGTCAAGAACGTAATATACTGTCTTGCAACTAAATTACCACGGAAGTAATGTGAATAGAGTACAGTGGAAGTGTTTTGAAGATCATGCACAACGGACACCTTGGACGTCGTTGAATGACATAACTGAACTTTCTGATCCCCGATATCTAAATAGCGCAAAATACTCGATACCAACTGCTTAAAGGGAGAGTTTCACGGTTCGGCGCATGTGCGAGCGATAACTTAAGCGCTGTCAAGCCAATTATTTTTGGACCAATTAGAAGCGAGTACACAACACCGGCGGGACATGGCGGGCAAGTCTTATAACTTGCTGGCATAAAAATAAAACTGACCAGCCAGTGTTTCGGTCACGTTTCAGAAAGAAACAAAAAGACTGTCCATGTTAAACACATGGGGGTTTTTGCAGCGCCGCTTCGTGAATGTTCCATGACAATCAAGAAATGCCAGAACTTTTGCGAACGTATACGGTTTTATTATAGGACAATGTCGATATCTCGCGGCATCGACGTTTTTTTATTACGCGCGGTTCGAAAAGCCGAGAAGCTCCCTCAAACTTACGTACTTAAATCCAGTATTTCATCAGCATTCAGTGATAAACTTACTATAGTGTGTACGCTCGATAGCCTGATTTTATTAGACCAGCGAGAAGGCGAAGAACGAGAAATCTGCAAGCTTCAAGAAGCGATGCGACCGTTTAGTAACAACAACACTGAGCGTCCTTCCGAGATGCTGGAATGTATTTGAGAAAACTCTGCCATGGTGGCAAATCAAAACTGCGTTTGCCATTCGCAATGACCATAATTTTTTAGATAAATGAATACCTTACAATAGATTTTGTAGTTTGCCGCAAATCTTTTGGATATATTTTCTACTGCCCGCTATTCGAGCCCGCTAATAGACGACTACAACTAACTCGCACATTTGATCTCATATTTATTCGCTTCGCGTCTCAGAGTTGTCCAGTGTTTTCCATCCAAAGCAAAACACTGATGTTTGATGCTGTTTGTCCGTTGAATTTTCCGTTTTTGACAGTTGACTTCCATATGAACAAACAGTACGATTGAAATCTAGAAAATCCTCGCGAGTTCATCCAAAGTCAGTTGGTGACCTTTGCCATTTCCAGCGAAAGCAGATGTGCCGCGAAATCGTTGTATATTTTAAACAGACTTATGTCTTTACCAATTTTCCACGTTTGGTGGACGTATCTTGTTAACCACACAGGATTTCTACATCCACTCCACTCTGTCCGCTTTAACTTCTGTGCTTCCAGAGAGTCCACAGAACGTCCCGTCGCCGGTCGGCCGCGACGTCTCCTTGCCGTTCCATCGACAAAAATGTCGTTTTCGGATGCTAAAACACTTTTAACCTTACAAAAATCGAACTTATATTTACAACAGGAAACAAAGATTATAAAAAGTGAAGAACGAAGAGCGGATGATCCAAATTCGGGCGCGATTTCAACAGATTGTTCCACCATAAGCTCGCATCGAATTTAGTGTCGACCCGTACAATTTATTTTTGAGCTGGTCTGCTCGCACATGCGCTTGACCGTGAAACTCGGCCTTTAACGGACGGTTGTATTTAATTAAAACATGGGTTGGGACGTGACTTGGGCCAAGCGCGCGGTAACTTAACGGAAGCGTTTTCACTTCAATTCTAAATTGACATCTGTCAAGGTACAACCTTAGTGCGCATTGTTCACTTACCTTGAGTTGGCCGACGCCAGGACGCTCTCAGTATCGAGTTCCTGGCCACAAGAGAACTAAACAGCACACTGAAAACATACAAACGCTCTTATTTTACCAGCGATTGAGCTACCGCCTGTAAATTTTTTTAATCCAGGACTTGCGAGCATTAACAATCATCAAGGAAGAGACCTCTATAAAAATTCATTTCCAGCCCGAAAACCCGTTTCCCAGCAAGTGTCTTGTTTAACAAGACCGGCTTACTTGGAAACGGGTTTTCGGGGCAGTTATACTGAGGTTGACAGGCCTGCGCGACTCTCATGTGCGTATTTTGGCCTAAATAAAAGTTTTGCTATCGCGGGTATGTCTTTCAGAGAACACCCTTTTCTCTATGAAATGAGCGGTGCTCCCTGCAAATTTTCTTTTAGCGCTGGATTGTCTTCTTATTAAATGCCATTTACGATTTGGAGATTTGCGCGATAGTTACTGAACAAAGCCATGTGCTTAAAGGGCAGCCGGTCACCTATTTTACTGTTACTTTGAATGGCCAAAAAACATACTTGAATCGTTGCCGAATCGTTAAAATAATGGTTCAGTTTTGTTAGCAAAAACCCTTCTAAAAAAACCCCCCACTACCCTACTTCCATGTACAATTTTTAAGAAAAACATTATAAGGCCTTCAATAGATAAATATTTCTAAATAAACCCCTTATTGTTCATAGATAATCATTTGTAAATAGTTTTTAGGCTAGTGCTTGTTTGTTTGTTTGTTTGGTTTTTTTTTTCTAGATTTTAATATTTTTATTTTAATGGAGGACCTTCTTGAAAACCACGTTTTTACGTGACGGGCGCTTCCTCCTTAAAAATCATTCATTATTATTATTATTATAACAAGTGCACAGAAACTACTATTAATTGTGTTTGGCTGCGGATGGCTAGGATGAAAATAGATTGCAACTTGTGTATTTTATAGAAGTCCTTAAAAACTTATTATAGTTAGTTCTGTCTTGGAGAAATGCCTTGATATTTTCTTCCCAATGTTCTAACAGCAATTTCATGTTAGCAGAAAGGCTTTTCTTCAAATATTTAAGAAGTTTTCACCAAAATACGACAAAATCGCCCTAACAGTGTCCCTTTAACTGTCGCATGTTTTCTATTTTGATCTCAAAGGTCATTTCTGGTTTATGAGTTCTATCTATATATTGACCTCTTGTTTCTGTTTCTCGAGCACGTAAAGCAGTTTTGACCAGTTCCGTTAGTGCCAAGAATTCCCAAGTTTCCATATCGGCTCTGTTGAGAGCACTCCTGACATAATATCATTCTTCTGTTTGTCATCATTTCTGTCGACAGAGATGACAAACAGAAAAATATCATTATGCATTCAACACGTCCAAGAGGTTAAGGTTTTTAACCTCTTAAGGTTTTTATTACTATGCACTATTTCAATGGTTTACAACAAAAGGAAATTACAATATATAAGAAAAGTAACATAAAGACAGCATTAAATTACATAAATGTGAAAAGTAAAATGTGCGCAGTGACCAAAGGAGCTTAGGCTTTCGAGTTTGTCACGGCCACGTGCAACTAACTGGCGTATAACGTGCAACTAAATAGAGCAAAAAAGTAAAGAATAATAAAAGTGTAATAATAGAAACATACTACAATTTTTACATAAAAAACAATATAGGAATGATAATTAATAGTAAGGGCAATACTTTTCAAATACCCAATATTCATTGGGCATTTAAAAGGTACAATTTGTACTCCTTGTAGAAGCTATTATATGAGAGCTTTTTTAATTTAGAGGGAATTTTTCCCAAATTTTTGACCCTGCAAATGCTAAAGTGGCAGCTCCGTAGTTGTTCATTATCCTCGGCCGATGAAAATTAAGGTTTGATACAAATCTAGTGTTGTAGCTATGATCTTCAGAGGTAAGAGTTAGGGTTCCTTTGAAAATGTTAGGAATATTAGCAGTATTGTTAATAATTTTATGTGTGAAAAGGGCCACCTTAAATTTGTAAATGTTTTCAAGTGTAAGAATACCTAAGAGATTGAAGTATGGCATAGCACTGTCCCTGCTATAAGCAAAGAACATGCTACGCACACACTTCTTCTGTTTAGTTTTAATCTTAAGCAACCTGGTCTTGTAAGCACTACCCCAGCTTGTAATACCATAAGTTAAATATGGATAAATGAAGGAGAAATACATCTGCCTTAAAGTATGAAGATCTACGTAATATCTTAATTTATTAATGATGCCAATATTTTAACCTAATTTATTGTTTATGTGTTGAATCTGTGGTTCCCCGCAGTGTAAATTTTGATCTATGTATACAACTAAATATTTTATTTGGCTTTTCCGTTCAATATTATGTATAAGTACACTTCCAAGATGTCCCTTGAAACGAGAGTAAAACAATAAAAATGTTACTTAGGGACCGCTATTGATCATGAATTGTACTCGAGATCGTACATACCATTTTCCATACTTATGGACCTAAAACACCGGCGGTAAAGGGGCCAATAGATATCATAGATATTTGCATTGTTTACGGCACAACACAAGTTAGCCGTAATATTTTAATACAGTTTGCGTCTCGTAATTTATCTCTTACGGACATAAGATGCCTAAAATGATTGTTGAAAGCAAGGCATCTACTGATATTGCCGTGCTATTTCGTCTTTATAAGTTGACTTCCGAACCTCGGTCGTATTTGATCTTTATCCGAGATATCGTGCTTTCAAAATGACGGTCTACTTTTCACTTTTGTCGTGAAATACCCTGTGCAAACCGATCACGTTAGATATTCATCTCAACGTTTTCGTCCTTTGTAACAAGAGATAGGAGAAAAATAATTACTTTTCTTTACTAAACTTTTATCATTGAATTCTTTGTGACTTGTATTAATTGGGTATGAGAAATTGTGCTCACAGCTATCAAGACACCTTTATAACAAAGCTTGAATGAAAAAAGAAAAACGTAGCCTCCTAAGATGCGAATTACACTTGACTACCTCCATAACGTTTGCCTGCTAAACTGAAGCTAGAAAGACGCAAATTCTTATGTCTTATCAGTTTTAACTTTTCATTCGGCTTATGGTAAAGCTCCTACAGAGTAACTGAGTGAGTAAGTGTATATATATGACGAATTGTTCGATATGGCTCAAAAGAAATTTCCCTTCCTGACTCACTTTAGACAAAATGACTCACACAAGCGATTAGATAGTCGAAAGAAAAAGATCATTACCTTCAACGGATAGGACGATCACCTGCGAGCGAAAATCCCTAAAATGGATCATTAATATAATTATTTGGGCATGCAAATCAGAAAAAAAGTAATTATAAGGATTACAGGTTTTGGCATTTTAAATTATGCACTCTATAAAGTGTCAGTTCGGATGTCCAGATATAAACGTTTACGTCAATAAAAGGAGGAAAAATGGTGGATGGATGACATTTAAAATGTAATATGCTAGCAGAATTTGTTATTCAAATCACGGTATTTCTTAATTACTATCTTTTCAACTGGTTTCCATTGTGTTAGGTGTCCTGCCTTATTATCCCAATTTTCTTTGTTTTTCCTCCCCATATAACTATCGTGGTAAAGCGCCAGCTGTCGTGATCGCTGTATCCCATAATACTGTCAGATTATGAGCTCGAAATTTCTATCGCGGGATCGCCCCATCAACTATCACGTGATAGAAATCAAGAGCGAATAATCTAATTGCTTTAGTATGAATCTACTACTCGTTCAAACCTTAACGACAAGACAGGTCCACGTTCTTATTGAATGATGATAATAACGTTACGCGCTACTCACTCTACTCACTATCCACAACAGAATGGCTAATGATTAGCGTAGCCAATAAAAGAGCAGCATTCGTGATAGAACGCTATTAGATTTACTAAATAGTACTCAGACGTGTTGAGTACAAGTGTTGTCAACGAATCCTTTAAAATTGATTTTTAAAGGATTCGTTTACAACGCAGTACAATATTAAAATATTGCTTCACTCGTGGGCGGATATTTGTTGACATGGTTATCTTCATTCTGACATACATTAGTTCAAAACTAGCTACAAGTAAATGGTCTCCACAAATTAAAAGACCTTGGCAAACGCAGTTCTTTATGAAAATTTGAGCGTGGCTAGTTAAATATAGTCTTTGGGAAATAAGCATTAAAGGTGTTAAGATTTGTCAAGAATGGTTGGCAACTCTATACACCCCTCCAATACATTCTTTAAAGATTTGGCAGTTTTCTCAAGTTTGTATCGGTTTTATCAGTTACGAAGTTGAGCAACAACGAATGAATGACCGAAAAGCATGCTACGTTGTTTTGGTCATTAAAAGATACATTATCTAGTTTCAATGTTTGGTACTTTTAAAAGCAAAAGGCATATTTTGGATATTCAGCTGAGAGCAGATGTTCAAACGTAAGACGTCTTTGAAACAGCTCAATGTAAACATGGTAGATTCGTCGGACAACCGCAATCCTTAACGACAATTTAAAGAGATTTAGTATAATCGTAGTGAAAACCAGAAATTTTATTACACTTGCCTACCTCCATGACATTTTCCGGTTAAATAAAAGCTTTAAAAACTTGGGTTTTATTTGAGATAATTTTTGATCTGCATATGGAAAAAAATTTCTACTCCTCTTGTGTTAGTGCATATATAAACTGAAATGAATATGTAAGAAAACTGAAGAGCCGTGACTAGAATTCGCGATGATTAAGAGTTTTAAAGCTTTCTTTGGTTAAAAATTGAAAAGATACGAGCTTTCGACAACCCTCCTGTTGTCTTCAACGGATAAAATATAAAGGGAATATGAAATGAGGACTAATAAGGATAAAAAAATGTACAATACTGGTGATAAGTGTGAAAAACATTATTTGTTATTATTGTGGGCATGAGTTATTGTCAGCGTCAACAGTTTTTGCGATATGCCAGGACTCAAGGGTCTTAAGTTGGCGATAACCGAAATGAATATGGTCTTAAATTACGTCACACAAAGGGACTACTTATGTCTGCCATTCGTTGGAGAAGTAGGTTTCACAGCCGTCGAGATTCAATATGAAGGTGACGAGCCTACATTAGCAACTGTTTCACTGTGAAAATGAATACATAAATTTCAGGTTCTTGACACTTTCAGTTGTCCCGCAAAACTCAGAGTTAATAAAAGGAAAGATATTCATTTCGGAAGGCGAGATGGAGCCAGAGTTTGCTTTGAAAAGCGAGGTATAGAATTTCATCATGGGACCTGACATATGGATTAAAATAATTATTTTTTCCAATACAACTTACAAGGCCAAAAAGTTAAAAAAAAATATTAAAAACCAAACGTTTTCGACTAATCAAGTCGTCTTTAGGGTAAAAAGACCGTCCGCGACATGCATATTTTATATGCTTTAGGTGATTCTCGATGGGAACAGTTTCGCTAGGTAAGAATGCACTTGTTTGTTCAGACGGGGCTCCATTGTTGGATCATTAAGGCTTCAATGATTTTGCGCTTGTCAAAAGATTGGGCCGTACAATTATTTCTTCGTTAAACAATCATTTGAACGAGTCATTTCAACAATTGGGCTGCACGAGATGTAATCAGTAATAGTGATATACTCCCATTTATATTGCTGGTTTTTATGGCTAAGCCAAAATTTGTTTGTCATGAAAAAGCTTATCTCAATGTCTATCTAAGTTTGTCGAAATGACACACGTTCTTCATTTGATTAAAATTGCAAATCGAGAGAAAATAATCATGATTTTGTTAAAGTACACGAACGCTATATGAATGAAGAAACGGTGGCTCAGTCTTAAATGCTTCAATTAGATTATAGTCTGATTATCAATCTGAGCTTGTAACGTTTGAGCTTGCTTCACATTTTCCGTACAACAATTGACATCTTGTAGCGAACCTATAATTTAAGGCTCAAACCGGATTTTAATAATTAAGACTACGCCACAGTTAACTTAAGACTTTGTCTTATTTGCACAGTATAATTTTTGGTTGTTGATGGGTATATTGTTCATTAGAGATTCGCTCGAGGTGAGTGTCCTTTCAAATGGGCCGCATCTTAATCTTGGCATTGGTTCTCCTCATACAAGGGAAAAAGGGTCTTCAGAATTGCTCGAACTTTTGAAAGTTAAATTCTAATTGTTTTCACTTATTTAATGCGTTTTTATGCAACCGCAGACGCTGTAAGACCCATCACGACATAAACGAATGTTTGCTAAGGAAATTTGTTTAAATTCATGCTTTAAAGCTACTAAAATGTTTCATTTTAAGCTGTTCCACAAAACACTAAGCTTGGAACACGCGGCGAACACTCATTCAATTAATAATCATGATTGTCTCATTTTTTTTTTTACAAGCAACTTCGCCTTTCAATTTCCTTGCGTGAGGGGGTAGTTGAAATACGCAAGACAAAGTCTTTTGTTACATATAACCCTGGGATTTAATAAGGTAAGCTTGGTTTGAAATTTTAATCATTTGTGACTATTTCTACCATTTATTGTGCATTTTGAATTTCGAAACTACAGAATCTTGAAGACCCGCTGCGAAATGAATACATGTTTGCTAATATAATTATAATATCGAACGAAAACGTGAAATTCATAATCCCTTTTGCCTTTTAAAAAAATTAAAGTCAGCTTACAGTTTTTCTTGAATAATTATTTTTCTGGCTTCTCCACAGTTTCATGTAAACGTAAGACATCTACATCTCATAAAGCTAATGTCATCATTTCCGTCTTGACGTTTTAGACGTTTGGGGGGTGACAACGCTGCTCATACAGAATCATTAAAAGTTAACAACGGTAAATATCTGGAGTAAGAGGACAGAATTGGGCAACTGTCATACCCAAGAAAGCCTAAAAAGTTTTTTTCGAAGGTCAAAGCCTGGTTTTCCTTTAGCAACCGAGAGGCAAAAATTATCTTATGCAAGTGTGCTTGCGTTCGTTTATGGTGTCTCTAAGGTTGACTTTAGTGCATGCGATCGTGCTAAGAATGCGTAGCTAGCGAAAGCCAAAAGCACATATATTTTTTTACTGGTATTCCTTTAAGTCTTCAAACAAAAAAAACAAAAAAAATCAAAACAAAAAAAAAAACCAACAAATGAAACTTCTGAATTTCAATTCTTCGCGTCAGTTAATTTCAAAAATTTCACCAGGGTCTAAGATTACCAGAATGCTTGCCTTACTTGTTGTGGACCCTTAAAGCTCGTTTTTAAACGGTTTCAACATAATTGACCAAAATTCGTTCAACAAAAGTTGAACGGATGGTGGGCAAATGTTGGACAAATGTTGAATGGAGTGTTCAAACAGGTTCAACCCCAGACAACATTTTCGAGAACTAAGGAAATGTTGTATGGATGTTGAATGAAAGTTTAAACCGATCTAAATAGATTCATCACACTTTCAACAAGCTTTCAACATTTTTTACGCTTTCAACAATGTTGAACGACCTGTTCCACCGCACCAACATTTGGATTAACATTTAAGCGTTGAACACATGTTGAACCAAATGTTGAAACCGTTTAAACGGGCATTTAAAGGTTACTGCCTACGATAAAATTAATCCATAGACTCAGATATACTACTCTCTATAATACTGACGTCGTTTGTTTCGTTGCCCAAACGCAAAAACATGGTAATTTTAGCCTTAGCTTTTTATTGCACTTCGCAATCGTCATTAAAATCCCAGTTTCAAATCACTGTTCTTTACACAGGTTTATGCTCGCTAGCCAAATATCGAAACATGTTTACGTGATTTGAATTTGTTAGATGACGTTTGAAAAACTTAAAGGTAAGAATGAAGTTTAACATTTTACTCGATAGCATCACACAAAAATACAAAACAAATATATTTACTACAGATGGACATACATTACTGACAGGAGCAGATCCATCTTTTCAGAGATTGGCCTAGAATTAGATATTTACAATTAATTACATGCCTTCCCTTCTGATCTAGCAGGATAAAAATGTTATTATCTATGAAATGACGTGTATGATGACTTTCAAAACAAATACAATTGATTAATACCCGTGGTAAATGCAGTCAAAATATGGAGATCAGCGATAAAGTTGATCAAAGGGTCCACATAGCATCAAGGATCTCTTAAGGTGGATCACCAGATGCCTGATCTTCATGTAGTACCATCCCCGTGCTTAGAAAAATCACTGCCCTTGACCTCTTTACAATGGTTAGATGCTCGAACTACTGAGCTACAGAAAGACTCGCAGTGAGCTTAAGGAAATTCACACTGACTGAGGCAAGGCCCATTACTCAGAGTGACTTGACAAATACCATACTAATCACCTATGTCAAGGCGTTTTACAAAACAGTCTGTGTTTAATTTAGAAATGAATAACACTACTATTTCCCACGAAAGCTAAAATTTCGGTCCGCATGAGAATTATGTAAACCTTGTTATTAATTAGTGAGGCTCCTTCGGAAGTATAAATTCAAAGGAACTTAGGTCTAAAAAAAATAGGTCTGTGAAGACACCGTAACACGATTACATTCTCCGGCTTATGGGCTCCTGAGTTGGCAGGGGTAAGAAGTGCGATTCCTGCCCACCTGAAAACTATTCAATCTGATCGAAAAAGAATTAGAGTTGTGAGAATTTTTGGTGGAGAAGAAAAAAGGGGCCCCTGGCTAAGATCAGTAATACTAACAACCCTTAATATAATGAGAATATAATTCGAAAGATGGTAAACCCTCTCAGTTTTGTATTCCGTTTGTAGCACTAGAATAACTGTTATATATATTTTTTTCTCAGTCAGGTCAATTAAAAGCCAAGACTGACTTCAGGAAGCGGTTGGTAATTCATTATGTGATTGTAAACGGGAATTTTGAATCACCACAATGAACAACTCCACTCATATCAACTCCAGTGATGGTGCGCCGTGCCCATACTCCGTTTCAGTGTTCTTCACGACAGCGCTGGCTGTGATCAACCTGGCGGCTGTCATTGGCAACATTTTCGTGGTTGTCACAGTGTTCAAAACTCCAAGCCTCAGAACAAGCACGAACTACTACTACGTCAACATGGCGATTTCTGATTTTATAAGCAGTATTACTACATGGCCACTGTATCTCACTGACGAGATTGTCACAAGCAGAGGAAGTCTAATACAAGGCCCACTGGCCACGACTGGGTGCAAAGTTGGAGTGTTTGTGAGAAATTTGTCCCATTCGGTATCCGTCCTAAGCCTGGTGCTAATTGCTGTAGACAGATATATTGCAATTGTTTTTCCATTAAAAGCCACTCTGTTGATGACAAAGAAAATCAGAGGAGCCTTTTTACTTTCAACCTGGTTAATATCGATCGGTTATTGTTTCCCGACGTTCCACTATTCCCGGGTTGAAGACGTCGGTCAGGAAACATTTTGCATCTTAGCACTGGATGCTTCTGCGATTACAGTGTACTACACCTTTTGCTTGATCATGATCATAACATCATTAATTGCAATTATCATTCTGTACTCACGCATAATGCGTTGTTTAAAAGCAAGGGTTAAACCGGGATGCGAAACAGAAGGCAGCAGCGCTGAACTACATAGAAGAAACAATTACAACCACAACGTCATGAAGATATTCAGATCGATAGTTGTAACCTACTTCGTTTGTTGGTTTCTTTTCTGCATTTATTTGATACTTAAAATTATTTCCCCTGAACTTTTCAAGAAAGATAAGTGCAAGTTAATATTAGGTTTTTCCTACTATGTCTTCCCCATGCTATATACAGTAATCAACCCGGTGATTTTATTTTCGTTTAGTTTGAATTTTAGTGATGCTTTGAAAAAGCTGTTTGGCTTTTCCCTCAGCAGTTGGATGCCATGTTGGAAAGCAGAAATTGTTGCTCCTTATCCAGAAAATGATTGTCTTCCAGAACAAATGGCTCGAGAAATGCGTGTAGTATGAATTAACCAAGGAAAGTCCATAACGAAATCATGTTTTGCGCAGTTTTTTCTCTTGTTTCTCTTGGTGATTTACCGGCACGCACGAATTGACCTTTCCCTTCCCTTCTCAAACAAATGGTACGGATGTGACAGTAAGGTCTCTTCAGCCATATTAGAACTGAATAACCGTTGACGTTCTGTTGTATATTTCACAATTATCCTGTGAAATCGCGCGGAATGTCAACTGATACTTAGCCGACGAGACCGTAAGCCGAGTTGGCTAAAAATCAGGGGGTATCCCGCAAAGGAGTGTCCAGTAACTGGTTTGTAATCAACATAATGTGTATTGACCCACTTTTTTACTTATTAAAATAAGTACGTTTTTGTGCATTAAATTTGTTGACGTTACAAGAAACTTTAAAGGGGAGGCCTCTTAATAGCTTGATATGTCATTTGCAGTGAGGAATAAGCAATATTATAGAACAAATTAAAACAGCAAAATGCCACTTGTTGTTTTCATTTTCTAAACGCTAAGTTTTCACGGCTGCTGCATAGTCATTTGTCCTATTTTCAGTAATACTTTGCTCTCAAATCAATAGTTTTCGATCAAGACGGTGTCATAATTTACTAACGGAGTTTAATTATAATTAGTGATCACCGAGAGGCGTCTAAATGACACGTTTTCTGTAAATTTAGAATCAGTAATAGATTCTCACAGGGAGTCCCCACTCCCAAACACCCCCAGGTAGAGATGAGTTATGGGAAGAGGCGATCCCGGAGGCGGTAAGGAGCGGGAGCTAAAGCGGCAGGGTGTGCCATCGTTGCGGGGAGGTGGGCGGGGCGACAAACTGGATGTCTGGCGTCCGTTTTAACGAAGAGAGTAAATAGACAACATGAAAACAGGCAAATTTATACTAAACTCACAGATATATACACAACGAGTTCCCCCGCGGATCCAAAGATGCGCGGGAATTTAAATGCACGGGTCCCACGGGCACAGGGAGCGTTTGTACGTGACGGCCCCCAGTGAGAATAGTTAATTATGGCCAGTTGAACGTGCCTTTTTTTGTACACCCTTTTCTCCCCCCCCCCCCCCCCTTTTTTTTTTACAAGCTGCGAAAGTGCGTTGGTAAAAGTTGTTGTTTTCTACTTCAAACAATTATGTGGAAACATCAATATTAATTTATTGTTAGTAGGAAAACTTGTACTTGTCATGACAACCAATGGTAGCATTTGGCCTTGCGTCAAATTTTAAGTGTTGTGAGAAGTTACAGTTTAAGTTGTCACATTTTGAATTTTTTCCCTAAAAAATACATTCAATTTTGGCGCACTAAGGGACCCCTCTCGAGAGTGAGAAAGAAAGCGTTTATTTACCAAACGAAAAGCGTTTTTAAAGTAACTGGACAAAGTATAATTTACATGATAGATTTGAAGCAAATCTGTTTTGTGAACAATTTGGGTTATTGGAATCTTAGGGAGACAACCATTTAAATGTTAACGATTAACCCTTCCTCTTCTGTACGACAGCAATAGAGCTACTTTATTTGTAAAAACATGACTCAGCAAGCAATTTTCTCACTAGTTTGAATTTAGTTTTCTGTTTGAACGAGGAAATTGACTTTCTTATAATACTTTATTCAAATTCAAATCAACTTGAAAAGGAGAATCTTGAGGTTATCCATTTTTTAAAGGTTCCCTTAGTGAAAATAAACAACAACAAAAACAGATATATATACTATGAAAAGTTTATGTACAATGTTAAAACTTGGATGTTTATAAACTAGTAGAACAATACCAGTAAAAAATGCTAGTAAATATTCATATGCATGCTTTTTCAAGTTCTTTTTAAAATTATTGATATTATGTCCTCCATTTAAAAGGTGGTTTGGTAAGTCGTTCCAGTGTTTCACGATTCTAACGAAAAAAGAGTACTTAAAACAATTCACTCTTGCTGGTTTCAACTGGATTTTATGTCAATCATTAGCTCGAGCAAGTTACTCTTACAGTACTCAAAATAGTTGTCAAAATTCAAGCCATTTAGTCCAAATACTGTCTTGTAGCATTCTACCAAAGAAAGATACTGATCTCTTCGATTCTCAACTTTCATACCTTGGATGATTTACTCAGGTTATATATCAGTTTTGTTCACCTTTTGGTCAATTTTGGTGTCTTTCTGAAGTTCTCGGAAAATCAAGAAACCCAAGATGATAGATCCAACATGGCCACCGTTTGGATGATCATGGAGTAATTCCCGCTTCATGTGGCATCATCAGCTGCTTTTACAGACCTCAGAGGAAACTAGTTACCCTCTAAGTTTCATTTCCACAACTTTAATACTCTCGGATTTGTGGTGGTGACCCCTTCCACACAAACACTCCGTTGCCCGAAGACCGTAAAACGCTTTGTCTTGATCGGGTAAAATTTTTGTTGAGTTAGATCGCGTGTCGAATTTCCATACTAATTGAAATCTTATCTTAGAATTTCTTGGTTAAAAAAAAAAACAAAACCCGTTTTTAAATAATTCCATATATTTGTTTCTATTTTTGTAAGTAGTTAGCGTCTGAATAGCTATTCCATTTAATGACACTAATAGCCATTGAAAATCCCCTAAATTTTAATTTGCCGATATTATTTCGATCTATCTTTCACAGCTGTAGATAATTAGTAGTGGAACAGGAAGATCATGGGAAACTCTGTTGACGTTCAAGCTTGTAGTTTGTTGTTAGTAGTCAGTTGTTAGAGGAGTTGTTAGTGATGCAGTGGTAGAAGAGCGGTTGTAACTCAATAGAGGTTTGTGAAGTTAAGTAAAGAAAACTCGAAAATGTAATTCAGAGTCTTAGTACCTGTACGCTTAAGCCAAGCGAGTGGTCAACACAAGGCTGTTGGATATCATATCGCATAATGACCGGGGGGATACGATATCGGGTTTGCTTTAAATGAAAGCCGCCTAAGGCAAAAGATTGGCCAATCGCACGCAATCAAACTTTACTAAAACTGGTAGTTATCAATAACACAATCCAAAAATTGTGAAAAATTCGTTTTCGTGACGGTCTGTTCACTTGAAACTGAATCACTCAAGCATATTTCTGCTTCCCAAAATAAATCTTCTTTCACTGCGAAAACCATTACGTTGCATTTGGAAAAAGTTTGGAAGTTCATGAAAAATTCGCAATTTGATCACATAGACCAAACTTGCATCTGCCTGTTTCACAAAAATGGTCATTACTACTTTTAATGCCTTGTCCGCGTTAACTATCTTCCATCACATTTCGGAGTTGATAACAACGTTTCGGAAGTATTACTATATAGAACAGAGGAAGAAAAGCAACTACAGGCAGATTAAGGTAATGAACAACCAAAGTTTGTTTATTTTGTTTACAACTTGTACTTTTCGTTCATTTTCTTAGTTATCTGTACAAAACGACGACCCGCTGAGTATAATAAATAACCTCCAAATTATGCATTGCGGTGACGTTTAGAAGTTAAAGGGGCAGTGTCACCTATTTTTAGTGTCGCTATGAATAGCTAAAAAACCTGTTTATTTCAATGGAATCAATAATACAATACAATACAACTTTATTGATTCCATCCACTAATGGTTTTTCAGAAACCAAAAACAATGAGATGTATAAAAGAAACAAAATACAATACAAATACTATAAGAAGATATCTAAATAAAGGATAATGCGTATGTTACACATCCTCAGAACTACCAACAAATTAAAATACAACATCATAAGATTTGCATTGTTAAAATAATGGTTGAGTTTTGATAACGATAACCGTACTAGTACACAGAAACTGCTATTTCATTATGTTTGGCTGCGGACGGCTAGGGTGGAAATGGATTTCAACTTGCGTATTTTAGAGAAGTCACTTAAAATGGGTTGGTTTGTTCTTCATAGGAGAAACACCTTATAATTCTCTTCCCGGTGATGTAAGAGCAATTTCATGTTACAAAACAGGTTCTTTGCCAAACATTCGAGCAGTTTTGACCAAATTAAATGCAAAATCGTCGTGACAGTGCGCCTTTAAGAACAGGTAGGTCCAAGTATTGTTATAAATATCGTCGGTTAAATATTTAGAATATCGATTCGCCACTTTGTACACATGTCATGCCTATATAAAACTCTGTGAAAATAAATGGTACGTGCCAGACTCAACTACCTTCAGCACGGACTTTGCAATCATGCCCAACTTAAGTGTGACTAGAGGCATAAACATCTCTTAAGTGCTACCATCACCTCACTTGCATCTGCACAACATCGCCCTGTGGTGAATTATCTTTGCAGCACTGAGAAAGATTACACAACCAGCGACTGAACATTTCCTTGAACGCCCTGGAGAATCTTGAGCTAGATACGAAAATAATTAAAGGATTAAGTACAGTGCTCAGAGTTGGAAAAACGTAGAAAAACAAGCTGATAAGTAGCATACATGGATCCTCGACGAAAAACGAGGCTGGAAAGATTTTTTTTAGTACAATATATACACAAAGGGGAGTCCAGCAGAGGAAAAAGGCACTAACAATGCAAATGGAAATTGTCATTACGATACGATTTTGATGCAGACTTCTTTTCTTCGTGTTTTGTCGTTTTTGTCCTTCTTCTCCAGGTCGTGCTCGCCTTAAACTCTTCATGATTCGAGAATAGAGTACAATTATTGAAATTAAAGGCACACAGTAAAATATCAAAAATCCTACTGCGTAGAACACAGCTCGCTCAATCTTGTTCCATGAAACAAAAGTTCGACAGTCTGTTTGATGACCTTCTATAACAATTTTGCTTGTCCAAACGTAAGGGAAAGCAATCAATAGTGGGAAAATCCATGTGAATAAGAGAAAAGCCGCTCTACGCCGACTTGTTACCAGGATGGACTGAAATGGAAGCACAATCGCGATGTATCTGTCCACAACGATCAACAACAGACTGAGAACAGACACAGCTTGCGAAATAGCTCTGAAGTAATGACCAAATTTACAAACAAAGGTAGCTGTTGAACCTTCGATCATATGCTTTCTTGGGAGGATACCCTCAGTTGCTGAAAGCGGCCAATTCGTTAAAGATATGAGCAGGTCAGAAATCGCCATGTTGACTATGAAGTAGTTTGTACTTGTTCTGAGACTGGTGTCCATTAGGAAAGTTATTGTCACCAGGCTGTTGCCGATGAATGATGCAACGCTGACCAAGGAGATTGTGGATGCGAGGATCGTGGAAATAATGTGCGAACACGTTGGTAGGTCATCAGTAGTGGAGTTATTCATGTTTTCTTGCTAATACTTCGGCCAATTCTGCAATGCTTTAACTTTCGTGTGTGACATTGAACTGTTTCTTTGGTTTAAAACTTCCTGTTTAGATATTCAGCGTTTAAAATGCGTTTATCTGCCATTCACATTAAGTTCAGGAAGCTGAGAACCTTGAAGATGATGACGTCATTGATTAAAAATACGAGAGTGACCTTTGAGGAAAAGTAAACAAAGTTATTTTAGTTTACAAGACATGTTTTAGATGAAACTTGATACACCATCATTTCTTTTTTGCTTCTTTGAAACTTAATTTTTGTCTGCTTTTCCTACAAAATTGGAAATGACAACCGCCTTGACGATGCTTGGAAATATTAACTGATAAAACTTCAGGGCGCAGTGTAATCCATACCTAAAACTACTTAGTTTATTTTCGATCGTTTACATCCGGAAGAGGGTCCAATTAATCCCAAACTATCTTGCCACTGTCACGTACACAAGATATGAACTATGGAATATTATTAGACTGAATAAATTATAGTTGCCCATCGTATCCTCATAACCCTTTGCTTGAATCAAAATAATATTTAACTAAAGCAATGTTTGTAAGAAAAATCTCTTTTCTGTGGGTTGTCATTTCATGGCAAAAAACCTAATGGCACAAGAAAAAGCGAGATCAATCACTTTTGCCAGCCGTAAGCCATAGATAAATGCTACTAGAAAAAAAGATAAATGCTACTAGAAAAAACCGTCTAAACAATGGAAGAACATGTTTGCCATGTATTTTTGACTATTTCGTATTCGACACGTTTGTTATGTTCTTAGACCATGTAATACTATACAGCTTGTCCGACATTTTCAAATACAGAGTGTAATTTAAAACGTAAAAGAAAACCACGGAAAGGTAGGATGCAAAACCCTGACTACCTTTTGAACTTAAAAAACCTATTAACTGAGCTTTTGTTGAGCTCTTTCCAGAAGTTTATCTTGAAAAACAAACAATCCCACGATTAGCAACAAAAGCACAAAGCGTTCGAAATTTTAACTAGAGTGCCTGTATTGTCATCCTAAAGCTTACTTTTTTGACAAAAGTAAACAACCTAAACAAAGTTTAAAGTACACGATAAATTCGCTGGGAATCGCAAGAGACTATATTACTATATTTTCTAAGAAAAAGTCCTGTGGTGAAAAAAGTAGGTTATCAAACAACTAAAAAGACCTTTGATGTTTGATAATCTTTGCTAATAAATTAGATCGAATTATCCCTAAAACAAATTGTTCCCATGGGAACAAACAGCTGCATTAACGTAAATTAGCCATGAAAAAAATTGACCATTTCGCATAATTTGAGATTTATCTTATATATTAAGAGCTTTGTTTTGCAAAAAAGGTTAAAATTTTTGTTTTTATGTTAGGGGAGGTTATTTTGCACGAAATATTTCTCCAAGTAATATATCAAACACGAGAAAGCGTCTTTCATCAGATATCCAAACACAAAGAAGTAGGTTGAAAAAAACGAGGCGCAGTCGCGTTTTTTTAAAACGACTTCGAGGTGTTTGGATATCTGATGAAACACACCTTCGAGTGTTTGATATTGCTTCTCAAATGATCAATTATTCTTGGAGAAATTCAAGGCTAAAGTTGGCAAAATGGTAATTAGGTAATGGTAATTGGGAACACGCATTCAAACCACGGTCACAGTAGTGATTTTCTTTGTTTTCTCTTGTTGAATTATTAATGAGTTTGACGAGTCGTTATTATAACAAATTTTCTGCTGACAAGTGCTATCATTGTTGCATGAGTAATACTTGATACCGTATCTCGGGTTGTTTTTGAAATTCTTCGCGACTGTATAGCCTTCCCACGAATGAATTTTGGGTATTTGTAAAAACCATAAGAATTCTTCCCATCCGAGCGAAGACAAACTCGAGGAAATTCTTCGATAACAATAGACCTAAAATCCGGTGCAGAGAGTGAGAAGGGTTTCAACGGCTAATACAAATAAATAAAATAACGAGTAAAACGAGAAGCCAGAAAGCTGGCCGAACAATACTCAGCTCAAAGCACACGCGTATTGCTATCGAAGAAACTGCTGAAAAGAAATGCGTCGAACTGAAGTGAAACCTCAGTGAGTGACTCTTTGATCAAGCTCTGCCTGTTGGAATCCAAGTTATTTCGCCTTGTGGAAAGGATCGGCAGAGCTGTTCTCTGCAATCGTGCTGTGTTGTGTGACATGGACATAACTAGCTTGGTCGTTGTTTCCTTTCTCTTTTATTTACAAAACATCATGTTGTGCTCCCTTGGAATCACGGTCTAGCGAGACCATGTACTCGGACAGAACTGTTGAAATAGACACCCAAAGGTCGATTTAGCGGACTTGTTTAGTCTTAGTTTTCACGAACAAAATCTATTTCTGTGCAGATGTAACCAAAAAGCACGTTTAAAACGCGTTTGAAACGTATTCAAAACGCGTTCAAAACGCCTAAGAAACGCGTTCAAAACGGGTTGAAAACCCATTTAAAACTCGTTCAAATCGTGTTCAAAACGCGAATCTTGTCGCCAAATTATTACACTGTTTCATCCTCGAGCTCAACAACGGCGAATATGAAACAAATGAAACAAATTTGTTGTGAACGCGTATAAACTTATTAAGTCAATATTACTCAGGACTATCTCCCTTAATTTTATCACGGAATGGAATAGGTATCTGATATCAATCAATCGATCAATCAATCAATCAATCAATCAATCAATCATTCTTTATTTATACAGTAATGGTAATTAAAGTATTAAATTAAACTTGACGGGTCGTTATTTTAAAAGTCTTGAAAGGCTCAATTCTGCTTCAGATATGGAATAGCTTGGTAAGATAGAGATACGCGATTTTGCCTCGATTACCTAACATGATTTGCTAACACGATTTAAAATGAAAGACAGTCCGTTTTATGTGTTACTCCATCGTACGATTTTGTGCGCAGTCTTTAAACGAGAAGTCTAAAGCGCATGAGTTAATGGCCAGTGAGACCGCTCTGGGGAGACGAATAAAAATGCGCCGCTTTTCCTTGTAGGTCTTGTAGGGCCTCCCGAGTAAGAATCTTCGCTTTCAGCGCTTCTCGCCTCACAAGTCCGCTTTACCGGTCTATTTTCGTTTTCCTCTTTGAATTTCAAGTTCTACAGTACAAGGGTGCTTTCCATTTGTCAAAACTGCACGGTCAGTCCATAAATGAAGTGTACCAATTTGAAGGACTGATTCTTTAAATTCTTTAAATCGTAGACGTAACTTTAATTCCTGCTACTACTGAAAAGTGGAATAGATTCAAATAGCTGCGTTCAATAATCACCATTTTTACTTTGTCTTTTAAGGTCAAATTCATCGTAGACCATTGCAGAGAATTAACCCACTAGACGCGCGCTGCTACAAATAGTCCCAATGTTCAACAGGCGAATGAATATCCCGTAGTAGCTGCTTCAACTTTGTTTTTTTTATATATGTAAATAAAGAACAATTTGACAAAATTTCAAATATTTCTAACATACCTGTTTCCGAGCCTTGAGCCTTCCTATGAATTAGCTCTCTACACTTTACACACTCTCCAGCATTTCCTTATTGCATCATAACCACTAAAACAGTACCCATATAACGTCAAATGGTTTTCATGGGTAGATAGTTGTGATTGTTACTTTGCAATCTATTAAGAATATCCGGAAATTTCGATGGGAATTCCTATCTGGGAAAAACGTGTTACATATTTTAAAACATGAACCTCATATGAAAGAAACGAAACGTATTAAAGAAATAAGAATTTCCTCAAAGTTTGCTTACGAATCACCAAGAAATTTCGATGGAAATTTCCATCCGTGAAAAAACGTGTTCCATTACTCTTAAAACGTAAACTGAAACTCACTTGAAAGATGTGAGACAGGTAAGATCTTGAGAAACACGAATTTCCATTAGAAAGAACAAAACGGGAATACCTTTTCAAAAGTTCAGTTTCTTACGGAAATTTTCCACTGGGACGATCCAAAAAAAGTTGTGTTCATTTCAATCCCAACCAGAGTTTCCGGAAATTTCTCTTTTAATGGTAAACAACCTGTGAGTCACTCGGTCTTGTTAAAATTTATACAGCCAGTGTAACATTAGTTAAGTAAATAACCGCAACATTAATATCGCCGTGCGGTTTGGCGAAGCACGTACGGATAAGTGTGAAGGTTAATACGTGCAGGCATTCATAAATACATTAAGGACACCTAGAGCTTAAGAATTGGATTGACGATATTTCCGTTTACTCATCTTTATTAAAGCAAACTCTTTTTCAAAACATTGCATTTTAATTGAAGTAAGTTATACTAAAAGTGAATAATTAGTACCCAAGCGCAGTTTCTTTGAAGGAAGTTATATTACGTAAAATCATTCTCATAACAAGCAACGAACATTTATAACAAGCCTTGCTGAATCCATGCCTGCTTACTTCTAAATGTTTGCATTCATTTTTTCCGTTTTTGGGCAATTAATTATATGGCAGGTTTCGACCAAACAGCAATATTCTGACAACTTTTCTCACTTCAATTTATTCAGAATACACAGAAATTTAGAATCAAGTTTACGAAAAACGTCAAACGGCAAAGATGACCACGTATGTTTGCCACTCGCTGTTTTTCGTTCCTAAGTTTACTTGAGTCTTTGAATCATCAAAGGTTAGAATTATTTTGCACTATTCTCATCTACTTGCTGATTATTTTTTAGGAACGTAGACGCGAATCTGCCGTCTGCCGTTTGTTGTAGACTCGATTCTAAATCTCCCTAATACCACATCTCAGTGCTATCGTATGACTTGCAACATGATTGCGTCCCTCTGCGGTTCTACACGACGTCCACTTTGATTACAATGAGAGGACCTCTTACATTTTGGGCAGCTAAACATTTTCTTCAGTGCTTTAGAGAACCTTGAGCTAGAAACGAAAAGAATTACAGGATTAATTACTGTGTTCATTGGTGGGAAAACGTAGAAAAGCAACCCGAGATATAACATACATGGATCTTTAACGAACAGCATCGGAAATAAAAGTTTTAGTACCATATACACACAGAGTGGAGTCCAACAGATAAAAAAGGCGCCGACAATCCATATGAAAACTTTCATCACAATTCGATTCTGCTGCAGATTCCTCATCCTCGTGGTTTCTTGTTCTTCTTCTCCGGGTCTTTTTTTTCTTAAATTTCTCATGATCCGAGAATAGAGTATGATTATTGAAATAAGAGGCACACAGTAAAGCACTAGAAAGCCCACAATATAGAATATCGTTAAGTTCATCTTGCTCCATGTAAACCTGCAAAAAGTTTGGCGTCCTTCATGCACTATTTTACTAGACTTTACATAGGGCAAGCCACCCAATACTGGACAAATCCAAGTGAATGCCAAAAGAGCAGCCCTAAGTCTTTTTGATACGTAAATAGCTTTAAAGGGAAGTACGATTGCGATGTATCTCTCCACAACAATTAATAAAAGACTTTGAACTGAAACAGTTTGCGAAACAGTTCTGGAATACATCCCCAGTTTGCATGCAAAGGCGGCCATTGAACCTTCTATTGTATGTTTTCTTGAAAGGAAGCCTTCTGTTGCTGCGAGTGGCCAGTTGGTTGAAGATGACAAAAGATCAGAAACTGCCATATTTACTATGAAGTAGTTTGTACTTGTTCTCAGCGAGGTGTTCGTCAAAAAAGCTATTGTAACCAAACTGTTGCCGACGAACGCTGCAAAACTAACAAACGAAATTGCCGATGCTAGCATCGCGGAGACGATGTGAGAACACGCTGGCAGATCGGCAATACTGGAGTTGTTCATGTTTCGTTGGCGGACCTATGAATGAAAGTATCTCTTTACGATGAATTCACTTCCCTTTATGAAAAATATATCCTTAGCTTAAACTTCCTGTTTTTAAAGGTCGTGCCTGCCAATCAACGTTATCGACAGTTGTTTGTAAGAATTAGCCAAAGCTTGTTTATTTAAAAAAGTCAACATGGTGGCTGGGGCATAATTCACTTAAGGGTTAACCTGTATTAGGTAAATAAAGTGGAAAAGCATTTAGGATGCCCAAAAATAAATTAATAAAACAAGTAAACTAGCGCGCGTTTTAAAAATATTCAAAAATAATTATGCCCGACAATTATGTCCGATTTCAATGATAGTTCATATCCATACTCCACAAAGCCCGCATTTCAGCAGTTTGCTAGCTATTAGCAGATAACTGAATTTTATAAACGCTTTCCGTAACATTTTTGTCAGTCCATTCTGGTACAAAAAATAATTGAGTGAAGGGCTTGTAATCACAATTTTTCTACACGAGGATGTGGATAAAAACCTTTTAATTTAATCAAGAGTTTTCCAGAATGATAAAAGAAAACATTCGAATATTTTTTCTGTTCGTAATTGCCAGATGTGTTTCTTTTCTTATCGAGTTTAACACTTCCATAAGTAAACGCTTCTTTAACACTAAAAATATGCGTGTATTCACAAACCGCAAAAAACAAAAGTGACGCCCACTTTACTCGAGTACCTGCTTTCTGTAAACACGAATTGCACTCATCTGAAAGTGACTATGACTAATAAAATTTCCAAAAGGAGTAGAAATCTGAAATTTACTCCGTTTTATAAAAAAAAATTACGGAAGAAAAAGCCAAAACTTCAAGGCGGAAATTAGTAGCCAATACTTTAAAGGGGAAGTATCACGTAAGTTTGCTGTCATTTCAAAACCCAAAAATGTTTGTCTGTGAGCAGAAACAACGAAATAATTGTCAAGTTTGTTATAAATTATCACCCCAGTGCAATAAAACTGTCGATTAGTGACTCTGGCCATAGACAGATTAGGCCGGTATGGTTTGAAACTTGAAAAATGTTAAGCTAATGTTTCTCAAGTTCTAGCATTTTTGTTTCCAAAATGTGCTAGAACAGATCACAAGGTATTCCTTTCAAGAATTGAGTTGATTTCTTTCCTCTCGTCATTCTAGAATTATTTGGCAGCTGATTGAAGGTCTTATTTCATCATTTTTAACAGAAGATATCAAAACCCCCATGATACTTCCCCTTTAAACTCGGTAAGTCATAAATAAAATGCAAAAGAAATGAACAATCTTGAATATCTGTAAATCGGCTACAGTATTCGTCCTTTCCTGCCTAAAATGACATAAACATTAATATTGAATATTGAAAATATTGAAAATGAATATTGAAAATGAATAAAATGCATATTGAGATGCATTATATTGTTGTTGTTAATTTCGTGTATGTGATGCATCCGGTATTCTTTCGAATTCGTCCATATGATATGACGAACTGCTCTTCTTGTTATATCTTCCCATACGTTTTGCCTAAATGATATATTTTCGCTGGATAAAATTACATGCAGCAAAATCGTGAGCAAAAGCGTATTATGAAACTTATGTGACTCGTTCTCGAATTCAGATTTTCGTGATCGATCGGCTGCCCCAAAAACAATCTTGATTATTAAAACATCTTAAAAGGTGTATTGATTTATTTCCAGCTTTTCTGGCTATTGTACATGTTTTCCACTTTTTTCCCCTTTATTTTTTCTAATTTATAGTTACTTTTAAGTCGGCAACAGAGTGTGATATATTCGCGACATTTTGGAAAAATGCCTTTTGTGTAGAGGACCAAAACACTTTACCGTCTTGTTCCAAGTTCTTTTCCTAAAAAAATTAAAAACGTACTTCCGAAAATGTTTTGTATTTATGGTGCCTAAACTGAAGCAGTGTCACCCAACATGCGTGACTGGTTCCCTGTAGACTTGCCAAACACTAAGTTGGAGGAAGCCTGCTTCTCCAACTTTAGGAAAATTGGAACTGTATTAATCCCTCCGGTTATCGATTTGTCCACGTTTGTCCCGAAATATTCAAAAAATAAAATTTATCTCCCTAATTTACCTTACTAATACTCCTAGAATTGTAGAGCAGGGAAGGGATCCGTCACGAGTCCCTGCGGGCTAACAAGATCAAACAAAGACCGGGCTATTTATTAACAGAGTGAATATTTTCTTTGCGATATTAAGCTTAAACCAGGGGTATAATATATTCTTTTACGGTAAGGGTATTGATTTAATTGACTTTCGGCTCTAAAATTAAACAACATATATCCAGTGCGATCTTCTTCCAAATTCAATCCACATGACTTACCAACAATGATTACTGCAAAGTTAAATGTATTAATTACTTGGCATCCGAGTATCATTTGTATAAAAAGCAGCTATATGTTGGGTCTGTTGGAAGTCATATCAAATCGCGTATTGACTAGGATGTAGGTAATATCCTCTCTGTCAAGATTGTCACAAATCAATGCTAAAATTAGAAATGTATGCAAGAAAAACTTGTCAGTAGTTTATGCCAACGATACAGCGTTGCGAGGCGAGAATCAAATTTCCTTCAAGCAAAATGGGACGAGATTAGAAAATAAAACTCCAAGGGAAATAACGAACATTGACCGAAAATCTGAGCTGAGAAGACTGCTCTGTAGTTAACGCTATTACGTTAGACGGCGTGTCAACACACTGAAAAAAACAAGAACAAAAAACAGCAAAGTTTTGAAAACACTCTTTGGAGAATAACCAGGCCTTTCATTCCATTGTTGGTTTTTTTCGTTTGTTTTACAACATTTAGTGAGGGAAAAGTTTAATTTCAAGAGGAAGAGAAAAAAGCCAACGTTTCGTCGCGCCGGATCGGGGTAAAAGGATTTCACTTCAAGATTTCCCGCGGAGCTAATCAGATTGCAGGATTTTCAGGATACCGCCCGCTCACGAACAGAGAAATAAATAAATATGTGAATTGAATCGATTGTATATAAAAACAACAGCGTTAGATCGTTTGTGTTTATTTGCTCATTTCTCCAGCTATCATACAACCGATATTATATTGGATGCAATAAAGCACACAAAGCTAAATATCGACCAGTACTTCAGATGACAGGTTAAGTCTCGCTCGCACATAAAAGTTTGCTTGCCCAAATACGTTTGGTTCGTGAAAGGCCTTTATAATCCCCGAATACAGATTCGAACGTTGAAAGCAAAAATTTAGTAGGATCATCTAAGAAATGCATTCCACTGGCAATTTTAACAGCTGCACTGAGAAGCCTGGAAAGAAACGTGAGTTGGGTTTATGATTAGCAGTCGTTAGTCGTTATCAGATCACGTATTGAGCAAAAAGGCGCGATATCGGTCTTGCTTTATTAAAAGCCGCCAGTGCTAAAAATATCAGCCAATAACACACAGTTAATCTAAAAAATAGGCGCTCTACATCTGCAAATAGTTTTGACTATTTTCTGTTTACTTGAATAGAAACGATAAAAAAATAAAGATTATAAGAAAATGGTCATTATACTTTTTTTGCATGGGACTTCTGGATTTTAAATCCGACCTTCTAAACGAATGCCTTGAAGGAAGTTAATACAGGTAAAGGGTCCTGGCTCGAGCTCCTGTTCTTCAGCGTTATTTCGAAATTCCTCGGTTGCATTCTCATAACAACGTCTTCTGGTGAAATACTTCCACCTCTACAGCACTTAGAGGGATTACACGTGAAACAGCTAAACATTACCTTGAGTGCTTTAAAGAATCTTGAGCTGGACGCAAAGAGAATTATTGGGTTAATCACTGTGCTCAGAGTTGGAAAAACGTAGAAAAATAAGCCGGGAAGCAGCATGCAAGGATCTCCGGCCGAAAACAAGGCTGGCAAGACCTTCCTTAGCACAATATAAACACAAAGGGGAGTCCAGCAGATGAAAAAGGCACAAACAATCCAAACGAAAACTTTCATGACAGTACGGTTCTGACGCAGATTTCTTATTCTCGTGCTTTCTTGTCCTTCTTCTCCTGGTCTGGATTGTCGTAACCTCTTCATGATCCGAGAATAAAGTACTGTTATTGAAACGAGAGGCACACAGTAAAACGTCAAAAATCCCGCTGTGTGAAATGCATTTTGTTCAATCTTTTTCCATGAAATAAAAGCCTCGCATTCCGCTTTGTGACCTTCTTGAATGAGTTTACCAGTCCAGACGTAAGGGAAACCAAACAATAATGGGATAATCCAAGTGAACAACAACAGAGCAACTCTCGACCTTCTTGTAACCAGAACGTACCGAAAGGGATGGACAATCGCAAAGTATCTGTCCACAACGATCAACAACAGACTGAGAACAGACACAGCTTGTGAAATAGCCCTGCAGTAAACACCAAGTTTACATACAAGCGTAGCCGCTGAACCTTCAATCATAGGTTTTCTTGAGAGGAACCCCTCAGTTGCTGAAAGCGGCCAATTGGTTAAAGACGACAGGAGATCAGAAATCGCCATGTTGACTATGAAGTAGTTTGTTCTTGTTCTGAGCTTGGTGTCCATAAGGAAAGTTACTGTCACCAGACTGTTGCCAAAGAACGATGCAACGCTAACGAAGGATATCGCAGATACGACGAGCGTGGAAAAGCTACGAGAACACGTTGGGAGATCATCAATAGTGTAATTATCCATGTTCCGTTGATTCGACGTCTGGCCAATTGTTTATGACGCTTCTTCAGCTTCAATTGTAGCTATTGTTACAAAGTTCCTTTCGAAATTATCGCCCTTAAATATGCAGTGTTTGAAATGCCGATTAATTACCTGTCCATCATTTTTAGTGCAAGCTATAACGAGCTGAGGTCCTTGAAGACGGTGACGTAAATCGAATCAAAACAACACTTAAACACATTTTCAGATTATTTCTTGTCTACTTTTGCTACAAATAGAGAAACAGCAATTGAGATGCTTGGAATTATAGATTGATATAAGTAAGAAAAATACTACACAGTAGATTATCTATTATTTGAATACGATAAAAATTAGAGCGACAATCTCGCTGGGTCGTAAATCTAATTAATTGCACAGTCACTACGAATAGCAATTGATTATGAGAATGATGTATTATTTTGTGAGTGACACAGGCATATTCGGAAAAAGAAAATCCGAGTGATTCTATAGCCCCTCAGTAAAGGAGTCGAATTTAAGACCTTCCGATTACTAGTATCACTGAGCTACAGGAGACTCGTGGGAGCTAAGGTCATTAAACTAGGTTCATTAGTCAAACATCGCATACTCTTAGTAGTTGAATGTCAATGTATGGCATATGTGCAATGGAATAAATGGGTGGCTGATATTTGAATTATTTGAAAAAGTTAATAATAGTCAAAATTGAACTTCGTCCCTTCAGATTTCGGACTTTCTCACTGTCTTGGAAAGCTAACTTCTTCACTTATCGGCATGTGGCTCGTCTAAACAAAAATCAAATCAATATCAATTTATGTTGGCACTGAGTATGTTATTCGAAAAATGATACCTACCAGAAAGGGCAATATCATATTATCTAATTTGTTATTTCTAATTTCAACAAGTTCATTACTTCTTCTCCTTAATTATACCACATCATACTGGCTTCATATTTTCGAAAGACGAGGGTATTCTGAAACAACAAACACAGAAAATAGGGTGGAAAAACAAGAATTTTGTAATGTGCTAGTTATTTAAGAGAGTGCGCTATTTTTTTTTTTGTCTTTTTGTTTACATGATATTGTGGCAATTTGTGACTCGTCATCGCATTTCTGCTGCTGTTTTGACGGGAGGTTTTTCCACTCTAAGTGAACGGAGACGTTACAAACTATTCTGTACTATTCAAAACTTCTGTGTAACGGCTCTATGGACGGATTAACTCAAACGGAGAACTCGCCTGTGGGGACACGCCGGACCCCCTTGAGGTACCAAGGTCTAACTGCAACTTGACTTTTGGTTCCAGCAGTAGTTTAATTGTCGAATTAGGACGACATAAGTTCGTTTAGCAGTTGAAGTTGTAATCCAAAGTGTTCTGAGTTGCTTATATATGGTCTGTACATGAGGATGCGAAAAGTAATTACAGTGGAAGCGGCAGGACTTTCAATAGCGCACAGAAGATTAAAACTTAAATTTCACACTAAAAAAATCTCACTATTGATCACATTGCTTGTTAATCAAGGAGAACCAGATCTTTTTAAACAGTCCTAAATTAAATGTTCTTGCGGTGTGTGAAAGTAGCAAACAAGTAATGAGTTTCGTTAGTGTTTTACGAAAACGATAAACCTATTTATACTTCGAGCAACACTTCTAGATCTAATTCAATCGAAATAAATACTGATTTAGGATGGTAATTTAAATATTTCTTTGACTATCTACCATATCTACTGTCGGTTATTTTAAATGTATTTCGTTTTTAGTAACGAGCATGATAAGGCAGCTAATGCTAACGCCTAATGTAACAACACAGCGACGTACAACACAAGGTTTTTCAAGATCTTTTGAACGGCTTAGGCGAATTATTGAAAAGCTAAAGCGAAACTTAGGTTACCATTACTCTTACAAAACGTAATATGATAGAACCAATAAATAAACTTAAAACTTTAAACCCCAGTAAATGAACTTGATAAATATGAAACTACTCCTTATAAATACTAGAAAAGGACAAACGATAAATATTGACAAAATTCCCCTAACGTACGCCCTCCTTAAATCTCGACGTCCTGGTCGACTAAAACAAGTAACATTTAACTTTTTTTTCTAAAAGCTAACGAATTAATGGTAATTCCCTGATGTAACTGTGGCTAAATATCAATAAATTGAACTGATTACTATACATGTGCAATATTAGACTTCGAATGATGCGGTTAAATATAAGCTAATATAGGAACCAGTTGCTAATATGTCGGACAACTAGTGGGTAAATGCTAGTAACAGATATTATAAATGGCTTAATACTAAACATGGCTAAATATGGTTTGTTTTTATGCGTGCAAAACGGTCCTAAAACACATTAGTATTCTGTTACGAGAGATTCAAAACTAAACAGTTTTAACCTGCAATCAGACGTTCTTTTTTGGGGGGAGCGCGAAAGTGTGGCAGCGCAAGAGTCGGCGGTCGGGAAAAAGAAATAAGAGTGCCTGATCGCAGGTTAAAAGGGTTTCAACAAGCTGTTCATTTTCCCACTTTAATAACACTGAGCCGTCTGTGTCAATGCAGTAATATTCACACGTTTGTGTTATTTCTGAAAGATATGTTTCGTAGTAGTAAAACAGGTTCTTTTGTGAACAGTTTGCGATCAAAATTACATTTGAGTCCGACGTGCTGAAAAAAAAAAAACATGTTTGCTCGAACAATCATACCCCCATGTGCTTTAAGTCTCACAAAATTTATACACTTATTTTTCCAGCTTGTAGTACTGAACATATAGGAAAGACGGATTCATATTAAGAGTGTGGTTTAATGAACGTGGTACCGAACATGATTCGACCATGTTCCAACACTAACATATAAGTGTTATTGTTTTCTTTGCATATTTCACCGGAGTCATTCAATATCGCACACGGTATCGCCAATCTTACTTAGCATGTTCACCGTACTATTTCGAACAATGTAACTATTATTGTCAGTAGCAATCTTTACTAATTAAGAAACACAAATATTTATTCAACGTCTGTCAAAAACTCAGTCGAGCATAACAAAGGAAAAACACGTTTCATTAAAGGAAATTCGATCAGTTCTCAAGTCAGAGCTAAAACAGTCTACTTCAAAGTTCAATCCTCGTCGTCTGACTCAATGATGTAAGCCCTTCGCCGTTTGTGGTTGAGACTTCTCGTTGTCTTTTGAGAAGAAATTGAAGGTGCAGCCTGTGTAATTCTGCGATGAAACGAGACTACCAGCACAAGAGATGGTTGCCATGCGGTACTGAAACATGGAAGGAAAACTTGTCGGAAATCCCGAAAATCCAGCTGGCTGAAAACCATGAATTGAGCCCCATGGTTTGACGCATTTCGCCTTGTTGTTGGACGTGTACACGCCTGCAAATGATCCCTGGGCGGGAAATCATCCCCGAACTGGACCGCAAATGATCCTCGGAAGGGAAATTATCCCCAAATTGGACCGCAAATGATCCTTGGAAGGGAAATTACCCCCAAATTGGACCGCAAATGATCCCCAAACGCCACATGATAAATATAGGATGGAATGGACTCAGATTTGGACAGTGGATTTAAACTTTGTAGGCTTAATTTTTTTTCTTTATAACACCAGTCGTTATATTTAAACTATTTGTATGAAAATTTCAATTTACCTATAAACTGGAACATACATGTATATAATCTACTTATATACCAGTACAACGCCCGAAATGTGCATGAATTGTACGAAACTCCTCTTTTTTCAAAAAGGACCAAGAATACGAAATAAATTTTAACGGTATTACTCAAAAATAGTTAACTGGAACAGACCAACTTACTCGAATGGGAAAGCCTCCTCAGAGAGTGCCACAATTACGCACTGATGTAGTAAGCTTTCCCTGAAGTAACCCAGCCACTCCCATCCCATCCAATTTAGAGAATTCATGGTGGATGGGAGATGTACCTTCGACGGATGTCCATGGACCGCGAGTGTGGTGATTACGTTGCCTTACTAGGTCTGGTGAAAATTCCCGATATTCCAGTTGCTGTGGTGTCTAGCTTAGAAGAAGGCTTACATATAATCTACCTGAGTAACCACAGTCAAGGAGAAGCTGATTTCGACAGCATTGAGTTTCGTGGGCAATGAAGCGGAAAGCGCCTACCATAGCCTTTAGCAAATGGAAACAAAAACAACTGATCTACCTGAAGAATTAAAATTGAAGTATTGCATGGAGAAGGGCGAATTAATAAAGATCAAATTTTTCCAAAATACGGGAAAAAATTGAGAGCTATTTCCAGACTTCGATGAGGGGGACAATGGTCTTCTGCAGGTCTATGCCGACGACAGTGTGTTTTGTAAAAATTGTTTAAAGGAAAGACTGGGAGTCCAATCAGCGGCAAAATGAAAACGAAGGACAAAATCAACAAATTACACGATAACGTATTGGACGACCGAGACTAAAAAGAACTAAGGCGACGATAGTGGGGGAGTTTTGACCGCCATCCGGCAAGCGCTTTGACCGACTCTTCTTCCTTTTTCGAAAGTCTTAACTGACTCGGTCTTTATTGGGAAAGAGGTTCGCACAATTCGTGCACATTTTAGGCATTGTAGTGGTATAAATGAATCATATACATGTATGTTCCAGTTTATAGGGAAAAGGTTCTGTTGCACTGAGCTACTAATTACAATTTTAAAAGTTGTGAAATTTAAATAAATTTTGCATGTAGATACTTTCAATGTAACCATGCCTGGTGTTATTAAGAAAAAAGGTCCATAAATTTTAAATCCACTGTCCAAATTTGAGTCCATTCTATTCTATATTTATGGTGAGGCGATCGGGTATCATTTGCGGTCCAGTCTGGGAATCATTTCCCGTCCAAGGATCATTTGCGGTTCAATCTGAGGATCATTTCCGTTGAGGGGATCATTTTCGGGCGTGTACACGTGATGAATGGGAGCCAGTGGGCTCGTTGGCGTTGGATTGCAATTTCTTGATTTGAGGCTTCATTTGTAGTGCACTCCCTCAGTGAATAGTTCTTCTCCTTTAAATACCGTCGAACGGCACTCTGCCTAATTTTGAAGGGATTCCGGCTCGTAATCATCTCCGTTCTGTTTTTGTTTGTTTGTTTGTTTGGTTGGTTGTTTTGTTCATTGCATTCACTATGTTAAAAATGTCCTGCGAAGCAAATGAAAGTTAGATGTTGGAGGAGGGAAGACAAACGTGGTTGCTTATATTGATTATGCACTTTATTAGATTCAACCTTTAAATGGTTAAGTGTACAATGCTTGTTTCGTGGCTATACATTTCTTTTGCTGTACTTTTCAGCCTCCATACATTTCATAACATAGTTATTGTTTAACGTTTATATATCATAATCATGATAAGAGCTTATAATGGTTGAGGTTCATTCCTAGTCAGTCCGCTATACTGTGGGCTTAATTTATGTCCATATACATTTTGAAGAGATGCCCCTATATATCTCTTAAATGATTATTTTATTTAAACCCATGATTATTTTATAAATCTCTCCATTGTATACACAATTGACCGCCTTTTTATAAATACGGATTTGTGGTGCTTTGGAAACCCTTTTGTAGGGATCTCATAACGCAACACCTAGAATATCTCAAGTGCTGTTAATGAATCAACAGATAAAATATTTGTAACAAATATGTCCATATAGATATTGAAATAATGCCACCACATAAGGCTTTTATATGTTTTTATATGTTAATAATAACATTCCATTTTTAGGTGTTGTTTTTGTTTGTTTTTTATTTGTTTTGATTTCACTACTTATCTATTTAGCTATCGAATGATACATAACTAGATACCATATCCTTTTTATAATATATAAGAATGGATAACATAAACAACAACAGTGGTTTACTCAAAAGAACCTTCGCACAAGAAATGAAGTACGGCAAGTTTTCATTGCAAACATTAATAGACAATGATGTTCCAAACCACTTCCCCGAAGTCACATGTGGACTGAGTTACAAAGTTATTTACGTATTTTGTGCTCTTTTTGTTTTTTGTTTTTTTTGTTTGTTGTTGTTTTTTTTTTCTGAGGTAATAAACTGTCTTTAGTTATAGCTTATTAATATTTATATAACCTTTATGTATAGTTTTCTTCATCGAATATAGTCTCTAAAAGCTGTTATATCCTAACAGTTTTTTGGTATAAACCAAAAAGCTATTGTGTTTTAAACTGATAACTGACTTTATGTGGATGTAACCAGGCTAGCGTTATTATCAGCTTGTTACAAATAGGGCCATCATTTCATATTCCACGGCCAGCGCATTCATATAAATAAAACGCGAAAATAAATATCCTGCTTAAAAGAAATGTTTTCTTTGTTTGCCATTTCTCACAACGCAGGTAAGAGAGCAGCCTGATTTTGGTTTTAATTTTTATTAGCTATCCCCCCAAAACGCAGTTTATAAGTATTTTACGCTGCCAAATTACATGCCTTCTTAGAGTATTTACAGCTACTCACTTCATTAAATCTAGTTGAAATCGTCCAAAAATTCCCGTAAATATCTGTCAACTTTACATAATATCTGAAAATCTTAAAGGTGGTTCCGTTTCCTTTGGAAGACCTCGCATGATCTCCACAGTTTTAGATGATCCATACGGCACCAATGATGAAAACTTGAACTTAATATTAAGAGTTTATTGCAAACTCCCTGATAATCATAATGAGATAACGTTTTATTACGTATCTACTCGCCATTACTTTTCTTCTCTTTTGCGTCTCTCTCTTTAAAAAGCTTTTAGGAGTGATATTGACCAAAATATCTCCTTTTTCGATTTGCCATACTAATTAAACATGATTTTAAAGAGCCTAGTAAGTGTTTAATTTAACTTACTTTCGTGGTCAGGTTTAAACTAGGATCGTTTTCTGCCAAGCTGTGAAAACTGTAAAAATTGAAAGACAAATTATGCATCTTTTCAAAAAGAACAGCCTGTGAGGTCACTCCTACGGTCTCCTTTTATATCTGTTCTTCCTTGCATTAGTTAATTTGAGTCTATCTCGATCTAAACGACACAAGCTCAGGTGGGTTGCTATCTGCTACGGTTGATGAAATCTTTCTATTTTGGCAACATGAAGGGCGTTTACAGAGAGAGCCCAGAGAGAAAGGGCACGCCTGTAGCATAGCATGGCGGAAATTGGTACTAAATGAATACAGGATTATGGGATTGATCATTGAGCTAAGAAATGGAGATACAAAGTAACAAAAACCCATAGCTATCTTACATTTATCCTTCAGAAAAAAATCGTAGAAGACAGCATTTAAAGGCACATACAGTCCAAAAAAGGTAAAACAAGCTGCCAGCGCTGAAACAATGGAAATAAATATTTTCATGATGTTCTTCTGTTGTTCCATTCTTTTGTTTTCAATGTCGCCTAACCTTCTATCCGTGGATTCTGGTTTCAGTCGGTTACGTAGGATACGCATAATACGAAAATAAAACACGACAGCCGTTGCGATTGGTGTAATATTAAAGAAGACTGAACCAACCATGTAGTAAACTATGGCTCCCAAACCACCCCAAGTAAACCTACAGGCCGTTATTGAACCTTCTTTTGTAACCCTCGCGAAATAGATATCAGGAATATGCCATGCCAGTGAAAAGGCCCATGTCGCACAAATCAAAGCTACCCTTAATTTACGAGTAAGCAGAATAGCTTTCAGGGGGAATACAATAGCGATGAACCTGTCCGTTGCTATCAGCACCAGGCTTAGTATGGATACTGAATGAGACACCATTCTGCCATACAACCCGTATTGGCACCCAATGGTGGCCAGAGGATTTTCTATTAGAATTTTAGTGACTGTGACTACCTCATCAGTCAGATACAACGGCCAAGTGATGATACTACACATAAAATCAGAAACCGCCACATTGACGTAGTAGTAGTTGACGCTTGTTCTGAGGCTTGGGGTCTTGTAAACTGCAGCAATCACGAGAAGGTTACCAATGAAAGCTGCTACGCTAATCAAAGCCATAACTGTAGTGAAGAATGCTGATACGTACTGGCAGGACTCGGACTCAGTGATGTGAGTAGAGTTGTTCATGCTGTCAATCGTGTTTGCTTTCAGAAGTCAATCCTCCCTTGGCAATTTCAGTTCTTGGAAAGGGATGGCTCTAATTAATCTGAAAATAAAAAAAAAATAAAACAAGGACACATTGGATAGTTATAAAAATAAAGAGATCAGTGTTTCAGGCTGTTTATTTTAAGAGGCCTGGATGTTACTAGAATCCAGCTACTTGTTAAAGTTTGACAGCCCCTGCAGCAAGAAGAAGACACATTGCGACCATTGTTAATATACATCATTTACATTATAAGTTGAACACAACACGCCTTGTGAATAACCAATTTTATTAATATGTCTAATTCGCAGAAGATGAAATTTTTAAAAGGAAAATGCAAGTTAAATCTTTTGAAGAAAACAAAAATATACAATGGATTCTTTTGCTTTCCTGGCTTATTAAATCTTCTGACTTCAAGTTGTGTTCTCAGAAATATTGCCACAAGCTTTTTGCAAATGTCACCTTCAAAGAAAATAGGAAAACATTGTTACTAATCCAAGCACTAGGTATGGTGGCAAAAATATAAAAGAGTTTTCTTTTTTCCCAGAATTGGGCTATTTAAGAATACGAGGCAAGGTTTAGAATGTGTTCTTTCAAGGAACCGCCTTGCGAATAACCCGTTTGTTAATTTGGCTTTGAAGGAGATGAAATATGTGAAATCAAATGTAAACTTAAATTGTTTTTCCGGAACAAAAATATATAATGGATTATTTTTGCTTACCTGGCTTATTAAACCTTTTGACTTGAAGTTGAAATATTGCCACAAGTTTTTCGTAAATGTCACCTTCAGGGAAAATAGGAAAACATTGTTACTAATCCAAGCACTAGGGATGCTGGCAAAAAATATAAAAAACGTTTTCTTTTTTTTTTCCCAGAATTACTGGTTTTAAGAATACGAGGCAAGGTTTAGAATGTGTTTTTTTTTTTGCTAATTTTTGCTTTGAAGGAGATGAAATAAATAAAATAAATGGAAATTTTAGTGGCACATCCACAGAGTGGCTATTCGTCCACTGTTTCCAGGTCAAATTGGAATTCGTGAAATATGTGAAATCAAATGTAAACTTAAATTGTTTTTGACGGAAACAAAAATATGCAATGGATTATTTTTGCTCACCTGGCTTATTAAATCTTCTGACTTGAAGTTGTCCCTTCAGAAATATTGCCATTAGTTTTCCGTAAATGTCACCTTCAAAGAAAATATGAAAAACTGCTAATTATCCAAACCGAAGCAATATTATGGGAAGACTGAATAACCTTAGGGACGCTACAGCTATATAAATAAGAGATGATTTATATGCGATAACCTAAACAAATAAAAACACTGCCAAATTGACCTTTTTCAGTTGTATTGACCAGTTATATGTGGGTTAAAATAATGTTTAAGAAATGATATCGCGTGTCTTTAATTAATCTGTGTAAGTTTAGAATTTTACTGTTAAGTACACGGCGTTGAGTTCTGTTTATTGAGACGAGTGTCTTACTCCTGTGACACCGTTTAATGTTAGCGCGCACGTTTTAAGGCCTCATAATAGCAAGTTTCCCTGTATAATATAAATAATATATAAATAACAATAATCAAGGGGTAATATTGTACATTCACTTCATTAAGTCGTTTTTATTTATTTATCCGGCTTACCATTGAAACTAATAAGATCACCTGTTAAGGCTTTCTGTGCCATATGGTTTGAAGGTCACTCTTTTCGGACCCGGGATAAATTTGTTGACCTCTATATAATGGTGTTACCATTAAGAATAAACTTGCCTAACTTATTGGTAATCAATATATCATCGTTCACTTGTTCAAACATTGAGTAGTTGGCATCGTATTTAAATGACTCTAATTTGTTTGAAGAACCACACTGTTTTGTTTTATTTTTTTTACTCACGTTATCCACATTACGGTCCAGTTTTAACCGTTATGGCTTTAATTTATTGCAAGTGTTTCTTGTAATAGGAGGGTACGTATTTTACAGAGACGTGAAGATAAGGATGAATTAGCGAGGAAAAAAGGTTGGCTTCAGTTGATTTATAGAAATCATTGACCCCAGGCTTGAATATTTATTTTGGACCATATGGTAAGTTTTCATAATCTTTTGGAAAATCACAAGATAGTAATCCCCAGTTTCTTCCTTTAACTCTATTTAGAGATATTAGTCCATAATTTCTCCAGGATTTCAAGCTAAACGTTTTATGTGGTTAAAGAGAACTGTTACTTATAAAAAAAGTGCTTTGACAATGTAATGAATGACAATTAGAGCAAATGATGAGCATCAGTAAGCTAGCGAATTTTGGTACAATTACGCGATTATTTGAAAAAAAAAGTGTTGAAAGCCTTGTTTGTTTATCAGAAATTAACTACAAAAGGCGATTTCTGCAACAAGTGCTATTTTCTTTAATTCACGTTGGAACTGTATACCTGCCAATTATTGTCATGCACTTGATTAAGTGGCTTTTATTTTTTCCGACTTATCAAAAAAAACAATGAGATCACCCGATAAGGCTTTCAGTGCGCAATATATATATTTGAAGGCCATTCTTTTCGGACCGGTTAAATTCGTTGGTCTCTAAGATTATTTCCATCAAGAATTAGCTTTCCTTACTTATTGGCCATTACTATGTCATCGTTTTATTGTGCAAACAAAAGTAGTAGACATTATGTGTTTAATTGTCTCAAATTTGTTCAAAGCACCACACTGTTTTTCTCTTCCAGTTTTAACCGTCATGACTTTAATTTATTCCAAGCGTTTCTTGTATTATAGAGGGTACGTCTCTTAAAGAGCAGATCACAAGTTGAAATAAGGATGAATCAGCGAGGGAAACGTTACCTTCAGATAATTTATATAAATGATTTACCTCAGCCGTGAATATTTTATGGACCATATGGCGAGTTGTCTTTTGAAACTTCAGGAGATAATAATTCCCAATTCCTTCTTTTAATCCATTTAGAGGCATTAGTTTATTTCCTCCAGGATGTGACAGCTAAACGTTTTATGTGGTAAAAGAGATCTGTTAATACAAAAAGTGCTTTCATTGGCAATATAATCGAAGGTGTTGACTCCTAATCCCTTTTCGTGTTTTCTGTTTCGTTTTTACTTTTGACAACATGCAACAAGAAGCTTCACCATGGCTGACCACGAGAAAACTAGATATTACAATGACCCGCGATACCAACAAGATATTATCCTTGTCCGGTATTCAAACCTGTTCAGCGTGATAAGAAATCGACCTTTATTTTCAGGTAGATTTAACCAAGATGAGTCATTCAAAAGACAGGAAATGTTTAGATTTCAAACTATTATTGAGGAAATTTTGAAATTCATTACACACAAACAAATAAGCATTTAAATGCTTAGCGCTAACTAGATGAACACATTTTCTTTCTTGCAAAAATGTAGCTAATGTAGTCTATAGTAGTTTATGCAACTGTTCATATCACTGATATAATGTAAACAAAACCCGGGCGGTGGATGCACGCCCCAGTAAAGAGTAAATAATACTTTAATATTAAGTACACGTTGTAGAGTTCTGTTAACATTGAGACGAGTATCTTACTTCTGTGAGAACATTTAATGTTAGCACGTTTTAAGGCCTCGTAATAGAAAGTTTCTCTGTATATCTTTCAATAAATCCAGGGGTAATATTGTAGATGCACTTCATTAAGTCGTTTTTTATTTATTGGGCTTACATTAAAACTAATAAGATCACCCTAAGACTTCCTGTGCCATATGATTTGAAGGCCATTCTTTTCGGACGGGATAAATTTGTTGACCTCTATATAAGAGTGTTTCCTTCCTTGCACTAACTCAGTATTGGTCATCAATATATCATCGTTCACTTGTGCAAACAAAAGTAGTTGGCATCGTATTTAAATGACTCTAATTTGTTTGAAGAACCACACTGGGTTTTTTTTCCTGTTTTTCACTCACGGTGTCCACATTACGGTCCACTTTTAACCATTATGGCTTTAATTTATTGCAAGTGTTTCCTGTAATAGGAGGGTACGTCTTTTTCACAGAAGTGAAGATAAGGATGACTCAGTGAGGAAAAAAGTTGGCTTCAGTTAATTACATAAATTATTGACCTAAGGCTTGAATATTTAGTGGACCATATGGCTAAGTTTTCATAATCTTTTGGAAAAATCATCAGATAATAATTCCCTACTCCTTCTTTTGACTCCATTTAGAGATGTTGGTTCATTTTCTCCAGGATTTTAAGCTAAACATTTATGTGGTCAAAGAGAACTGTTACTTGTATATATTTTGAAATTCACTACACACAAACAAATTAAAGCATTTAAATGCCTAGCGCTTACTAGAGGAAAAGCTTTTCTTTCTTGCAAAAATGTAGCTTAAGTAGTTTATGCAACTGTTCACTATCACTGACATAATCTAAACTACTAACCCGGCCGGTAGATGCGCGCCCCAGTAAAGAGTATATAGTACTTTAATATTCGGAATTCTAAAACGAAAAAAAACTTCGTCTGACACCTTGGCAGATTGAGATGTTCTTCAACAATTGAGAGCTCAATTTTATCACTAGTTGTTCCATATTATTTCACGAAGAAGTCTTTTGACAAAAACGGTTCAAACGGCAGTTATGCTTCTTTCTGCGGAAAGCTTTTACTGGCTCCCTTGTTTCAGGAATAGCTCCGGGGTTCTTTCGATAGGGCCATAAAGCACTGATAAAGCTACTCGTTTGGCATCTCATGATGGCAACGACGTAACCTACCTTTGACCACCCTTCTTCAACAGGTAGTCTTCGTTGTCGCCAATCGAACATTCGTTAGTTGCTAGAATAGAAAATAGCATATTCTAACGTTAGCGGAAACCTCAGTCACTCTGGAGGCAAGCAATATTTACATTTAGGAAATTTGTTCAGAGGAAGTGTAAACAAATTGGATCCAGTGGACACAATAAAACTTGGCGTAGATTTTTAGTCAACAATATCGCAATCCATATCTCGACATCTTGATTTTTTTCTGTCAAATTCAAATCATAATTCAGCTATTACGACTTATTATTCCTTAAAATATATTGCCAGAATAATTCTTTAAACATGACAACGCCATTTGTTAATTTCTATCTTGTCATAAAACGAAAATACGATAAGAACTGCGAGTGCTAAAGGGATAACCATTTTGAATCAATGAATTAAAAGCAAAGTTGTGGCGTTGTATACATACCTACAAATGACGAACCAGAGACAAAAATGACTGTTTCTTAGTTCTGAAATTGAAAGGCGTGGGAAGAAATAAAGAAATTTAAAAAATTCATGCACATGTTTTGGATTTTAGTTATAATGAGATTTTTAAATATATATTTAAATTCGTTTAAATGACCTCAGGCTGTTCGTAAAAAGCGGGTTGCAAAATCGAAACAAAAATTACACGAAAGTAACAGATTCAAAATAATGTGTTTTGTCTTGTTTCCGTTGTCATGTTTTCTGTTTCCTTTTTTCTGTTTCTTTTCACATTTGAAAAGTCATGCAACAAGAAGCTTCAAGATGGCTGAAGTCGAGAAAACTAGATATTACCAATGACCCGCGATACCAACAAGATATTGTTTTTATCCCATTCAAACCTGTTCAGCGTGATAAGAAATCGACGTTTACTTTTAAGTAAATTTAACCAAGATGGGCCATTCAAAAGACAGGAATTTTGTTAAAAACAATTCATGCACATGTTTTGGATTTTAGTTAATAAGATTTTTAAATAAATATAATATACAATTCATTTGCATTAAAACTGTTAACATCAACACATTCAAGTGAAATGTTTGTATTAAATTTCATTTCATAAGATATTACTGCAATGTCATATTATAATTGAGGCTGACTCAACCACTTTATCATAATGCTACCTGTCTACTATCTTGCACCCAAAGTCGATTACAAGTCCACGAATGTGTTCTAAATGTTCAAAACTCTTTGTCAGCCATTTTTGTCTAGGATTGTAGCTGCACTGTTTTATTCATACCTACGTCACCACAAGACCAGTATTCCCGAAAATCAAATGAACATTCGAATTCCTTTTTGTAATCTCTGGCATTTGAATAGAATCTTCAACATTTCTCTGGAAATCTTTCCGAAGAAAAAAACGCATTAACTGAAAAAAAAAAATCAAACTACTCGGGAAACAAGTTTTATCGGGAAACCTTTGTTTTCCGAAACCATTAAAAAAATGCTGTAATGTAAGAAAAAAATTCATAGCTTTATAACGTCAATAAAATAGAAAGATTTCTGCGGGAACTCTGAAATCTCGCTAGCAATGTTCAAAACTGCCATGGAAATTCCAAAACTCCGTTCAAATTTGAAAAATATCGGTCGCACGTGACGTAGGTTGACTATAATCGTTTCCTGGTCTTTGTCGAAAATGAAATAAGCAAGATCTAGAACTAGTTCTTGGCGGTCTTTAACAAAATAATTATTCTACTTAGGCTTGTCTGAGACGGGACGATTATTGCCAACTCGGCACTATATGCACCTGATTGGATGTCTATCATCTCATATCCAACGCACGTTTTCAGAATAATTAAAATAATATTAAAGTGTCTCCATATGCAGTGACACAGTTCAAAAATTCGAAACTACTTATTCATTGTACTTCAAAATTATATTAATGCTTGTTTCCTGGCTAATGGTGTGTTTCTTAAACCTAGCTACATTTTGACCGTTACACATTTCGTAACATTCTAAGCTTTTAACGTTGTTGTTATCTTCGTTAACGAATAAAATAGCCGATGTTTGTTACAATAACGGCCTCTTAAGAAAAAATGGTTTTGGGGGACAAGATAATATCATTTCTGTGGCGTAGCGGAATTCTACAACAGTTTTCTTTTTCCAATTTGCATTTTCTATGCCAAAAGTGCTAGTGTAATAATGTAATTTCGCTGCCAAATTAGCTGCTGTTTGTAATTACGGGTTGTGGAGTTTAACCCTGAACCTCGGAGGTAAGCGTGCTCCCCATTCGTAACTTCAGGAGCACTCAAGCCATGATAATGAAATCTCGACGGTAAATTGTGTGTTCTAAACTATTTTCTTTGGCATCCACAAAATAAGACTATTTCCTCATTTGATGTGGAAATTAAGTCATTAATTTTTCGCGGCCGCCATATTGGATCCACCATCTTGGTTTTCTCGAGTTCTTCAAACCTTTAAAACCCATCGTAATTATACTTAAGATAATAAAACCCAAAAAAGAAATGATAAAAGTTTATGAAAATGTCAAAGTAACGACAATAAACTTAAGACTAGAAATACGTGACTCGCAAAACCTCGCAAAGCCAGGGCTGGGTGGACAGTTGATTTGGAGTGAAGGAATGGGCTAGGACAGCTAGGAAATATGAATTCTTGTTCTTTATGATAGTGACTGAGAAGATAGTGTGCCCTTTGAATAGGCAGCTCGTTGGCTATCCATCATCTCATATCTGACGCGGGCTCGTGGAATAATTGTTAAATATGGCATCGTCTCAAAATCTCAATATTTTCCTGCCAAATTGAACCCCTGCTTCACCTGTCTCAGTTTAACATTTCCTAACAAAATAATTCAAAAATAACTCCCAAAGTATCAGTATCATTCATTAATTTCTAAAATAATATAAAAATATGATTACTGAAAACTGCAATACTAAGGCAATTGTCATTTTGAATGTATCAATTTAAAACGATATTGTAATGTTGTAAATACCTACAATGGCCAGTTGGAGGTACAAATGGCTATTTGCTACAGTTAGCTCTAGCTAGATACTAACTAAAGTCGCGTAGCACAAAAATGAGGAAATATTTGGATCTAGGCTAAAATGGTATTCTTAACGTGAAGGCAATTCATTACTTGCTTGCCGCAAATAACATTTGCATGAAAACCATTAACGTAAACACATCAAAGAGAACTGTTTTCATTTGTAACATTTCTTTCTAAAGATTAGCGATACATTTTCCATTATGATAATCGTATTTCAGGTTGGTGCTCGATCATTTATCATAATCCTATCCACAATCGTTGACGGAGGTCTTGGTGATTATTATTTTTTTAAGGTTCACCAGGAAAAAGCCATTTTCCTCTCAGCATTTATTAGTCAACATTGATCTCACGAGAGAATGAGGGGAAAGGTTTTGCATTTGAGGGAAATAAAGAATTCCTCGTTTGTGGTTCTAAATTCTTAGTTTTGTCTTTTAAAAATACTTTTCCCCTTGGATTATTACTCCATAATACGGAGAAATAAGACCATAAGACGAAAATTTAACCCACAGTGTAACTGCAAACATTTAGAAAACTTTTGGAACATACTCCTTGCACTTTAATCCTTTTTTTTATTATTTCTCCTCCAAATTACTATAACAATTAAACTTGCTACAAGCGGTACTTTTGAGTTCCGTTAAAGCTGTTGTTCTCATTTTCCGCACTACTTAATTTAGTAGTCTTTTTGGATTTTGTAACTTGTTACTATACTTGTATCAGTTGTACACAGTGTCTTTTATATTCAATGCGTTATAGCAATCTGCAAAATGAAGTTCTTTTTTTTTCTGAGTTGTAAATAACGTTTTTAATCTAGTAATAGTGGTTAGTAGTAGAGTAATGTAATGCTAGCTTTTAATAAGTGTTGTTAAAACATTTTTGTACTGCAATAATTAAAACTAAATAAATAAAGAATTTAGAAAACTGGAAAACACAGTAAGAATGACCAATAAGTTGAACAGAGACTAAAGAATAGATTTCGAACCGAACTCAGACCAAAGTCCAAAGCAGATTACTGAAACGAACAATCTACTGTCGATTGTCACGTTATGAGGCGTTACAACCGAGGGTGACATTTTTGTATTAGGTTATTATCGTGTTATAAATAATGTTTTGCCTTTATTAATTATTTCTCACTATTTGCCTTCGAACCTAATATGCTGTTATACTGTACTACTGTCAACATGATATATAAACAGCTGTCTTATATTTTTGGTTACATTTTTGCGTATTGATAACATTCCTTTCTTTAATGATTATAGAATGACCTTATTTCAATCGAGCATGCCTGACGTCATGACTTATGGAGACGTTGGTATGCTCAAGGTGTGTTATAAACACACACTCGATTGTTAAAAGGTTAATTATATTTTCAGGTAAAAGGCATAAACCATGAACGATAAAATCCAACAGATTTCTGGGAAAAATTTAACCTATGAGCTATTTGCATTCTTCGTTTCAGAAATAAAAAGTACGTGCAGTTTTCAGAGCTCGCGGACGAAGATAACAAAAACACGAAATATGCGCCTGTTAGTTAGAATACTCCATAATTTTTTCATTTCGTATCGTTTACGATTTACACGTTGCACCACACAACGGGGTTTTTTTTTCAATTGAGTGTATACAATGTAACCAAAGATATACACAGACACATACAGGTGTATTACGATTGACTCACACAATAAACATGAACACTGTCACTTCATAACCCACTGCTAGAGTAGTCATGTAAATTTAATGCTAAAATAAACGTTATCTTTAACTGACAGAAAGTTTAGCTGATAATTTAGTGTGAGGGAGTACCTCAAGTATCAAGTAAATTGTCAGTTTTAAACAATTGGTCGACACCCACTCGCAGTGCATTGTGTAAAATATGACAGAAAACAGTTATGGGAAGAATTAGTTACTTTTGGGTACTTTTCCTTTGAGAAAGACGCTCTTATGAACGAAATAGACTCTTCTTGTCAGCTTATCAGAGTCACACCGTAATATTTAATGTGCTTTGTAAAAGTTGATTTCGTTTGTTTCTTATTTTCATTGGTGAATAACAAAACGGGGTTTGGGGTCTGCTTCCCCTCCATAACTGCGAGAATATAACTGATTGGAGAATATATAGTACGTTGAAAAATATTTCGTTGGAAGTCCACGACCATAGCGATGCCGTCATGTGACGTGGTAATAACGTCATCATTTCCATACGACAGCTATCTTGTATTTAACAAATAGATTCCAAGTTGCCGTGCGTCTGTTCAGTAATCGATCACAGATGACATCAAAATGTGGTAAGAACAAAAAAGTGGCAGACGAGCCGCAGGCTCATCATTGGTGCATGTGGTATAATTATTATGGTATTATTATTGCATTATGGTACAACTATATACATAACTACCTATATACAGAACTTCAGTCAATGTGGTCCTTTTTGGTTGTTTTTTATGTTTGTTTGGTTTTTTTTTTTTCGATTTATCATTTCTTGCATTTGATCGTTCCCTTTTTGCTAACACGAGAGCCAATTATAGTGTCATTCTGTCTTTAAAGGATTTCGTTCTCTAGAAATTTTCTTGATTTGGAAATTACTATCGTATACTAAAACGTTTCTATATAAAAATCGTAAATGAATTATATATCTTAAAGAAAGCCTGTATGGTCGTTCCTGCGGTTTCCGCTTCCTCTTTCTCTCTTTCTTCAACCAATTAAAAATGACTCGGTCTAAACGACACAAGTTCTGGCAGGCTATCATCTGCTCTGTATGCGGAAATGCTTTCCATTTTGTAACATGAGCAGCACTTGCCAAGAGAAAAGGGACACACCTTAAGCATAGCATGGCGGAAATTAGTACTAAACGCATACAGAATCATGGGATTGATCATTGTGTTTAGGAATGGAAACACAAAGTAGCAAAAACCTAAACTAACCTTACATTTATCTTTGAGAAAAAATTTATAGAAGGGCACCCTTAAAGTTTTATACAGTCCAAATGTGAAAAAACAAACTACCAACGCTACAACAATCGAAATAAATATCTTCATAACACTCTGGTGTTCTTTGATTCTTTTGTTTTCCAGGTTACCAATGTTTCTATCCATGCATTCTGGTTTTAGTCTCCGGCGTAGAACACGCATTATACGAAAATAGATCACGACAGATGTTACTACTGATGTAACATTAAAAATAACTATGCTTATTCCGTAGTACACCAACACTCCCAAACCATCCCAGGTGAATATGCAGGACGTTATCGGACCTACTTTTTCGACCCTCGAAAAATAGATATCAGGAATATAATACGCCACTGAAATAGCCCATGTTGCACATATCAAACCAATCCTTAATTTACGGGTAAGCAGAGTAGCTTTCAACGGAAATACTACAGCGATGAATCTATCTACTGCTATAAGTACTAAGCTAAGAATGGATACTGAATGAGACACCATTCTGCCAAACACCCCTATTTGACATCCAATTGTGGCCAGAGGACCTTGTATCAGACTTCCACCTCTTGTGATTAACTCATCAGTCAGGTACAGAGGCCATGTTGTAATGCTGCACATGAAATCAGAAACCGCCATACTGACGTAGTAGTAGTTGACGCTTGTTCTGAGGCTTGGAGTCTTGTACACTGCAGCCATCACGAGAAGGTTACCAATGAAAGCTGCTACGCTAATCAAAGCCATAACTGTAGTGAAGAATGCTGATACGAACTGGCAGGACTCCGGCACCGTGACGTGAGTAGAGTTGTTCATGGCGTGATATCAATCTTGTTACCTTCAACTGTCAAAAGGCTCTAGGCAAAACGTTTTTTTACCGAAGTTCTTTTATTGATCTGAAAATAAACAAAAAGCAAACGAAAAAACTCAGTATTCGTTTTGACGCGTTGGCTTTGAATTTAATTAAATATTTCAATTTATTTATTTAGCATGGTACACAGTGCCTTTTTTTTCACGGAGGCTGATCATTCTTAAGGTACTAGATGTACACCTGTGCTAATAGGCTGAAGGTTAATGCACCAAGAGGAAGACGCATTCAGTTCTCCAAGCCGAAAGAGTTGGCACCAAGCCTGTGAGCATTCGTATCAGAGGGATTCAAATCTTAATTCTCACTGAACGAACGAACGATCTTTTTCTTTTACTAAAATGTGCTAGAAATGCATGACATCTCATGAACACATTCATACATATCTCAAGCATACTCGAGTAATGGATGCACATTTTGCATATACCAACGATGACATACATGATGCTTTTGTCTTTAAAATTCTAACACAAAATAATGAAGGAAAGCTTCCAATGTTTTGATGGATCAAAATATTCTAGAGAAGCTACCACGTTCTAATGTTATCGAAAACGTGACATTCTGTGGGCGAACAATATTTACAGTGACGAAACTCGCCTTTAGGAAGTAGAAAATAACTCTCTCCCGGGTACAAAATAGTATGTGAGCCATTATACCATGCCCGAGAAATAGCGACCATTAAATTGTCTTGCTTGTTATTTTAAAGTAAAATCAGCAAGATCTAGCAACAATTCTTGATTGTTTTAAATAAAACCATTATTCCACTAGCGCTTGTTGGATATGAGACGATTAGAGCTAACTCGGCGCTAGGCGCCTCGTTGGCTATCCATCATCTCATATCTAACGCGGGCTCGTGGAAAAATTGTTAAATATCGCATTGTCTTAAAATCTCAATATTTTCCTGCCAAATTCAACTCCTGCCTCACCTTTCTCAATTTAACTGTTCCTAACAAAACAATTCAAAAATAAATCCCAAAGTGTCACAGTGCTATTCATTAAATTCTAAAATAATATAAAAATATGATTACTGAAAACTGCAATTACAAAGGTAATTGCCATTTTGAATGAATCGAGTTAGAACGATATTGTAATGTTGTAAATACCTGAAAAGGCCAGTTGGAGGTAAAAATGGTTATTTCCTGCAGTTAGCTGTAGATGCTATTGAAAGTCGCGTAGCACAAAAATGAGGAAAAATTTGGCTAAAATGGTATTCTTAACGTGACAGGCAATTTATTACTTGTTTGCCGCAAATTACATTTGCATGAAAACCATTAACGTAAACGCATCAAAGGAAATGATTGTATTTGTAAGATTTCTTCGTAAAGATAAGCGATACATTTTCCATTATGAAAACCGTATTTCAGATCGGTGATCGATCATTTATCATAATTCTATCAACAATTACTGACGGAAGTCTTGGTTAATTTTTTTAGGTTCACCAGGAAAAAGCCATTTTCTCAGCATTTACTAGTCAACATTGATCTCAAGAGAGAATGTGGGAGAAGGTTTTCAAAAACTGCATTTGAAGGAAATAAGGAATTTCGCGTTTGTGGTTCTAAATTCTAAGTTTTGTCTTAAGTACTTTTCTCCGGGATCCATTACTCCGTAGTTACCTCGGGCTTTTTACTTCCTACTGCTTCCTCTCCTACACAGAAACATAAGCATTGCGGCAGCTAAGACAACAAAGCTTACAAGTTACAAAGTATTTTGAAAAATTTTGGTGTCGGATGACGTTCCATTGACAGGGATTCACGTCATGATTGACATTATTGTGCAGCTATCTTAGTTTTCTTGAGTTTTTTTTTTTTTTTTAATTTTTTTCATGGCCTTAAACTTTCCTCAAGATTCTTTCTTAAAACATGCGTAATAGTGGCGTAGTAAGAATTAAAATTGTCCTAATGTTTGTGGCGGCAAGTGTTTTGAAGAAGAACGGACGGCTACAGGGAAAATTTTTGTTGTCATAGATACGACTATTTTTCAGTTAAATAATCGAAACAAAACCAGCTTTGTTGCTACAAAAACCGATATACTGCACAAATTTGAGTAACCGTTTTGATGCTTTCTTTTAGTCCAGTTGCTATGCTGTGACTTCACTGCGATCATGTGTTGTTCCACCTGGCACGGCAAAAAAAGTTTATTCAGGCTTAGACTTGAGGGCATCGTTTTATCTTTGGGTGTCAATGTTTCATTAATATGCCAATCTTTCTAACGCATTTTTCGGGGATAATTAAACAGAAATAACTGTAAAAAGCGTTAAAATACATAACAATGTATGGCATTAATTAGCACTGAAAAATGCTCGGTAATATCCCCATTTTTTTTGGGGGGGGGGGGGGGGACGGGAGAGATTCCGAAAGCTCTTGGAATAATTAGTAGGCACCGTCCTTAAGAAATCAGAAGGACTTGGACCATCCTGAGATGCGCAGAACATTTGCGCAGTAGCAAAAGGAGGAACCGTCCTTTTTATACCACAAATAGTAACTGCAAACATTTAGAAAGCTTTTGAAACTCCATGCACTTGAATACCTCTTTTATTAATTCTACTCCAATATAACATAACAATAAAACTTGCTGCACGCGGTAATTTTGAGTTCCGTTAAAGTTGTTGTTCTTATTTTCCCCACTACCTAATTAAGTAGTCTTTCTGGGTTTTGTAACCTGTTACCATACTTGTATTAGTAGTATATAGTGCCTTTGCATATTCAACGCGTGATAGCAATCTGCACAATGCAATTCTTTTTTTTTTCTTAGTAGTCATGAATAATGTTAATGTCGTAATCACGGTGGTTAGTAGTGAAGTGATGTAATACTTTTAATAAGTGTTGTTAAACATTTTTGTACTGCAATAATTAAAAATAAATAAACAAAGGAAGAATTTAGAAAACCGGAAAACACAGTAAGAATGACCAATAAGTTTATCGGAGACTAAAGAATCGGTAACGAACCGAGAGCAGTCCGAAGTCCAAAGTAGGTTATTGAAACGAGCAATCTTCTGTCGAGCGACACGTTATGAGGCATTACAACCGGCTGTGACTTTTTGTATTAGGATATTATTTTGTTAAAAATAATATTTTCCCTCTATTTATTATCTCTCACTATTTGCCTTTCGAACCTAATATGGTGTGACACTGTGCTACAATGAACATTATAGATAAACAGCTAACACAGGAAGATTAGCCTAGTGTGAGAGGGTTCCTCAACTAAATTGTCAGTTTTGAACAATTAGTCGATACCCAGTCGCAGTGTATTGTGAAAAATATGGCAGAAAACAGTTATGGGAAGAATTAGTTACTTTTGGGTACTTTTCCTGTGAAAAAGACGCTCTTGTGAACGAAATAGACTTCTCCTGTCAGCTTATCAGAGTCACACTGTAATATTCAATGTGCTTTGTAAAAGCTGATTTCGTTTGTTTCTAAATTTCATTGGTGATTAAAAAAATGAATTGTTTTTCAAAACCGGGCTTTAAAGTTCGGGGTCCGCTCCAGCTCCATAACTGCGAGAGTATGGCCTAGGGCAAACGTCGAATCTAAGTCGCGTCGAATTTATTAAAAATAGGTTCGACAAAGAGTCGACTTAATTCCAGTGTGGTAGCAAACGTCGAACCTGTGTAGACCCTAATTCACAAGTTGCACTTTGTGAAACACGGGAATAAGCACGTGTCCCCGTGCTATTAGGGACCTTACGAAAACACCACGGCGACGGCGGCGATAACGCCACAACACAAAAGGCTTAATGAGCAAAAACAATCGCTCTGCACGTGCGTTTTACATTTTGGTACATTTCTTTGTCGTCCCCTGCAAAACAACAGCGTGAAATGACCAAATTCAGGGTTTTGTGGAGAACGTGAACACACGACAGTGAATTTTTCATTCTCTTCCTTAACTTGAACGGTACTCCTACCAATTTGGTTCCTGGGTAGTTTGTCGTTTGTGTACAAGTTGAATGAGTTAAAATAATCGCGAAGTAGCACAAATGAAATAAAGTTATACTTTCAAATGACGTTTTCGTTGGCATCACCGTCTTGCATTCGTAAGGTCCCTATTCACTCGATTCGCGGCTAGTTATTGCTAGGACTTGCTAGCGAAATGCCGAAATACAGTGCTCGTCGTGCTTTTCTTTGGCAATTTATTGCGAAAAATAGAAAGAGAAGATTCAAACACTGAGCATTTATTGCAAATAGGCAATTTGCATTTCAATCTTTTATATTTAGTGCTCATGAAACACGAAAAACACATTTCCATCGCGCTGTGCGATGTCAGCAATGGCTTTCGACAGTTCGCCATTTCTGGTCGCGAAATTGTCTTTGTACAGCGCATGCTCGTCAGGGGGGGAAATAGCGTTTGGCAGATGGGGGAGTCGGTATTTTTGTGACGTTTGCGCAGTCCATCACATTTGAATCAATTATTTTGTAATTTGCATGATTTATGAATTGAGTTCAGCGGGTGTTTAGAACGGCCGTATGCTGTAACGCCGAACCACTGTCGCATTATCCGACTTGGCAAGTCGAACTTATGCTGGAGTCGAACCAATTAATTTGAGTCGAACTTAATTGCGGCAAACGTCGCACCATTCATGTGCCTATTTCAAAATTAATAGCTTCGACGAATTAACTTCGACTAAGATTCGACGTTTGCCTTAGGCCTATAACTGATTGGAGAATAAACAGTACGTTGAAGAATTTTTCATTTGAGGTCCACGACGGTTGCGATGGCGTCATATTATTATTATTATTATTATTATTATTATTATTATTATTATTATTATTATTATTATTATTATTATTATATGACGTTGGAATTACGTCATCATTTTCATACAACGGCTATCCTGTATTACTGGATTTCCCCGTCAAAAATTGGCCGAAAACTAATCGAAACTAACAGAGTCCTAAAATGATATAAAACATAAAAGTTACTATCAGAAAGTTACAACCGATTTCATTGATACGCGACCCTGGAATAGAGGGTCGCGTATCAATGAAATCGGTGGTAACACTTGTTCACGAAAAGCAGGGATATTACAATTTTGTGAAAAAACTGCTTGTTAAAATGCAGCTTCCAGTGTAAATAAATTGACATCGGCCACTCCAGATTGCTCAAGACAATTCATAAAAGATCGCAATGTTTGGTGGTGTTAGCTCAAATATTAAAAGCGAGTTATAAATGTTCAAGGTCTCTTCCCCCTACACCACCCAAAGGTCTAGTTACGGTTAGGGAATTACGAATCCACGTTGAATGCAGTTATAAAAAAAATTTAGATAGCCTTTGCACTTGGATAGTAGCACTCCACTCCACCACAATGTAAAGACTAATTTGCCGCTCTTGGATGATTATAGTGGAGTAATTTTTCATCAGTGTGGTATAATTATTATGGTACATATTATTATTATATTATGGTACAACCATATCATAACTACCTATATACAGAACTACAGTCATTGTGCTCCTTTTTTTTATGTTTGTTTGTTTGTTTTTCGGTTTATCATTTCTTGCATTTGATCGTTCCCTTTTTTTTTAAATACGAGAGCCATATAGTGTCATTCTAGCCTTAAAGGATTTCGTTCTCTAAAAAGAATTATTCGATTGGAATTTACTATCGTATACTAATAAAGAGTTTCTATATGAAAATTGTAAACGAATAACACATCTTAAAGAAAGCCTGTAAGGTCGTTCCTGCGGTTTCCGCTTCCTGATTCTCGGCTCTTACTTCAACTTATTATAAAGGACGTCTCTGTCGATCTAAACGACACAAGTCGTGGCAGGCTGTCATCTGCTCTGTATACAGAAATGCTTTCCATTTTGTAACATGAGAAGCACTTGCCAAGAGAAAAGGGACACACCTTATGCATAGCATGGCGGAAATTAGTACTAAACGCATACAGAATCATGGGATTGATCATTGTGTTTAGAAACGGAAACACAAAGTAGCAAAAACCTAAACTAACCTTACATTTATCTCTAAGAAAAAAATCATAGAAGGGCACCCTTAAAGTTGTATACAGTCCAAATGTGAAAAAACAAACTACCAATGCTACAACAATCGAAATAAATATCTTCATAACACTCTGGTGCTGTTTGATTCTTTTGTTTTCCATGTCACCAATGTTTCTATCCATACATTCTGGTTTTAGTCTCCGGCGTAGAACACGTATTATACGAAAATAGATCACGACAGATGTTACTACTGGTGTAACATTAAAAATAACTATGCTTATTCCGTAGTACACCAACACTCCCAAACCATCCCAGGTGAATATACAGGACGTTATCTGACCTACTTTTTCGACCCTCGAAAAATAAATATCAGGAATATAATACGCCACTGAAATAACCCATGTTGCACATATCAAACCAATCCTTAATTTACGGGTAAGCAGAGTAGCTTTCAACGGAAACACCACAGCGATGAATCTATCTACTGCTATAAGTACTAAGCTAAGAATGGATACTGAATGAGACACCATTCTGCCAAACACCCCTATTTGACATCCAATTGTGGCCAGAGGACCTTGTATCAGACTTCCACCTCTTGTGATTAACTCATCAGTCAGGTACAGAGGCCATGTTGTAATACTGCACATGAAATCAGAAACCGCCATACTGACGTAGTAGTAGTTGACGCTTGTTCTGAGGCTTGGAGTCTTGTACACTGCAGCCATCACGAGAAGGTTACCAATGAAAGCTGCTACGCTAATCAAAGCCATAACTGTAGTGAAGAGTGCTGACACGTACTGGCAGGACTCGTGCCAAGTCATGCTTGTGGAATTATTCATGGTGTCGGGTTTCTCTTCAAAGAGTAAACGTTTCTTGGAAAAAGTTTTGAAGTGAAGGCTTCTGTTTCTTGAAATAACAGATTTAAAGTGATGCGTTACGTCAATACGTTTTTACAAATCCTAGATACATTGATTGTAAAGCGCTATTGACCTGTCTTTGTAAATAGCGCTCTAGAAGTAATAAGTTATTTATATTTATTTATTTATTTATTAATTTACTTATTTATTGATTTATTTATACGTTGGATGGGAATTAAATGTATTTAAATGTATTTATGTATTGAAATGTATTGGAAAAGTAAGGTCTTACAATCTTAGAAAGCAGAGCTCGGGGACCCTGATATAATACATTCTAATAAAAAGTGAGTTCTCGTTCAAGAAGTCATATATCAAACGCGAGAAATTGTTTCATCAGATATCCAAACACTGAGAAGTAGGTTGAAAAAACGAGGCGCAGCCGAGTTTATTTAAACGACTTCAGGTGTTTGGAAATCTGATGAAACACACTTTCGAGTGTTTGATATGGCTTCTCAAACGATCAATAATTCTTGGAGAAATTCAAAGCTAAAGTTGGCAAAATTTCATGGTAAGTGAGAACACATATCCAAACCACGGTGTGGTGACAATTCCGAGGCAACCTTTTACAAATAATGAATTATGATGAAATCATAAACCCATTTGACTGGATAAGAAATGTTGCTTCTTGTGTTGTAGCGGCTGACGTTTGTAAAAGTAAAATTTAACTTTTTTTTAATAAAAAAGGTATAATGGATAAAATATTGAACGTTTACATCATATTTACTCACCTGTCTTTTTTTATCCTGTTTACTTAAGGTTGTCTCATGAAACTTATTGACACCAGTTTTAATTTATCACCTTCAAATAAAATAAAAGAAATATTGACATCAATGTTTTTATTCTTTACGAGACTCGAAGACCATTATTTCTTCGTATGTTGGTTTTTTGTTTTTTTATATTTTCAAAATAAAAGTCATGCAACACATTCAGTAATTTAATATAACAATACTGTGCGTCCATTATATCTATATTGTTAAAATTCATGTGGCTCACCAAACAAAACAAATAAGATAAAACATAAAGGCCTTCTTTATCATATATGTTTGAAGGTGACTCTTCCAGGGCCTGGTTTTTAATGTTTTCAGCAAAAGGAAACTTGCCTAATCTACTGGTCTTCAAAATATCCTCGTTGTCTTATATACAAACAAAGAAACTGCCACTCTACGTTTAAACGACGTCACAAATTATAGTTGCAGTATTAATTTAATGTATCCGTGCCACTCATGATGTTGATATAAACCTCAACTTGTGGTTTCAACTTATCCCCTGCGTTTGTTTTTTTTTTCACTAGCTAGTGTACTCTTTATTTTAGTGAAGGAAAAAAGAGTCAGCGAGGAAATAAAATTTGGACTTGTTAAATTTATATAATTATATTACTGACCTGAGGCTTGAATATATATTTAACATACCATATTTTAATTTTGTCCGTTTTCTGAGAATCACGAAAGAATAATGTCCAGATTGTTCTCTTCTTTTAAATTTTTTTAGAGTTATCAATTCGTTTTCGCAAGGACGATAGGAATTTTAATTTTTTTCAAACAGCTCCATAGAGTAGAAAAGTATTTATAGTATCATGAATAACATTAAAGGTACTTAAAAAACATGACAGAGCCAACAACTAGCACAAATTAAAAAGGAAGTCTTTGTTCGCTAGGTATGACATACAAATGGCAGAAAAGGATATTTGTCCTTAAAACGAAGATAATCCTTTTAAAAGGCAGAAATGTTTACATTTCTTACTATTGTGAACCAAATTTAAAATCCATTATACAATAATAATAACAATAATAACAAGTAAAAGAAGATTTCTATAGCGTATAATTCCATGTAAGAGATGATCAAATGCGCTTTACAGTATGGGGACACTCTCCAGATCGAATTGAAATTTGGAAATGCTGTTTTTTGAAGAGAGGGGAAAACAGGAGAACCCGGAGAAAAACCTCTCGGAGCAAGGACGAGAACCAAGAACAAACTCAACCCACATATGACGCCGAGTTCGGGAACCAAATAGAGTCTGGCCACTTTGGTTAGAGGCGATTGCTCTCGCCACTGCGCCATCCCTGCTCGTCTAATAAAACCCGGCATTAAATGCTGAGCTCATTCAAAGCTCGAAACAACGTATCCAAAAATAAAAGCAATTTTATCCACTTATTAAAATATATAGTCCCAAAAAAGTGGAACATGTGCATTTTACGGGTGCAAGTATTAAAAATATGCGATAATTTTATCTTCGAAATTCTGAAATAAATGTTAAGAAAAGCTGTTTACCCTCGAGATAAATAAAGATATTCGACGACAGCCGACTTCTACTTTTCAATGTTATCATCAGTAATGGAAAACTACTTCATAAAGCAGTTGTAGGACAAAGGCGTTTTCCATCTTTAAATGTATTTCTTTCTGTAGCAAGCTTCACCGGCTCTTTTGGTTTCGTTAATAGCTCCATGATGAATTCCCGACTTTTTGACACGATAGAAAATAAAATTCTAGTTTTACAATAAGACGGACATACTTACCTTTGACCACACGACTTTGAACATAGGATGATCTTCATGCTTCTAATCGGGCGTTAACCTGTAGCGAGAGTAAGAGGTAACTCGTTCTTGTGTAACCCGGGACGTGATATTCTGTACGTAGGCGTAAAAGTGACGAAAATCGTTTGTGAGAAGTGTAAAACAAATAGACCCAGGTTGCGCAATAAAACTTACCGTGGATGGTTAATACTCAGCAATGCGGTTTCATCTCGTCACCTTGATATTTTCCCGTGAAATTTAACGCCTACTTCAATTATTTCCATTATACAATTATTTCCATTTTACAAATACACATAAAATAATGTCAGTACTAATCCTAACCTATGACAGTGATATTTGTTATTTTTTTTATGAAATGAATTAATACAAAAGCAATATCCCTCAGCAATCAAACAATTACGACCGGGGTTGTAAAGATCATAAAAGGCGTACATACCTACAAATGGCTTTTCTTAGCTTCAAAAGCTCAGATCCTCGCGGATACGAAAAGGAGGAAAACTATTAATGTAAACGTTTTGGATTTTAGTTGATGGATTATAAATATGTATATACAAGTCATTGTTACATGTTTGCCGAAAACATTTGCATAAAAAAGATTAACGTCAATGCCTGAAAGGCACGGTCAGTTTTGATTATTTTTTCGTTATGAATATTATATTACGGGTTGGGGGTCGAGGAGTCTCTCATAATCTTATCAAGATCACGCTTCCTTGGTCTTCTGGGTGCCCCCACCAACATACCTCGATGAGTATTAATGAACCGAAGATAATATAACTTAGAGGACATAAAATATCTGGCATTTCTTTTTAGCAGCAGATTTATTTAATAAAACGAAAAATCAAATCGATTTTCACCGCTCTTACAGAAACTTTCAGAGAACGGAATTTTGTTCTCCTTTTTCCGCCCTGTTGTCGGCTTGCAGAAAATCCTAGCTGACCTTGTTTCACACGCGCCAAATGACATATTTGTCCTTGTCACGGTTTTGTAACTCTTGGTATTCAGTGGAGTTCCCCTTCGATTCAAGCACTGAATACCCAAGTTTGATACTGCCCTAGTGAAAGGGATATTTCTGCGTTATACCCAACTGAGAAAATAACGAAAATATTTGAGAGATTGTTTCATAGGGATAGAGCGAAGAACGTTTGTCAACTCCCCGAGTCTACTGCAAACTGGTCCAAAGAGAATTTAATTCCCTTTGCAACACCTCGAAGAAAAAATCTTTGATCTTTAGATGTACTATTTATCCCTCAAGTGTCATTCCTATGGCTTTCATATTCTCGGAGTTATGGAGGGGAGCGTGATCACCCCTCCCACCAGACCACCGACGACGGCACTTTGCCCGTCTACACAGCGTCAAGGGCTTTAATTTTTTTTTATAATAACTTTAATAAAGGGAATTTTCGGTTCAATAATGTTTAAAAAAGCTCCCATGAAATGTCAAAATGATCATTTTGCTGAAAATAGCCAAATGTTTGATAGAAAATAACATCAAATAAAAGGTCATTTTTAGTCCAAAATTCAACCTTTGAGTGTTTATATCTCTTATTTCAAAACTCGAAGTCAACTATTCCAAACGTAGAAGAATGAATATATTTTAGGACAGGCTACTTTATTTACCTATACAAAGAAAATTAAACTGTCATATCATATTATATTTCTTTGATCACATGATAAAACTACCTCGCTAAGGCAAAACAAGACATCAAGTTTTCTAGTCACGAAAATTCCATCCCGTGTTAGGCAGTCTAACCGAAATTATTCAGGGTCATCAATATTTTCCGAACTTGCTTTAAATCCAGGTGAGGTTCGTTCGACGAAATATATACTCAGGTCATCTTTCAATTGAAAAAGTTTTACTTCGTCAAATATTTATTCAAAGAGACCAGACAAATAGCCAGTATTGAGGTAACCGAGGCAGTTGACACGTAATTTGTCAATTATTTGCGTACGTACATAATTTGTCAATTATGTAGCGTCTAATTAAATATTTTTTTTACGAAAAGAGGTTGCGTCGATTGAAAAGTCATCTCTTCGTTTTTACCGGCCAAGATTTAAATGGTTTATTAACTATTTGTCCAATGCTGAGACCTTGTGATGGCGGAAAATACTTTTCTTAAATTAAAACGCGTTAAAAAAAATAATAATAGTTTTGACGGGGTCAACTTTGGTGTTTTTTTTTTCTTTCAGATCAAGCCGAAAAAATTGTTCCCATTAAATCTGGGCTACTGGTTTTTCAGTATTTTACTGATGCATGCAGTTTGTGTCAAGAACTTATGTTTGTTGTCTTTTCATACATGATAAAGATACCGCTTGCGAATTTTCTGTTTTACACCTAAACATCCGCAGTATACTTGATAAGTTTGAAGGAACATGAATTCTTAGTAACTGTGCCAGCTGAAACCTGGCTCAATCACATCCACATTTTATTAAGATATGACCATCTCAATTATACAAGATGGAGATCAGTGTACATCGCAAAGATGGAGCAGTTGTCACAGAAAGTCTTAGAAGAGTTTTTAAAATTATCTCTGCAAAATGCGCGGTTACCCCCAATTTTCTTTTTGGATTCCAATAGCTCTTGGTAAAATCTTCCTTTTTTCGCATGGTCATAAACCGCACAAAGATACTTCGGTATTAGTAGGCACCGTTCGCACTGAGGCTAGAGGCAGTTTTTCTGGCATTTGGGTGGATCTTTTGAAATGAATATTTTGCATGGAAGGTTTGCTTCAATTTACCTCACACCTTTTCAACCTATGGTCAAATGGTAGGTTTTTGTTGGTTTTCAAGCAACGGCTGTTACCATGGCAACGACTTACACAATGACTTACACAACGTCGACTATCTTGAGATGTAGTCAGAAACTTAAGACATGATGACCTTGAGCAATATACTCGAAACTTCAATCTGGTTATACACGAAATACCTGAACATGAAGAAGAAGATAATGTAGCGAATGTTGTTACATTAGGAAAACTTCTACAAGTAAATTTAACACCCGGCGACATAAACATTGTGCATCGAATGAACACGAAAAGCAAAGACAAGCCCCGACCTATCATCGCCAGATTTAGCAATTATAACGCAAAGAGCAAACTATACAAAGCTAGATTAAATCTTTGAAATGCTGACTTGAAAGTTGTAGGATCAGAGAAGATAATTAATGAAAATTTAACGGCGTGGAGAGCCGAGCTTTTCAAAGAGGCGAGAAAACTGAAAAAAAAAAAAAATGTCGAAATGGTAAGACATGGACTGTTGTCGGTAAAATTTGTTTGAAACAGACATCACCGCTGAAGTATTGAGAATCGACTCCCACGAAGATCAGAAAGGCCTTTAATTTTCAAGTGTTTTTGAATGTACCTCTCTAGCGAGCACCATTGAGCTATCCTTTAGGCCAGTTAGTATTTTAATACCCAGGAGAGGCAAGTAATTTTGTTTTGTTTTTTTGTTTGTCTATTCTTCTTTTTTGTTTGTCTTAGTGTTTAGTTTTTTTATGTGTAATTATATTTGTTTTGTTTTTTTGTTTGTCTATTCTTCTTTTTTTGTTTGTCTTGGTGTTTAGTTTTTTTTATGTGTAATTATATTCTATGTCGGTTTTTAAGTTTTTGTCGCTCAACGTACGCAATTTATAAATAATTTAATAACACAATGGAAAATAGAAAGATTAACCTGAAGTAACCGGATGACAGGACGGAAAAGACGCTTACTGTAAGTACCTCCCGGTGTCTCTCATAAATCCTTAGAAAACTTTTCTAAGGATTTGTGAGAGCTTTTTCTGGAGTATCTGTTTGCGCTCCAGGTTTCGTCACCTATGCTTTCCGCTTCATGTCATCAAGTCGTAATAAACGTGACTCAGTTTTCATATGGAAGAATGTTACGTATCAGTGACAAGTCATCACTTGTCAAACTTTGTAACAAAACATGAATGAAATCAGGAAATCCGAACCACCTCCACTGACTCAGTTTTCACAAGGAGGAATGTTACGTATCAGCGACAAGTCATCACTTGTCAAACTTTCTAACAAAACATGAACGAAATCAGGAAATTCGAACTACCTGCACTGACGTAATCGGCAAAGTAATGAGAAAAGAAATCAGAGCTAAAGAATTCTGCGGCATGCCGGCGCTTATGAAAGCCTGATTATCATTGGATCCGATGAGATTGGAACACGTGGAAAATACAAATTATATTACAACTTTACACCAGGAGGTTTACAATTGCCAATAATTTTGCAGGTAAATTGCACGAAATAAAGCTTATACTTTAACTTTTCATCACCCTTCGTAGATCTAGTTGTATATTGATATTCAAAGCGAACAAAGCTTTTCCTGTAAATTTTTCTCGTTTTATTGTTTTGCGATAAGCCGCTGCCATTCGAATTTGGAAACGCGGGCACACGCACTGCCACTGTGGTGGCAATCGCGAGATCGAGAGAAACCGCGCCCTTCCGAAAGAGCCGGATCATGCCACGTAAGTCTCGACAAAATCCAATTGAGGAAAAACGCAGGATGCGAAACGAAAGAAGCAAAAGAAAATGGTTGTCAAGGACCGCTATGGAATAGAACAGAAAAATTCGAACACAAAAGGAAAGAGATGCGTATTCTCGTGCCAAAGGATTGGCGCGAATTTACTATGGCAAATGGAAAGCATTAGCCGAACAGAATAAAAGGACCCTGGACCAAAACAAGGTAAGGCTCTCTTGGCGCAAATATAGAAGAAAATAGGCATCGTAGAAGAGCAGTTTGTAAGAGAACGACATGGGTAAACATGATTAGTCTATCGTGTAGTCTACAAAGTTCCGCGGGGGCAGGAGTCAAAACATTTAGTGGGGCCGGGGGTGGGGGGTGGTGGTAGGATACGGAGTGGGGCGGGGGATGCGGCCCAAAAAATTCCACTTCTTATGACGAAATCTATTGAATTTCATGGCATAATGCACAACACCCCCTCTTTGTTTTATCAAAGTTGCCAAATTCTTACTCTATTTTCACAAAAGAACAGCTCAGAAACCATTATGAAGGACCATACAGAGATTAAAAACACAGAAAAGGGCAATGTGCTGATATTTTCATGGCTTCATTTCTTTTAATATGCCAGACAGCTAGGTAATGGCTTTCAATTGAAAAGTCTTTGGACTTTGAGCATGTCCCCTTTCATTAAGCTATGAATGTGAATTGTTGGATTCTTTCTTGCCCTACCCTCTTCAATTGGGTATCTCTCTCAGTAGTGCCCTCAGGGGGCAGGGCAACAAAGGGTCTAATGCTTCAGACTACTGGCATCTTTCATAAGACATTCAATTTTACACCAAAAAATATTTTTATTATCACCCATGGGCATCAATAAGTACCACGAAAATGCCAAGGAAATGAAACCGCATAGACTACATAGAGTCGGTTGGGATACATGAGAGTCAAGGAGACACTTGAAGAAGGCACTGATTTGACTCCTTTATTATTTGAAGAGTATAGAGTTCACCAATAACTGTTATGACAAAATCTAACAAGTGCATCTTTACCAAGCTGATTTGCTTCACTTTCAAGGTGATCTTGATTCTTTGTTTATGACAAAATAATTATTACTTTATTCCAGATTAGACACCAGAATACAAAATCAGGACCATCTAAATTCCCCCCTGTCACTTTAATTGATCCATCTGAGCTTCACCCAATCAATGAAAAGGAATTAATACTAGGACATGGATCATATGGCAGGTGCGTTTTAAAAACATTCACAAGATTAAAGATACAGGTGGTAGAAAAACAATGTCTGATGCAAAACACAGGCACAAATAATGCAGGCTTTCACGCACAAAAACATTCCTGCAATAATAGGCATCCAGGTTGAAGGGGAGCCTATATCACTAGTCATGGAGTTGGAAGGAGAAAACAATACATCCGTAACAGTTAGTAAACTATTGTATTGTGAGGAAGCCAATGAAATATTACAAAAACTTAAAAGTTCAGTTCGTGTGAACTGGAACAGTCAGAAACCTTTAACGACGAATGGAGACCGAGGAATGAAAAGCAAAGAATCGTTGTCATTGTCAATGCATGTACTGTGGGTTAACCCAAGGCCAATCCAAGTGGAACTCGTAATTAACTTATATCTTAAACCATGCCATATGAAAAACCACTATAAATTGAACAATCACTGGACTATGGTACACAGGTTCAAAAGATACTCTCACTGGCCTTGTCAAAGGCTGTTCGTATGGTGAATACTCTGCAGCACGCTAGGAGGATTAAACAATGACAACGTCAGACTTTAATACGCAGTGACGGCCCGTAAGAGATAACACCGTCTTTAAGACCGAACACGAAAATCTGAGAAATACCAGTCGTGCCCCTCATCCTTTGACACTAGTGCGCGCTAGAAAATAAATTAAGGTTAAACTCTTATCTTAAAATTTGATCAGCCCTTCCGTAAGCAATAATGCAGAATAATGTTGTGTATTTCCAGTTAACATTTTATCGCCATCAGTGACTCATCTCAAACAGACATTAAAGCTAGGTTTAACAAGTTAACCTAAAAATAAGTTTTTTTTTTCGTTCCATTCATGGTGAACGTCCTTATTACATTGATTAACCGTATAACACATTGCAAATATTGCGCATCTTTTGAGCTTGATCCACAACTTTTGCGCGTTGATCCATGGCGAAAGACAAACTTCACTCTCCTAAATATAATAGCTTTTTGTTTGAGGATAGTATTGAAGTACTGCATTGAGGTTTCAAAAGGTCTTAATTTGTTAACTTGATTTAAATTAATTTCGGTTTTACTTTTCCTGCAATGTTATTTTATTGATGAGAATCCGGCACAGACAATACAGAGTGAATCTCAGAAGAGGAAAACTACATGATTATTGTTTCAGTCCATTAAATATACCTTGCAGACCTTGACTTGCCTCAATTTCTTCTTGTAATTTCAAGGGCGAATCTTGACATTCTTTATTCCGGTGCTTTTCGCGCGCTTGTGTATCACATTTCACTTGTCACGCAATGAAAGTTGTTGCGTTGTTCAAAACTTTGAATCTCTAATATGCGGATTTTGAGACAATTTTCAGCCTTGCCTCGGGGATGTGATATCGCCAGATATAATGTGAGTAACGATTGCAGACAAGTAAGAGCATTTCTTTATATCTAGTTTCCAGTCGTGTTACATGTATCCGGTTGTGATTGAATGAGTCAAGTAGTCAGTAACAAATTGTTATGTTGCACTATTCTTCAGTATTTTCGACAAACATACAGAAAATCAAAGCCTGATTGGCGAGTGCATTTATACAGATGGGCATAGAGAAGATTTTTTGTTTCTACTTTCTGATCATAAATGTATACAGAGGTAAAATAACGGACGCGTTTCATCCATGTAGCAAGTCGAGAAACAGCTGATGTTTACATTTACGTCGGTGCGCGATTTTTTCAGTTTTTTCTTGTGGTGGACTTTATTCGTAATATTTTAGGCAAATTCTGTTTTAGGTCACGTAAAAAGGGAGCATTTACACTTTCTGATCTAGCTTAATAATAACGGTAGTTTGGAAGTGTAGCATGATATGAGAGACAGGGTATTAATTTCACTGATTTCAAGTTATTTCCCTGCGAACGGCTCTTTCATCTCGCTTGAACGGCTCAATATAAACTCGAAAATTTTACCTGAAAGGAATCATTTGATAACCTAATGCTAATATGGGGAGCACTCAAGTTTGAAGCTACTTATTTACGTGTATAAAAGCATGAAATGAACTCAGAGACCTTGGCTTTTATCTAAAAGCTTCCCCGTGAAGTGTATCGATAAGTGCAAAGTAACAGGAGGAACATGAAGTACTGAAATGGCGAATTGTGTCAAAGTGCATTCCACACATCTCGACCTAGCGCGCTCGCTTTTCACGGGCCAAACTAAATATTTTAACATGATAAATAAGAACAATTGCCCGTTCAAAAAAGTGATTTCATTACCAGTTTATTTGTATACCCTTGATGATATGGTCATCTGAAATATGGCAAAAATCACTCTATCTAAGGAATAGCAAACATTGTATTCTTAACGTGGGCAACTTTAAATGAAAGAATGTTCAGGTGGAGATAAAATATAGTTTAGAAGCAAGCACAAGGGATGTAAAAACGATTGTGAAAGTGTCAACTCGAGAAAACGCTACCTTGTCTTGAACGAGAGTTTTAAAAATGTACTAATTTGCATAATTTCAATCGGGCCATCGGTCGCGTTTTGGCCGATTTCGAACTTTCCCAATTTTGGACAAAATAAAAATTCGCTGGAACTTTTGAATATTATTTTTGAAAATAGTTCACCAAAAGGGTCTTTTGGGGCAAATAAAAAAAAATCCGAATTTTCGCTTCTGTCGCCGGATTCTCGAAAGTTACTGACAACCGCTCTTAATATTGTTAGAGGAAATATACCCAAATCAAAGTTTCGTTAACCCAGGATTAGCTTAATCGGGTTTTGAACAACTGGGCCCTGGATTTTAAAAAAGTGTTAAAACATTGAAACCCTCTACAGCCGTTTGTTGTGATGACTTCCAAAATAATGCCGGGCATATTAAGTACCTCATGACATTGAATAGAGGAGATGAAATATCTTTCTCTTGAATACGACAAAGAATTTAATCTATATGTATGCTTTTGGCGAAACTTTTAACCCTTAATATACTGTCATGGGATAGACCGAAATGTCCATATTATCAACGTCTCCAGAGTTTATAGTAATCTTGGATTGCGGTCTGTATTATTCGTCAGTGTTCATAAGGGCAGATCTAACCATATGTAAATGTAGGCAAAAACTGGTATAATTAGTTAAGCCAAAGCCTTCTTGCAGCATAAAGAAAAAAGAACACAAAGAAACAATCAAGAATAGAAACTGGGTATATCAGTTCAATTTGTTGCCATTGTGACAATAGCAAACATTTCTGCTCTTAAGATGGCACATCTTTTATTAGCAGGACTGCTAAGATGACACATCTTTTGCCAGTTTCTGTTTGCTATTGTCAAAAAAATAAATGGAATCTTACAGTCCATTGGCAGAGACAACAACAGTACGAAAGAAAGTAACTTGTCAATAAAACAAGAAGTCTATGGCTTAAAAAGGTTTGTTTCAGGACACTCTTTAAACTTAAGGAATCAATTTTTAGCTTTTGTATTTTAAGCAGAGAATCTTCCTCTTTTCCAAAGTTAACAAGATTTATTTGGAACCACTTATACAACCAAAAGCCAAAGCCTTCACGTAGAACTATTGGTTGGAAAAAAAAACAATAGAAACTCAGAACTGGGTAAATTAGTTATAATAAACATTTCGTTGCAATTGTGACAACAGCAAACATTCCTGCTCTTAAGATGGCACATCTTTTATTAGCAGGACTGCCAAGATGACACATCTTTTGCCAGATTCTGTTTGCTATTGTCACAAGAAATAAATGAATGGAATCTGATCAAATTAACAACCACAGAAAAAAAGTAACTTGTGAATAAACTGAGAAGGCTATGGCTTTTAAACCTTTGTATAAAGACACTGTCTTGAAACTAGGAGTCAACTTTTAACTTTTTCAGCCTTTTGCATTTCAAACTGAAGAGACTTAAAACTTTTTCCCTTCTTAATGTTTTCAAAGTAGTAAGCTTTATGTATCAATATAAGTTTAATTGTGTGGTAATATCCTACGTCCAGTACCACATTCCTACTATCAATTTGGAAATTACCCCTTGACAGGTGACATGCCTACACTTCATGACTGGTTATAAAGTTTCGTGCCACTTTCTTGACCAATAATATTGGAAGTATTAACTAATTGTGACTTACTCATATGTCTTCCCGTTCTTGGTGCAAGCAACATGTATTTGCTTCACTTTCTGATTATTTGATTTGATTCTCATCTGTATTCAATAGTTCATGTGTGGCACTCAGTTGAAAGCTGGTCTGCTGGTCAGCTGGTGCAGGTAACTGTGTCAAAGTAAATAAATGAAGTTAAACCTGGTGGGTTTTCCTAGGAACCCATCTATTTTGGTGTGTTGTTTACTGAGTCTTTAGTATTATAACTCAGTCAGTTATGTACACCTTTTTTATTCCAGTGCTGTACATATAAACAAAGCTCAAGAAAATGTTTGGATATCAAAGGCCAGAAAAAAAAAGCTCTTAAAAAAACAGGCATTTGATAACAAGACCAACTCGTTTGATATTTTGCCGACCTTTCTAAATTTTAGGGAATAATTAGCTTGATAGTCAGGCAATAGCAATAGGACTACTGGGCCGGGTTGTTCGAAAGCCTACTAGAAATACGTGACTCACAAAACCTCGCGATGCTGGGGCTGGGTGAAAAACCCTCTTTACTTGTACTGTAGCATCAAATGAGGAGATTAAAAGGGGCATAGGATTTTTTTTATGAGCATGGTCTTTTCGTAGTTCCACAGGCTAGTTTGCGGTTGAAAATCAATTTCTGACGCGACGTAATGTACAACGGGCGTGCAGCGCTGTCGTGTTCGATGAATTTATTTCCCACGGAAAATTATTTTACCGCGGCCACAAAACGTGTAATTTCTTCAATTCAATCTTTCACTAAGATTTCTTAAAGAAAGGGAAAACATTCTGGAGAGATAGTTCTGTATCCAGTGAATATTGATGAATATTGCAGTTGAAATTTGATCATGCACGCATATTTTTTCCGATGTATGTAAATTTTTTTCAGACGACGCCAGACAGTCTGACGTCATTCACACTTTGTTTGCGCACTGTTGCCAGGCAACAGCACGGACACCTTCACGGAAATATATAAACATATATATAACTAGAAATACGTGACTCGCAAAACCTCGCGAAGCTGGGGCTGGGTGGAAAGCCCTCTGTACACGTATTGTAGCATCAAACGAGGAGATTAAAAGGCGCATAAGATTTTTTTTTTATGAGCATAGTGTTTTCGTAGTTCCACGGGGTAGTTTGCGGTTGAAAATCTATTTCTGTCGCGACGTAATGTACAACGGGCGTGCAGCGCTGTCGTGTTCGATGAATTTATTTCCCACGGAAAATTATTTACCGCGGCCACAAAGCGTGTAATTTCTTTAATGCACTATTTCACAAAAAAAGATTTCTAAAAGAAAGGGAAAAGATTCTGGAGAGATATTTCTGTATCCAGTGAATATTGATGAACATTGCGGTTGAAATTTGATCATGCACGCATATGTTTTTCGGTGTATGCAAATTTTGCTCCAGACAACGCCAGACAGTCTGACGTCATTGTGCGGACACCTTCAAAGATATAAACATATATCAACATATATATATATATATAAATATATTTTTCGCTCGAATTCGCGCGGCTTAGCTCCGCTCGGGCCGGCTCGGCCCGACAAATTTATTAACCTCGCTTCGCGAGGAAATATATGTTCGGCTCGCATTCGCACGGCTTAGCTCCCGAGCGCGGCCTTCGACCCGACAAATTTATTAACTTCGCTACGCTCGGGCCTTGGGCCCTCGCTTCCCGAGAATTAAGGCTAATCCCCGATTAAAAGTTAACCAAGGTTTGCAACTCGCTCATTAAAGATGATTTCAAAGGCTCATTTTAATCTAATGGTAAAGAAAAGTCTAAGGCAAAACTGAGGACAAAAATCTTTGGGACGAATCCTTACGGATTAGTAAAAATACCCAAATCAAAGTTTCGTTAACCCAGGATTAGCTTAATCGGGCTTTGAACAACTGGACCCTGGATTTCAAAAAAGTTAAAAAAAAGAAAAGAGTGTTAAAACATTGAAACCCTCTACAGCAGTTTGTTGTGATGACTTCCAAAATAATGCCGGGCATATTAAGTACCTCATGACATTGAATAGAGGAGATGAAATATCTTTCTCTTGAATACGACAAAGAATTTAATCTATATGTATGCTTTTGGCGAAACTTTTAACCCTTAATATACTGTCATGGGATAGACCAAAATGTCCATATTATCAACGTCTCCAGAGTTTATAGTAATCTTGGACTGCGGTCTGTATTATTCGTCAGTGTTCATAAGGGCAGATCTAACCATATGTAAATGTAGGCAAAAACTGGTATAATTAGTTAAGCCAAAGACTTCTTGCAGCATAAAGAAAAAAGAACACAAAGAAACAATCAAGAATAGAAACTGGGTATATCAGTTCAATTTGTTGCCATTGTGACAATAGCAAACATTCCTGCTCTTAAGATGGCACATCTTTTATTAGCAGGACTGCCAAGATGACACATCTTTTGCCAGTTTCTGTTTGCTATTGTCAAAAGAAAATTAATAAATGGAATCTTACAGTCTATTGGCAGAGACAACAACAGTACGAAAGAAAGTAACTTGTGATTAGCCTTACCCTTTTTCATTTCAAACTATAGAGACTTTTTCCCTTTTCATGTTTTCATGTTGGTGGGTGTCACACCTGAGACAGTTGCAATGTAACTTTGAAATACTAATCATGATACCAGCTTGTGCATAACTTATTTTTCAATCGGAACTGGTGGGTGTCACACCTGAGACAGTTGCGATGTAACCTTGAAACACTAATCATGCTACATGTACCAGCTTGTGCATAACTTATTTTTCAATCAGAACTGGTGGGTGTCACACCTGAGACAGTTGCGATGTAACCTTGAAATACCAATCATGCTACCAGCTTGTACATAACTTATTTTTCAAAATTTTCAATCGGAACTGGTGGGTGTCACACGTGAGACAGTTGCGATGTAACCTTGAAATACTAATCATGATACCAGCTTGTGCATAACTTATTTTCAAAATTTTCAATCGGAACTGGTGGGTGTCACACCTGAGACAGTTGCGATGTAAAAAAGTAAAAGTAAGTAAAGTAAATTATTTAGTGTCAAATACACAGGGGGTGGTCTCCCAGTCCCCCGAGCCACAGGCTCATGATATAAGTGTTTGACAGTATAAAAAAAGATAGTAACTACTAATTAAATTAAAAAGTAACATCTAAATATAAATAAATAAAAATAAATCGGGTCAGAGGCAATTGCTGCATTGACAGCCGTTAAAATTTAACTTAGTTAAAAGTCTCCGAAAGGATGAAGCATTAGGTGCGTTTTTTACAGCAGATGGCAACTGGTTCCAGATGTGTGAGATCATGTACGCATATGAGCCATGAAGGAATCTACTATTGTATGAAGTTTGTACAACATTTAGACCATTGCTTCTAAGATTATATGGTGTAACTCGGGATTTGAATAAATTGGCTACATAGCCTGGACCATTCTCCTTGAAACATTTAAAAAATATCATCAAAGATTGTTCTATGCGTCTATGTTCCAATGTATTCATGTCTGCCATCCTAAGAATTGATTCATAATCAGTACTTTTCCCCATGTTCATTATAGTTCGTAGACCATAATAGTTCGCATCTTCCAGTTTCTTGTTAAGTGTTTTACCTATACCCATAAGTAAAGAGTTGCAGTATTCAAAATGTGATGTAACCTTGAAACACTAATTATGCTACATGTACCAGCTTGTGCATAACTTATTTTTCAAAATTTTTAATCGGAACTGGTGGGTGTCACACCTAACACAGTTGCGATGTAACCTTGAAATACTGATCATGCTACCAGCTTGTACATAACTTATTTTTCAAAATTTGCAATCGGAACTGGTGGGTGTCACACCTGAGACAGTTGCGATGTAACCTTGAAATACTAATCATGATACCAGCTTGTGCATAACTTATTTTTCAAAATTTTCAATCGGAACTGGTGGGTGACGCACGTGATACATTGCCGATGTAACCTTGAAATACTAATCATGCTATTAGCTTGTGCATAACTTATTTTTCCATCTTAACTGGCGGTTGACACAAACTGTACATGATAATGTTTGGCATCAATGACAATCCCGTTCACCTTAAGTAACTTTTTTTGATGATTAATGTCTTTCAGTAGAATCTTGAGATTTTCCCCTCATGAAAAATAATGTATAATGATACTTATTCCTCGATTATTAACAAAATAATAAACAACAACAAAAAACAAATTAAGTAAGAAATGTTTGTTTTCTCAACTGAGTTGCCAGAGCCCTTGCTCTGGCATGCTCTTTATGGTGGCCAAGTTACCTCAGTTATTAACTCTGTTGATAAAACCAAACATTATTTGTTTCTACAACCCATAGACGCATACGTAGTACAACAGTTTCTTTAGAAACCAACCCCTCATGATTTCCACCATTATTTTATTTTATTAAAACAACTAACAAAGGAAAGCCTTGCAAATTTGGTTTCAAAAAGACAAGTACAATTGTTTCCCTTTATTTTGTTAGGATAATTTCATGAAAAGTTCACTGTAAAAGGCTGCTCAATTTGTTTTTCCAAAGCCTGCTGAAGTTATATTAACTGCAGCCTAAGTGCAACTAACTACATGTAGCACTTGTTCAGTTTTCTGCCTTCAAATAATAATAAAAAACAGAAACACTCCTCAAAGAAAATAAAACAAGATTACCTGTAAGGAGACAACATACAGATTTATACAATGAACTGTATAAAACTTGCGTTTTGTTTGGTATAGCGGAGTTTGTGATTAGAGTAATTTAGACACACAAATGAACTCATATGCATCAAGTGGTGTGATCAGCGCTTCTGACTGGTCAACAAAGTTTTGCAAACTATTTTTGTAAGTAGCAGACAAAAAATTTTCACAAGAAACGAAAACTGTCCGATGAAAAATTAGACAAAGACCATTGAGAGAGACCGCAGCCAGTTTAAAAAAGCTAGAGCTTTGTTGTGCCATCAAAAGGAAAAAAATATTTGCTCAAATTTGTCGACGATAGTAATCCCTCACAAATCGCAGTGAAGTGACTGTCATGCTGTAAAATTTTGGGGTTAGCATTTCCTTCTGAAATAAAGGTTACTGTAGTTTTGAAAATATTGTTAGTGAAATTATTTTGGATTATACTTAGTTGGAGGATCACTATGTTGTATGTGTGTAGTATTCTGAAAGTTTGCTGCAAGCAGTTTTTGACTCACCTCTGTCAATGTGATGCTCGCTCACGAAATAGTCCATGGGCCAGAAAGTGAAACCCTCCCCCCATCTCGGGATTTTTGCAGACATGTATCATTTTAAACCTCTACCCAAGGGTATTCCAAAAATCGATGTTTGCACTCGATCAATTGGTGGGTGTGGCCGTACGGCGCCATTCTTTATTTTAATCAAAGTGCCACAGGTTAACCAACCCGAAATTTTACAAGCAATCTTCTTAAAAGCTATTATCCATGGAATTAGCATACAAAACTACGCATACTTACTCTTCTCCATCCCCTCTGTTAGATGATACCTCAACTTTCACTTTTAAGCTTCAAAGTTGACTACTGCGCATGTCACAAAGTTCATTCAGCCTGTGCAAGGGGTATATGTGAAGTGAGCATATGAATTACTCATGTTTCCTTGCTGTAAATAAAACAGAGCAGTTACGCACCTTTACTAGATTTAGTAGATTGCAACCTCTTCAGATTCACTGGAAATAATCAGTATGAGTTGCTTGTCTCACAATGTAGTCACTGGCTGTGGTCCGCAACGTATTGACTTCTTACTGCTAGTCTTCATCAGGTGATGAGGTCGACAGGTTACGCGTCACCATCGTCAGCAGACCATTGTGCTACAAGTAGTAAAAGTGATTAATGTTCGTCACCCAGTTTCTCCATGGTAAATTTAAGAACAGATCCGCGCTTTTAAATACAGCATCAGACATGCTGTCGTTATCGAGACTGCTGTCATGTTCATCTTCGGGCGTGACCAAGGGGCTGGCTAGTATATCTGCCAGTTCTTGAGGCATCAGATTGCTGGCAGTCCAGAAGATTTCAAGATGTCTGTTATTGTCAATGGTCCAGCCATGCCCATCAGGTCCAGTCAGGGGAATACTTGGTGTTGGGTCGTCTGCTTTTCTTCCATATAAGAGTTTGATAGTTAGCTCTTTGGATATGCATTCGTAGGCTCTCGCGACAAGGAGGAAGAAGACTTATATCCACTCCATCGTAGCTTGTCAGCACCATTCCTGGCTTCGTACTGAACCTCTCAATAAACTTATCATGTCTTATGTAGCTGATGTCAGCCGACTTGCTGCCACACATTAGGCACGTAAACTTCTCCAGATCTTCAAAAACACTGTTTTCTACATCAACAGATGTTCCCAAAGCATGGAATGTGAGAAGAAACTCGGGTTCCTTTTTAAGGAGTTTCAGGGGCGTCACTTTCCCATTTCGTACGAACGCGCTGGTAGTATCGCAACCAGTAAATGCGTGCAGGGCTGTGAGGGCAAGACATCAACTCCGAGATCTCTTGCAACTGCATGGATATTCAAGAGACGTCGCTTGTCACCCGTCACTTGTTTACTTCGTTGCACAAAAACCTCCTCCAGTCGCGAGGCACTTTGGTAGACGGTCCTTTCACTAGGTGTGCCTTAGCAGAACCACTTCAAGATCGTTCTACTCCTTTAATTGAACAGGGATGATAGGAGTCCGTCACAAAGTCAACACGCTGTGCCCGTGCGGAGCTGATCAAAAACACTTTCAGCTAGCTCTCCAAATGTGCTTTGAAGAGAAATCATTGCCTGCTGAACCGCATTCCCGTCTATGATGTAGCAATCAAATGCCGCGGTAGGTCTCCGTACCAAGTGCAATTTCTCTTCTAGGGAATGCATCAACTTCGACTTGTCAGTCTTTATCAGAGCACCATCTGCAGTAGCCAGTGCCCAAGGGACCTGGCCCAACTGATAACTCAGCACGTTTTCCAAGGTAACTTGATGCTCTAGCGCCAGTATCACCAGCTGCCCAAAGACGTTTCTCTCTGCTGTTATTTCTATGTTTCTTCTTTCCTTTCCGCAGACCATTGATGATTTTACTTCCCGGGTAGCAAACGTTTTGAGATTCTGTTTCTTTACTGGAGAGTAAAAGGTGGTCTTCTTCTCTACTAGTCTTTTCTGGACAAACACCCGATGGGCCTTCTTTCCGATGTCATCAGCCATCAGTATGTCACTTTCGACATCTTGGGGCGCAGGAGCGCCGAATGAAAGACAGTATAGCGCATCTTTGTCTTCGACCTGTAAAACACTGCATGTGTCTTGCTCGCTCTTCACAATTTGCGATCCTCTCACCTCCTTGTGCGATGTAGCCTCCTGGCTGTCCATACTTGCAATCTCTTTGGTCGCTTGCAGATAGCTCGCTCTTGTGTGCGGTGTACGACACCATCTGTAGTACGCCAAATGATTCCTGCTAAAACCAACAATGCCACCGTGAGATTTGGCATGGCGGTTGATCGTTTGCTCGATGGTGATGTCAACATCGTTCCTGGATGATGGTACATCCGATCTGTTGACACTGAAGCCATTGCGTTTCAACAATTCCTCCGCTCCGGGATCTGAATTTTCCAGGTTTAACATAATTACCAGGTAGAGTGTGGAGTACCTTGCATAGTTGGGATGATCGAAGCTGAAGAACAAGCTGCACATCTTCTGGAGGTTTGCAAGATGAAGCATTAGATTGTTCTGTTTAGTAATAAAAAATTATATAATGGAAATAACGCCTTGAAGTTTGTTAGAAACCTCATACGTCATGTCGGTTGTGTGTACTCGATAGTTTTTTTCTGCCATTCAAATGATCTCGAGAAACACATTTTCAAAAAAAAAAAATCATATGCATTTCAAGACGTTGAAAAGGACTGATTTATCGACTGAAGTGAGATTATTTGCTGTAATATCTAATTGTTATATAGATGTAATATATTTAATCAATCATAAAATTTCTTAGCAAATGAGGGAAAGCAGCGTCGGAGAACAAAAACTTAGCTGTCCGCTTTTCCAAAATGGCTGATTAGAAATCCGAGGGTAAAAGGATTATTGGATGGCCGAAAACTGGGCAATGCATCTTGGGAAGCCGCATGAAAAGTACTTGAGGAGGGTTTTTGTTAGAGCAGGGACACAGGGACCATTACTTGCCTATTTTATGCTTCATTCTGGTTATTTTTACATTGTATATAAAACGTTTAGAGCAAATCAACCATGTGGTCCCTGCTAAGTTATATTTGGCCCCTCCTAATCAAGTACTTAACAAAATCCCTGCCCGGGCGAGGTGTTTTTTGTGCCAGATCTCCCCCAAATCCCTCGCAAACCTTGAACAATTGTAGTTTTGTTTAAATTTATTGGCATTCCCTAAAAAGCGTAGTAATCATCTCAGGTGCATATTTAAGACACCAATAGCGACGAACTATCGTGGAAAGCAGTTGCGGTGCTTAATAATGCCGCGTTGTTTATGAAATTCCCACATCTAATAAATTTGAGTGATTATGCAAAGTTTCTGTGCGACACGATCGTATACATAATCTTCTACAGTATAGGTATAAGCTGAATGAACTTTGTGACATGCGCAGTAGTCAACTTTGAAGCTTAAAAGTGAAAGTTGAGGTATCATCTAACAGAGTTGATGGAGAAGAGTAAGTATGCATAGTTTTGTATGTTAATTCCATGGATAATAGCTTTTAAGAAGATTGTTTGTAAAATTTCGGGTTGGGTAACCTGTGGCACTTTGATTAAAATAAAGAATGACACCGTACGGCCACACCCACCAATCGAGCGAGTGCAAACATCGATTTTTGGAATACCCTTGGGTAGAGGTTTAAAATGATACATGTCTGCAAAAATCCCGAGATGGGGGGAGGGTTTCACTTTCTGGCCCATGGACTAAAATGTGTTGAAATGTCAAATAGATTCCATTAAATTCGATCAACGATAAAACCAGGTAAGAGAGCAATAGTCCATCATAACTACAAAAAAAATAGGGAAGTAGAGTTATGAGTATCTTAAAAAAACATTGCTTCGTGATCGTCCAAAATCAAACATTTTGGTAACATCGAGCAATCTCCTTGGTAACCGCGCCAAAATTAAAGCATCAATGAGGCCAGGCTACTAGTCTGAACACGGAACGCAACACGCAACGAATTGTAGTTTTGTACAAATAGATGGAAAACTTACCTCCGTTTTTTCAACTGCTTATTGTTGTTGGTCCCCGCTTGCCATGTATGGCCAGAAATTATTGCGCGCGTTTCAAAAAACAAAAGAACCCAATCTGGCTTAGCGTTTCCTCTCCAGCGAGATCCTTCATGACTCTCTTGAGCCGATGCCACATCCTCGATCACATCGTTTATGACACCTGTAGCGTCTTGGTAACCAAAAATCCACAAAAATGACAGAACGGTGGACAAATTTTCCCTCTTTTCTTCACATAAGGCATTGACTCGGCTGATCAGCTGCTGTCCCCTTTTTGTTATCAACAGCTTCTTCCCGGGTCAATATCTAGATTTTCATAAATCCCCAACGGTGTGTGCCGCACCAAAGAGTATGTTTTTTTAGTCGTTTTGGTGTGAAAACGGGTATAGATTTTGACCACTAGGGTCTTAAATCTGGTATGGTTTTCAAGGGAACCGCGACGGCGTATAAACGTATTTGTCTTTTCAACTCCAAATGAATAGTAGAAAGAGAAGTATACAATATATATCATTCGAGCTGAATTTTCGGGTGAATTTTACTAATTCTTGACTTTGGCATTGAGACGAAGCGTAATTATGCTACAACAAAGGTCTGAAAACGGGTATGGATTTTAGAGTCCAGGGACCCGTTTCTCGATAGTCCCAGTAACTTACCGGGCCCGATAGGTATATTTGTAAACGATTTTTTGCCGATTACACAGTGATTAGAGACATGGTACCGGTACTCGGGCAGTGATTTCATAGAATTATAAGATTTTAAAATTTGGTGTTGATCTTTACTTGATGGCCGTCGTTGGCGGAAACGTGTACAACGTGTAATCGTTTCAAGTTCAACAGACAAAGCACTAAATTCAAGGCCATTTACAAATTCTTTTAAAGGACTAAAACAAAGATCCTTTTGAAACGAAATCTTCTGAGTTTGTTGCCGAAACAAAACAGCGAGAAGACCAAACGATAAAGGCCCGACAACTTCAAAGAGTCTTCAAAATCTGACACAGCTTTGCCGTCGAACATGGCTTCGTCGGCTAGTCGAAAGGTAGCTCTTTTCACCATTTTAAAACCTTCAGGGAAAATTTAAACTACGGAGCTTTTTCGGAAAGCTTGCAGCTCATCGCTGATAACACGAGAAAAGGACGAGAAGCCCTTCCTCGGTGCCCGGCATCCTGTTTAAAACCGATAAAAACAACAGGTAAACGGAATGGAGTCTTTTATTCAGATCAAAGAATCATGTTACGACATTTACCACTCCACAATAACTTGATCTCAAAAGTTTGACGGGCTACAGCGTCGTTTTACAACGTTTACCAGGACTGTGTTAGGAGCGATGATAAGTTGATCTCATAAACTTTGACACATTTTCACACTTACCCAACACATCTAAAAAAAAAACCAACGTGAAATGATACTTACAGTAAAAGTCATATCCGTCCTCTCGGGGAGTAGCTTTGTCCCATGTAATTAATTATTAATGTAATTGTAAATCAGTACTATGTATGTTGATGTAAGTAATTATTATCTCTCTTAGCTTTCTCACATGTAATTAATTAATTAATTATTAATGTAATTGCATATCAGTACTACGTATGTTGATGTAAGCAATTTATATGTATTCCTTTTGTGTGTGTGTGTGTGTTTCTGTTGCTTTGTATTTAAGTGTTATTATTGCAAATAAATAATTTTAAAAAAATCTCATAACCGACGAGAGTTCGTAGAATAATTGTTAACTGATTATGCGCGCACAGCAACGTGGATACCAAAGTGGTCACAAATCGAGTGTACAATTGTACATAACTATTACAATAAAAGTAACGTTCCCGTAAGGGTCTGAACAACAAAACACTCCCAAGAAATACGTGCAGGGTATGACATCAGGGTATGATGTTTAATTTTGGGGCTCCAAATTTAACGTTAAATCCGTGCCCTCCCCCCCCCCCCCCCCCACCCCCGCCCGCCAAAAAAAAATCACTTACACAGATGTGCTAACGTGTTAGTAGATTTATAACGAACAATACAGTTAAGATTGGGAAAATGCTTAAGAATAACCTTTTTAGACTAACCTGGACATTTAGTGAATGGTATTTTTGTCTATCATACCAATAGTATTTGCTTTTCCACTGGCTTCTTGCTTGTACTCAGCTGATATCTCCTGTCTGTGTTGAGCTTTAGATGTTGAGTGCAATAATGGCATTCAAGGGCGTAGCTAGCCTTTAAGCCATCAAGCACGGGCTTAATAAAAATTATCGTAATTAGTTTTTTTTTTTAACTGCCGAAACGCTGTATTTTCTTTTGCTTACTATCCAATAGCGAATACCCGCTAGAAAGAAAGTAGAAGGGACATAAGCTGATCATTCAAAATGCTTGTCAATGACTTTAATTAATCAATCAGCGAGAGAACTAAATAAAGCGTGTTTTTCGCATATACCTGGAGGAAATCTCCATTTGTGCTCGTTTTGTGCACACGCGAGAGGACAACAAGACGGTGCTGATACGGGAAGAGTTCCTTGGGTTTGTACAAGGTGAGAGTACCATAGGAAAGGCGCTAGCCGAGAGGTTTCTAAAGACCCAGCAGGGAAATGGCCTGAATATTGACCGCATGAGCGCACAGGGCTATGATAGGGCTGCAAATATGGCAGGGATTCACAGAGGTGTCCAAGCAATTATCTGGCATCGCTTACCATGCAGACGCAGTTTATGTCGATTGCAAGGCTCACTCCTTGAACTTGGCAATTGGACATGCTTGTAAGGAGTCCTTGGTGAGAATCATGCTCGGATCCCAACAGCAGATAGCGCTAGCGTTTCATTACTCTCTTAAGAGACTGTTGGCATTTCAGGAGTGTTTGTCTCAAGATGCGGCAGTAAGGGTTGAGATGGAACGGCGCGCCAAGTTGCGAACCCTGTGTGAGACACGATGACTGAGCAAGTAGGGCTGACTCGTTGTATACCTTTCCGACAGCCTTTCCAGTGGTGGTATATACCGGCATTAGAGAGCCTCGCAGAGAATGGTGACGCTAAGGCGAGAGGGTAGGTGAGCTCCATCCTGCAGTTCGAGTTTATAATTGCGCTATGTGCAAGAGAGCATGTCCTTTCAAATGCAGTCGCACTTTCCACCATGCTCCAAGGTCAATCTATCAACCTCATTGAGGCACCCAAGGAGTCAAAGGAAGTTATCAGTATATTAAGGGAGGAGAGAAACGACCAAACGGTTTTGGAGTAACCTGTTTAAGCGTGCAAAGGAGCTGGAAGCAGGTTCTGAAATCGAACCCGGTGTGCCAAATATATCTGTAATCCAGCGTAACCAAGCCAGCGTACCTGCTGTTACACCTCAGCAGTATTTGTACAGAGCCTTCTATTTGCCCCTTGTTAATCATCTTATTCAGGAGCTCAATGGCAGGTTGATCAACCACAATGACCGGTTCCTGGGTCCATACATCATACCTACGCAGCTCGGATCACTCAACAGAGAAACTACTAACAAGATTTACAATGCCTACTCCAACGACTTGAGTCATAGAGTGGTCTTCGACAACGGGATGGGCGCTTGCCGAGGGGGGGGGGGGGGGACCAAATAACCTGTGGGATACACTAAGCTGCACAAGTGAAAGTGAAAATCTCTATCCAAATGTTGCCACCGTGCTTACCATTCTCCTCACCATGCCAGTGTCTACTGCTACACCAGAGAGATCATTTAGCACCATGAGAAGAGCGAAAACATACGTGCGGTCCACTGACAGAGCGACTATCATCTCTAGCTCTTGCGTACGCATACGGGGAGATGCCGATTGACCTCGAGAGTCATCAGCGACTTCTGTGCGAGAAAACCAAGAATGCTTGCATTTGAGTGATGGTTAAACCGTTTTAGCATATTCTCAGCTCCGACTATTGCATTTCTAGTTCTCTAATTGGCTCAAAAACTCCGACTATGAGCCATTAGTCGGAGTTTTACCTAATATGGAAAATAGTGCGCCAAGTTTAAAAATTTTCCGCCCGTAGTTTTTTACGTCAGCTCTCCATAATGACCGATCCTGGCAGGTTTCAAGAGCTGTCTCCCACTAAACTTCAAGAGATACTAGACAATGCTGTTCCAGAAAAAACGAAGAAAGCCACAAAGTTCGGCATGAACATATTTAATGGTACGTATCTGGGAGTTTTACTCAAAAACAAGCAACAATTGTTACGTTCACTGTCGATATTTTGATAATTTTATAACTGCGTAACAACGACAAAAATTCTCACCTTGTCATTTACAGAATGGCTGTCAAGTCCTGTTGCCACAAAATTTTCGAAACGAATTGAAGACATGTCCAAAGAGGAGCTAAATGAATGCCTTAAATGTTTCTACACCTCCGCAAGGAAGAAAGACGGCACTTATTACAAAAACACATCCATGAAGTCCATTCGAGCCGCCATAGATCGCTTTCTTCGCTCGCCACCAAACAACAAGCATTTTTCTATCATCTCCGACGCTGTGTTTACCGAAGCCAATAAAATTTTGGATGCCTTTGTAAAGGATCTCAGAAAGCCGGGTAAAATAGCTGGAATTGTCCACAAGAAAGCAGTGTCAAAAGATCAAATCCAGAGGCTCTTTGAAAGCGGCGAACTCGGGCCGGCCGACAGTCAAAATCCAGCCCAACTGCAGAGAACGGCGTGGTTTTATCTCACCCTTTACTTCGGACGACGAGGAAGAGAAAATCAGCGGCAGTTGAACCCTGGAATGCTCTCCCTAAGAACAACGCCACAAGGTGTCGAGTATTTTGAGTTAAACAGACGACAGCCTGGTTCACTGCTCAGCACAAAAAATCATCAAGGCGGCCTTGGAGACTCTGAGGACGAATCCGACGCGAAGATCTTTTTGACACTATTTGACCACTTGAAAGCTTCCGAAGCCGTCTTTTTTCCTTGCATTTGAACGGTTGAATATTTCAAGGTTGATTTTCGTTAACAGTTGACCACAGTTTGTCGTTTGTGTAGCTGTCAAATTTCATTCAGCTCATCCAGTGATGTAATAATCAGGTGATCACCGCGCGCATGTGACCGGAAGTTGTATGCTCTTTTGACCGCTTTGTAAAATTGTTGAAATAAAAATCGGCGGCAAAAACCCGATTTGAGAATATACTAAAACAATTATTCCATTCGACCTTGTTGGATATGAAGTGATCATAACCAACTCGCGCTACGCGCTCATTGGTTATTTATCACTTCATATCCAACGCGATCTCATGGAATAATTGTTACATAGTTATGTACATGATCATGCCAGGCAGTCTTTAGTTTTAAATTGTCCTTTTAATATAACAAAATCCCCACAAGGAAAAGGAAACAGCTGTGCATCTGTATTAATTAAAGCATTGGAATGTTGACTGCCAGCGATAAAACTAGTAAGACCACCTGTTCCTACGTTGGACGTTGGCAAAGTTTGATATATATGACTTACGCTGTACGGGCTTAAATGGAAAAAAAAATTGGCTGGCTACGCCCCTGGCATTAAAGACTGTCAGTTGCTCTATGTTCGCTTAAATCCAGTGCATCACAGTATTGCACATATTGAGTAGACATCAAACAATTGCTACTTTCAGGTGTCCTTTCTATTGTTTCAGCAATATTTAGTACAAATCGTACAACTGCTACACACTCTCTACTAGTCCATCATAAAAATGTTACTCAGAAAGTTTCTGAGGTCATTATGTCTATCAATATTCCTTTTGTATAATTATTTTTAGCTCGCCGTCGGGTCATTTGATGTAGGTAGCACATAGATCAGTCAAACCAAGAGCGACACGTTTTAACGCTCTCGGCATGCTACTTAGGGTTATGTTGAATCAACCAGCTACTGGTCTTGAAATCTCTTGGTTAGCCATCGTCCAGATGAAAATAAGAACTTGCTCTTCAAGAGTTAAACGCTCTCTATCTGTATTACTTAGTGGGATTCGCCCTGTATTAACGACTTCCTGTCAGAGCTGTTCAAATGAGGCGCGAGTAAGTCTAAAATGACTTTGAAATTCGCTCAAACTATATATACAAGGGCACCGTGGCCTCAAAATAACCATAAAACAATTCGCGGCACCCAAACTGACAAGTCGTCACATTCCTCAGTCTACAAGTTCATTAACGATTTCAGATTCCTCAGAATCTTCACAAAGCATCGTAACAATTATGTCCTCCATTATGGTTTTAGGAAACCACCGAGCGGGAGAATGGGAAAAAGATGACCGGCATTCAGTTCGATCGCTTCGATCAGAAATTGTCGTTCCATTGTATACCGGGTTGGTTGGGGGGGGGGGGGGGAGGGGGGGTCTCTCACCGATCGGTAACATATAAAGGAGGGCACACAAGAATTGCGGAAAAGAATAAACATTTTGATAGGGGATTTAATCTTGATTTATTAAAAATTGAAGAAAAACATCACATAATGAGATTCCATCAACGTTTTACCCCTTCATTTCAACACCAACTAGAATAACTAAATGAGGAAAGCAAGGCTGAGAATTGATCTAATTGTAGAAGCAAAGTTTTGGTTTATTGCGAGATAGTTGAAACTTACAATGTTTCGGGTTTTTTACAGAGTCATAATCATGTAAAGATATTTTACAACAGGCGACTTAAATATCATAGGCGCGTTAATATTACGTATTATTAAAAACTGAATCATTGTATAATGCAATTCGAGGGATTTGATTGGCTTAGCGGCCATGGTATATGAGCCATTATACCATGGCCGAGAAATGGCGGCCATTAAATTGTCTGCTAGTTATTCTTGCACAGCGTAATCAGTAAGATCTAGCAATATTTCTTGATTGTTTTTAATAAAACAATTATTCCACTTGCGCTTGTTGGATATGGAATGATTATAGCCAACTCGGCGCTACGCGCCTCGTTGGCTATCTATCATCTCATATCCAACGCGCGCTCGTGGAATAATTGTTAAATATAACTAGAATACTTGGTAATCAGAGGAACAGATTTAATTCTCAAGAGGCTTTTTAAGAGAACTAGATCTGTTCCTCTGATTACCAAATATTCTAGTTATATTCTTATCCTTACATTAGGAATAACTTACCAAATTACTTAAAAATAGTGAAGTGCTATAATTCCTTTAAAAAGTGTGCAAAAGTTTATGTGCAAAATTTAAAAACTTTATTAGCTTTTACTTGATTCCTAAGACAACCAAAACCCGTACAAATATTAGATATAGGAATTATATCCATCTACTATATCTAATTCAGTTCACTGAAGTATAGTGATCTTCTTTGAAAAGCTCGCTAGAGCTTGCCAAGTTCTCCTGCCATTAAATGTTATATTTTAGTAGATATATATCAGTTTGTGTAAAAGAAATATAATGGCCAAATAGAAACATCAAAATTCCATCTGGTTCTCAATATTCATCTCAGGAAATTATACTGATCAAACTAATACAATTCCGTCGTAAGTCTAAAATGACTTTGAAATTCGCTCAAACTATATATATACGGGTACCGTGGCCTCAAAATAGCCATAAAGCAATTAGCGGCACCAGACTTCTGCTCAGTCCACTCAAACTCGTTTAATTAACACGTTTTTTGTTGACTCAGTTTCCGAAAACTAATTCGGCGTTTTCAAAATGCCGATTCACCTGTCCAAGCAGAAAACGAATTTTTCAAAGTGACATGTCTTTACCTATCAACACCTAACGACCACACTTCACTTCTGAAACTTTCGATCGATCGATTAGTTAGGGGAACAGACGGAAGTGCATAAAAATTATACGTTTTTAAAAGAAAATACGCGGTTACTGCGAATCGGACGAGTTTCAAGTTTCAAATTTATTTAGTTTTCCAAAAAGTCACTTACAATGAACACCGCCTGCAAATAGCGAGCTAATCTAGGCAGGCGGTGTTAAGGACATACATACACGAATTACTAATTGGAGGCGTTAAAAAAGTCAATTTTGAATACATTATTTGTCAAAAGAGTAAAAAGTTATGAAGAAAGAAGGAAAATATTATGATTTATGATTGAGTTATAATTAAGATTACTTTTTTATTTCAGAAATAAGAGTGCTAGTGTCAGCATAACTGTCCAGAGTTTCTAAAGTTACAAATAGTAATGTTTGAATTTTCTTTTTGAATATGTGCTTTGGTAGTCTTCAGTGTATGATATATATCAGAAGCAAATATTTCCTTTGTTTTTTAACGTAGATTAAATATATTTTTTCCTTTTCTGAAATATTTTAAAGCTTCACCTTGACCATGTTTATCCTTATACCACAAGAATTTGAATACGAGAATTTTATATTTGCTGAAAATGTACATAAATTTTAGGAGTGCATAGGGTTGTGTTAAAAGTTGGTCATTTATAGTAAAGATTATTATTTTTATTATTATTATTATTATTATTATTATTATTATTATTATTATTATTTTCTTCTTCTAATTGTCTTGATGCCTTGGTAAAAATTTTCGTCTGGCTACAGGCCTGGCTGAAAGGAATTGAGATAAATGTTAGATTGGTCCCCGAGAAATTTTTCTATTAGAGAGTAATACACATTTGTCAATCTTCCATCGATCACGCAACCTTGCTCTTGGAGATCTATAAAAATTACAAGAGCACCTAAATATATTTTCAATTACCTATCTATTGCTTCTTATGTCGTTGATATCGTTGCCATGGCATCAAAACATAAAGGATTCAATTTTCAGCGGCGATCTTTAACTTATCACGAGCCTCCCTTGGTGAATATATATTTTTAATGAAAACAGTTTTGAGGAAAACCAATTTTGTGACGCTTCTTGTTTCATTTTGGGTATTTTCTCATGAGTGCGTGGGATCTTAAGATTGATTCCATCGAAAAACAAATTGTGATCAAATGTCTTTAGGCATAGATCGGGAGGGACTCCATTTTTTTTTTTTTTTGAGCTCAATAGCCGTATCTAATTCTAGAAACTACTTTGCTTGAGGCATGTGCAAAAAAGGTTGAAACGGCTTCGCCAAACTACTTTATATAATGCGATCTTGTTGAAAAGTTGACCTCTATTTTGACTCCCCGTATCCCCCTTTCCCCGTTGAGTGTTGATAGTCTGTAGGTGTAAATATAATCCCGAAAGTCATACAACATCGATTACTAAGGGAGAAAGGAAAGTAAAATGTCAATGTTAAAATATTCTTAAATGCCGCATTTTACCAAGACTGCCTCAGTTCTTTTTGAAAATGCTTGTAGCTTGTAAAAATCAATATTAACAGAGCTAGAGACACCCATTACTTTCAGAATTAAAGTTATTCCTAATAAGGAAATATGAGTAGCAATTCGATGGAATTACAGCTTTATTCATCAAATATTCTCTCTCACAAATCCTTGGTCAAAACAGGATATATTGCGCAATATTTCTTCAATTAAAACTCTTTGAGATATCCATTAAAGCTTTTATCCCTTCAGCTTTCCGATGTTTTTTCCGTCTGCAGTCTTGTTGATGGCCCAAGGACGCGACAAATTGACAGCAATCACAAAACCTTGCATTCAGGGACAATACAATACCGTTTTTTTCACGCCAAATGATGATTACTTTTTTATTCATAGCTATAACAATTGATATATTGCTTCAAAGTCGGGAGTGTTCCGATTTTCCGTTCTGAACACATTTGAACGCATAATACGCCATTTAGTGAATCAATTAAAGTTTCCAACTAAACTTGGCGGCACCGCCTCGTCGGTATCTCGATCAACGTTAGTTGTCAAACTCGCGGGGCAGCAAACCTTTCTCACTGTGTCTTTCATTGCTCTCCTTAAACCTCTGATTCTCCAGCTGTAAATGATAGGGTTTAAAGTCGAGTTGAAGAAGAGAAGGGTTACTATCGAATCCCATGCGATTTGAATCGTTTTCGTATACGTTTCAAGCGTAGCTATTATAATAAAAGGAACATAGCAAACAACCAAAGCCACCTGCACAAATCCTATGCTGGAGACCGTCTGTTTGTATTTTGTGATATTAAGTGAGACTCTCGATCCGTTCGGCTGTTCAGTTACCTGAGCTTGGCGCCGACGTAGTATGAAGAAGATCTTCGTGTAGGACAACACTGAAATGAATACAGAAATTACAGAAAGGGCAATAGCTACGGTGAAGGCGATATCCTGACTAAGAAAAATAAACATCAGTCCATCTGAAAAACCTATTAACCAAAAGCAAATTATGATCGCACGAACTCGCCATAAAGTGACAACGATTCTGTATTTCAGCCCAAGGAGTAGTGCTAGAAGTCTGTCGACACTGATAGCAGTCGATGTAAAAATCGATACCTCACACAAAATAAAGCTGAAAAGGTAATTAACTTGTGTGGCGTAGCTTAAAACAGTCAAGTTCATCTTTATAGTCCTCTTTAACAACGAGGTGGCGTGAATTGGCTGCGAAATGAGAGCAACACACAGATCGGAGACCGCTAAACATCGAAACAGGAGTTTTGTCGGTGGATGAATGGAAGACACTCTTTGAAGAACAACCAGGATCATAACATTTCCCAGGCACGCAGTGATGGAAAGAAAAATATTCAAAACAGAAAGGAATAGATCTATGCCAACTGGTGACGACATGGCCGTTTGTTTCTCCGTGTTGCTGGCGTTCATTTCTCCAGAAAGAAATGTAAATTGAAAAGCCGCAATTGTCGTGCTTTGTACTGTACCTGTACAATTGTGGTGACAGCCTTGTCAACTGTTTTAATAACTAGCTTCAGGTGGTTCTGTATTTACACGTTAAACATCGTTTATATTCATGTCTTCCTGTGTTTACACAACCATTCACTTTACTGTCTAAAATTTTGAAAAATGAGGAAGTTTTTTCGTCTCAGTTGTCTTAAATTGACACCTAAATAACCGGTCCTTGTTAATTTATTTATTTAGACGTTTCTATCTCCCTCATACACTGACACTTATCAGAAAAGATAGACGGAAAACAATTAATTACCATCTACTAGGATGGCTTTAATGTGAAAACGTGAAAGGTGTTAGTCATCCTCTCATACTGAGCAGGGTAATTAAAAAGGACGTAGGAGTTTTATCGCGCAGTTTTAAATGCAAATTTTCTTCCCGTATAATTTGGAACAAGTTCAACCATGACAGTTCCCGAATATTTGCATATTCTGTTATAGCATTTTTTAAAAAGTCAATATTTATCGGACTAAATGGTGGACGCAATTCAAACTTGAATGAAAAGTATCAGGCCCACATTTTCAAATAACAGTAAAAACTTTCAACAAAACTGTAGTTTACTTTTCGTGTCGTAGCTCAGGCTACCATCAACGTCGTATCTTATCTGTCATTAATGCACATATCCAAATTTTTAACGCCTTTTTCAGTTCCCTCAAGGCAAGATGGCCTCTACGTTTTTTCTACAGAGTATACAATTGTAGAAAGATATTTTCTAAATTCTTGAACCTTTTGGACGACGATATCCGAGCTTCTCCACACCACTGAAAAAAAAAATTAGAGACTGTGCATAAAAAAAACCCACTACAACCAGCTGAAAAGTTTGGAAAGGATGGATGATGTTTCATGAGGCATCATTTCGATAACTAAATAAAAAAGCCCATAATGCAAACACTCGAGACCGCCATATCCGTTTCCATTTCAGAGTGCGGCATCGCTTTGACGTTTGTAAATACTAGACCTACGTACATATTGACCGATTGAGCCATACAGGAAGATATTTCGCTTGGCTTTGGTGTAAAGATCAATCTCAGAGCCTCCAACGAGTCGAGAAAATAAATTACAAAATGAGCAAAAATTATATTTATTGAATACATTACATTATTAATCATAACACGTCGAAGTAAATTGTCAGCAACAAATGTTATACACGTAAGTTTGAATATGCGAGGCATTTAAGACGCTACACGGCATTAAACGGAAGTCTAAGCTTTCGGATCTTATCAGGACCTTCATCATATTGAATTGTGTGAATAAACCCTCCTGCGATGACAGGTTGTGTGATCGTATGAACTATGAGCTAAAAAAAGTCAATTCTAGGTAAGTGAGAAATTGTCAGCACCGCCCCCGAAATGGTGTGAAACGGGTAAGCTATGTCTTCCTTCAGACACGGGCTTTCACTGAGTCACAGCAATAAAGTTAGCCTACGCGTTAATGTTATTCAGGAGTTTGTTTCAAAGTCATTGTTGTAGAGCTAAAAACTACTTCAGAAATGGAATTTTAACATCAAATAAAGAAAACAAGTGTGCCCAATTTTACAACGGGAAATTTTAAGGAGGTCTAGGTCTGCATAATGACGAGCAACAAGATCAAAATGTGGGAACAATAACAATTCTCCATCACGAAAAATATTCCTTCACATTTATTCCATGACAATTGTGAATTGCCCTGTTTTGTATTTTTGCTACTTAAACAAATAGCTATATATGGAAGTTATATATACCACAGGAAACATCCATATGATAAATAAGGACAGATGAGAGAATAGTAAAGGCTTATTGATGGCTTTGATTCCTGAGAGCTGTTTGATTTTTATCATTACATTAATATTTTTGCTAATTTTAGTTGAGTTATAATCAATATAATCGTGCCAAGAAAGATGACATAAAATAAATCAAATGGAATCTTCAGGAAACTCCCTAACAAAGAAGCCTTTATATTTGGAAATAACGCCGAGAACTCCATAGAGAGTTATATCAATCATTTGTCTTCGCAAATGTAAAAATAACTCAATTTGAGGACTGGTGTTATTTTAACAGCACTGGAGTTAGATAGAGAAAAAAACTACTGATAAAATCTTTCATGAATATTTTATTTCTTTCAACCAAAGAATGAGGAAATGGCCTGACGAATGTAAGTGAGAGTGCGATTAGCATCGTTCCCTACACGGCATGTTACGGAGAGGGAAGCTAGTCTCTTAAATTGAAAGTGTTCCATCTTCGAAGACAAACAAAAAATTAAAAAAATATATTTAATTTACATTGACCTTTCAACAGGTTAATATGGCTTTGTGCGAAATACTGTAAAATACTACGACAGCCTACTGGGAGGAATAGGAAGAAAAGGATAGTACTGATAAACTGGCACTAAGTAAGAATGTTTTTAGATAAGTGCCTAGTACAAAACTGATAATGTAGATTGAGGAATGGCAATAAGGGAAAACGAGGATAAAGTGTGATAGGTTGAGGCACGCATTTACTTTTTGGTATATTTGGCAGTGATTGTTACAAGTCGATTGTTTTGGGGGCAATTTCTTTTTCACTACAAATTCTAATATTAAGCAGTGATTTTTGCAAGTCGATTATTTTTGACGGGAATTTCTTTTTCACTATAAATTTAATTATTGATTAAAACACAGATGGCGGCAAAAGTGGGGGAAGAGGTTAGCCAACCTTGCTTGAAAATAACTCGGATGGGCATTTAAGAAAAAAATTAAGAGTAACGTTATTCGACGTTCGATGCATCCAACATTATTATCAAAAATGGAAAAACGTTAATGTCGAAGTTGTTAAAAGAGTTGAGCTTTGAATAATTGAATCCCATTAGATGGCATTCCTGGATGCTTGATTTTATGCAAATGCACAAATCGAGTCAGATTGAACGTTTAACGATGATTTGAGCTCTTGTTTACAGCTGATTTCATTGCTGTGTATAGACCCAGATTTTTTTTACATGATTCAACAGCATGATTCGAGAGTCATGATTCGACCGAGAGGTTACCAAGCTCATCGATGAACTCGCAAAATCATGAAGGTTCTGCACGAAGACTTGAGGTGGCGGGTGATTAATCACCAATATTTGTACGGGAGCTCGATAAAGGAAACAGCCAGTGTTCTTTTTACGAGTACCGCATTTGTTTCAAAAATCCGTAGATTGTATCGGCAACGTGGCGAGGTGAACCGACATGAAGAGAAGAAAAGGACGGCAAAGAATCTTGTCTTGTAAGCTCGTGTTTGTTTTGTTTATGTTTGGTTTTTTGAACAATATCTTGAACGATATATGCTAGCATAAACTTTTCTTTACCTGGTATTGGAACAGATAGAGACAACAAAGTTTTAGAGGCGATGATAAGGAGCAAGCCGGAACTTGCCACACCTGCCGCTCCGTAACCTCCGGGATGTCATCACTCTCACTAATCGCCACTGGCGTAGGCTCCAGATACGTGTTGTCGAAACAAAGTTCTCTGGAATAGTCGAGCTGCTGCGTTTCGAAGCGATTGTAACCTCTGCCAAAGAGTAGATCTTGAGGAAGACCACACAGCCAATGAGTAGATCTTATGGAAGACCACACCACAGAAATTACAATTATTCAGTTTCAAGTTTCTAAAAGCATGTACAACAGTTTTTTACCCTCCTTGTTAATCCGATTTCCTTGTCTATGAGCTCTTGTACTACTGGAGTTCTTGAAATATTTGTGAAAGCGCACCCAGACCCGAAGTCCCTGTTTCGTTCAAAGAAATGTTCATAACCTCTGAGGTAAATTGGTGCAAATTGTTTTTGATTTCGTTAAATCCTGTTTTTTTTTTTTTTTTGCACTTAGTAAAACTCTTCAACAGCATGGTTTAGGTCCTCCAAAAACTGAGACCTAAGAAGAGGCAGCATTGTCTCTTATTCAGTTACGTGACGTGAGAATTACGTCTCGAACTCCGACCGGCGGCCATCTTGGATCCGCCATGTGGGATTTCTGGATTTTCCCAAAACGTCAGAAAACCGCCAAAATTTGACAAAATGCAATTAAACCACTAGGAGGATTAAAAACAAGAATATTCCATTTTCTCACAAAAAGAAACCGTCAGTTAAATTTTTTTTCAAAATTCAAGTGAACACTGAAACAAGACATCGCACCAATTTGTTTCGATAAATTTCTAAAAAAGTCAGGAGGTTTGTTGAGTTTTGGTTTGGTTCGATAATGGTGAGGTGTCGTCATGTTTTAATCTCGCTACTTTTTATTCCGAAATGGTTTGGTTACATTTGTTGAAATACCTAAAAAAAAAGGTTGTAAGTGTTCCAAGTCGGGAGCGGTAAGATATCCCATCCCGGTCTGGACAGGGTTAATCAAACATTCAGGTCATGAGAATAAATGAAATGATCATCAAAGATCAAAGTTCTTAATGTTTAAGGACGGCGCCTACTATTGTTACTGTGCACACGTTCCGCGCATCTCGAGATACTCGGGTTTCCAATGGGTAGTGCTCACTAATGCAGGGATATTTTTGGGCGGTTTAAAACTATGCGGAGAAAGCAGAACTATGCAGAGAAAGCATAGTCATAAACAGCACAAAAATACCTCTGTGTTAGTAGGCACCGTCCTTAAACAAATTCTCCCAACTAACACCATGACAAGTATCTGGAGAACATTGAAGAGGATATTTATATTAATAATGGGACGTGAAGTGTTAGATTAATTTTGAGTCCTATGGATTAAAGTATAACATCTCATCTGCTTTAGATGCTGAAGTTCCCCTTGGTAAATTAAACACACTGTTATTTGTTGCATTCTTCGAGTTGCGACAGGACGCCTGAGTCGCAAGTTCTAACGCATTCCAACTTTGTCATTTCCTAGACCATACGTCATCCGTCCATGCCGAAAAGACATGCATTAAAATAACACATATATTTCAGACTTCAGACTTCAGACTTCAGACTTCAGACTTCAGACTTCAGACTTCAGACTTCAGATTTCAGACTTCTGACTTCTGACTTCGGACTTCAGACTTCGGACTTCACACTTCAGAGTTCGGACTTCAGACATCAAATTGACCTCGAACTTTGAACTTCCGAAACTAAATGCGTTCATCACACCTCCTGAACAATTTCCATCAGTTTTTATATTCAAAACTTGTCTCATTCATACGTACGAACTCTTCCAGTTTTGGCCATCGCATCGTCGTGCATTTCATTTCCAAGCTAATTTGTATATAACAGGCTTATCCCTATCTACGGGGATTCCTTTAAAACTATAAAAGTTACGGTAAGAAAAGTAATTTTCTTGGTTTAAAAATGGGATTTTCCATTTTCCGAATAAAATGGTCTGTCAAAAATTGGTTGCAATGGTAAACACTAACTGAACACTAGCTGAACACTATTGTTTCCAGATAAATCTCTGAAAAGGTAACCAAGCCTTATGGCATTGTTTTAAATATTAAAATAGTTACTCACATTCAAAGTCGTTGCGGGCAGAACCTGCCCCCTACCCATCCCTTTCCCCCTTTTGTTGATAGGGTCAACTAGATATCCCTTTCCAAAATATTCTCACGATAGAAACAAAACAACGGGGAAAACTTATTGAACTAAGTTTAGCTACTCATTCATTTTATGACGAAGCATACAAAATAAGCAAAAAAAATGACATAAAACAAGGTTAAACTATCGTTACTTGTCTGGTGGTGGTTAAATCATAAAAAAAATCAACTTTGTTTAACGAGGATGACACTTAACAGTCAAACGACCAACAAACCAGTGGCCCTCGGATTCCGGATCGAATTGGGACAATTGGAATTTGGGAATGTTAATTTTTTTTCGGAGCAAGGACGAGAACCAAGGTTAAGCTGGTTACATCAATTTTTCGTCGAATAAGTCTTTCAGCGTTAGACAAATGTATAAAAATATATTTTCAAGATAACTTGCAAAATTAGTTGCTTGATAAAATTTGAATTTACATGTAAATTACTTGCATGGGTTGGCTAGCTATTTATTTGTTTTGCTTCTTGTGAAAATAACATTTAGCTTGACATCGGTAGAACAGTCTTCCTTTTCTCAACGGTTTAGAAATTAATTTGGTTAATTATAAATCGAAAAACGGAAATCTGAAGACTCATCAATCTCGAAATCTTAAGCCTGAAGTCCAAAATCTGAAGTCTGAAGTCCCTTCTCGGCCACGGTATTTATGTGTCAAAACGTTATGTAACCTGGGTCCTGTACTAAATATTCAGGACGGGATCGGCTGATTTATCGAGTTACGATAGATTTCTTCAAGCTCAAAGTGATATTTGCATAGCATTTTGTTCACTGGATTCTAACTAATCGACTGCTGCATAATCAATACATTGAGCAGAAACACGAAGGAAACTCGATGCAAGTGTTACCTGATCCCGCTGGAATTGTAAACAAGGCGTGGATTTCAACCTCGTTCCCAGGGCCTTTTCCCTAGCTTGGGGGTGGTCCACCCCCAAGCTAGGGAAAAGGCCCCGGGAATGAGGTTGCGTGGATTTGTGGCGTCACGACAAACATAAATGCATGAATTTGTGGCGTGAAACCGCCTCCGCAAGGTGCACACAGACGATTCAAAAGACATTCCTTCGAAAACCCACAAAAATTACAGTTAAGTCTGAAAGCTCACCTGGTATGTTTTGCTGAGTTTTCATGGCTTCTCAAAGCTCCCGAAACCGTCTAGAGCATTTTATCTCTCAACGGCTGGTACACGTGCAGCACTGTTCTATGTCTAATTTAAACGTAATTTGACCCCTCATTTGAGTAGAGCACTTCATAAACCTCTCAAAAATTCGCTTGAAATTCAAACACACGCCTGCCTGCCTCAACATATTCCAAAAAGGATGAGGTGCAGTCCTACCTGAGCAGCTCATCCTCGTTTAAGTTCCGTTTATTGAGACACAGGCCTTAGTTGAAAACAAAGTTGAACTCGAATCAGGCGCCATTATTGACGCGGAATTGCCGTGTCGCTGGAATGTCATGACAAACTCACGCTCAAACCAGGGCACGAGTTCTAAAATGTGCCCGACAGGGGGAATTTTGGCACGCAACAAGATACATACACCCCGTCCTGAGTAAGCCGTAAATCGCGCAACACTTATCCAGGATGGGATGTGTGTTGTTTGTTGCGAGCTAAAGGTGTCACACGTATCCCCCTATCGGGCGCATTTTAGTACTCGTGCCAAGGTTTGACCGTGACTTTCTCATAAACCGCTCAAAACGCGGGCTTTTGGAAGCTCTGAGAAGCTGTGAAACCTCCCCAAAGCACACCAAGTGATTTTTTTTCAGACTTAATTGTAATTTTCGATCGAATTCTAACGTGATACAAACTCTTACATTACGCTTTGGTGACCTGTGGACAGCTGGCGATGTGAATGAATTACACTTCCTCCTGATTAGTCATTTGTATTACAAAGGATATGATGCTGATTCGGCTTCAAAATACAAAGGCGAAAGGCCCGAACGTTCGCTGGGAGAAGTGCGTGACGTTACGAACCAAGGAACGTCTGCTTAGGAGGCTATTGTAGAAGCAATTCTCTTTTATTGTGCAGATGCTTTGCATGAAATATCCTTGTTGAATTTAGCTGATGAAATTTTGTGAATTTTTGTGATGGTAATTACGTCGCAGCGTGATGGTAGTCCGGCAATTTTAGTCGGATGTGCTTTATAGCAACCTCTTATTTGTTCTGAAGACGTTTTGCATAAACTAGCTTCAATAGAAACTGACGCAAAGTACACCATTTTACGAAAATATTTATGTGGTTACGTGATGGTAGTCCGGCAATTATATCGAACGTCATCACTAACGATTAAAACTAAGACAGCGGTACCGGTAGCGCTTGTTTTAGCTCTTAAGTATATCTTCGCTACTTACAAACGAAAAAGGGCAAAAAATTTTTGTAGGGTTCTCAGTTTACGAAAAGCGACCAACTCCTAAGTGGCAGTTTCATTCGTAACCTCAATGAAAAAATCCAGAAAACTCTGTCTCTTTATTTCATTTTAGTTTTTAGTTTTTTATTCTTAGTGAGGGCATTTAATTATATAATTATTGACAACCATCATGTAGCGACAAAAAATTAATATAAATGTTGCACCTTGTATAAGTTAGGCTGATGGAGGCTGTTTCTTCTGTGTCCCACTTAACAACCGTGTTTCTATTTAATGTGGATCAAAAGCTTTTCAAAACAGAAACACACTTTTGGTTCAATTCAATTAATTCGGTTCACGGATATTCAGATCGATCCCTCTATGTTGTCTCTCACGTAAGGAAAAATTAACGTTTAGTTGGGCACCTTGGGCTGATGTCGTAAAACTTTGGCGAAACTAGGAATGAAAATAAACTACCGTCGTGCGAATTATACTGCCAGAGATGTGAAAATATCTTCCTTTTATCCCGATTCATTAAGCGGTATGTTATTCCCAGTTATGATTAGCATTTCCTTCATGAATAAAATTTCTAATGTACTTCTGCTCTAAAGAAATACAACTTCAAAATCGTTAACTTCTTTCCGCGTCTTCATTGTTATCGTAATCGATAGCCAATAACATTCAGTCGAACGGTTGGAAAACATCGAAACCGCCGCTCATCGGGAAATTTCCAAACCTTTGGAAACATAAAACTTCAACAGCTCGTTCTTTTTTTTTCTGTTTTTAATGAATGTTGTTAATATGCGACAGTCATATTACCATGACAACAACACTTAACGATACAAAATTTGCATAAGATGACCGAGCAATATCAGCGGTCAAGTTCAACAAGACAACCTTTTGTAAAATGTCTTCACAATTAAACCACCTTCTACATTAAACTACCTACGTATGCCATCACTGGACTCCAGTATTAACTGACCTTTTTTATCAAGCACTCTTGTTTTGTCTCACACTTAAATTATTCGGGTAAATACTATTTTAACACATTGGTTTCCATCGTTCGACTTTATTTACGACAAGAAAATGCATTACAAAACCTAACACACTTCCCCTGCTTACTGGAACTGATTTCTCCAAACTACTATCTACAAGGACTTCCCTCGAGTCGACGTTGTTTCTGCCCCTTTTCCCGCTGTATAACTATATACTCGGATTAGACCGGTCACATTTCGCCCAGTGATGGGAGAATACTACCATAAAACGACTTCATAGCATGACTGATAATTTGAAATATAACATGCATAAGGTAGGATCGGTGAATTTTCTTAGCCTGAATGGAGCTACTCAAGATCGATGTATTACGACAGACAGTTCATGGCGAATCAACCTGAGCCGACCAATCATGTTTAAAAAAAACGTTTGTGTACACTATATACAGTGAAATCTAGGAAGTAAGTATCTATGCTGTAAACTCATTTTGCGGCGGAGTAGTTTCCTTCATCAGGAACATATCGTGACGTTCGACTCACAGCTGTAGAAATGGTGTCTGAAAAATCTTGGTCCATACTCAGCGCTAAAAATTAGGCTGTGAACCAAAGCGAGGTAGCAGTCTGGACAACGCTAACAATGGACTGTGAGGAAGTGTAACATCTCCATGAAGCTATATATAGTTTAAGTCTTTCATCTGAACACTACATGCATGCGTCGGTCCAATCCTGTTATCCCTACACGGTTGCCGAGAGACGACCCTTCCTAAGCAGTCACACTTCTGAGGACACAAGTTGGCCAAGGCCTGACGATAATTTGTACTAAAGAACAATAGAATAACAGGATTTACTGCTGTGCTAAGAGATGGAAAAATATAAAAAAACAAAGCCGACATAATCTGGCATTGTTCTTTAAGGAAGCGATCTGGATAAAACAGTCTCAGTGCCAGATAAATGGTAAGAGGAGTCCAACAAACGAAAAAGGCCATTACAATTGAAAAGAGGATTTTCGTGACTTTTTGTTGCTGTTTCTGCCTCGTGTTTATCATAGGACCTCGCATTACGTCTTCCAACTTTGACCGCTGTCTTAATGCTTTCACAATGCGAGTAAAGAGTATTATAATTAAAATAAAAGGAGTACAGTAAAACACGACAATTCCAGAGACATTGTAAATAGTCAATCCTGATCCAATCCACGATAACCTGCAGAAAGAGTGATCATCCACTGTGATCACTTTCGCAAATAAGATATAAGGACAACCAAAAATAACTGGGATAATCCACGTCAAAAGTGACAGAGAAAAGCGAATTCGGCTTTGGTCCAGCATAGTGCTCTTCAAAGGAAACACAATGGCGATATATCTTTCCACGGTGATAAGCGCCAAGCTTAGGACGGAAACAGCGTGTGAAACGCCCCTACAGTACATACCAAGTTTGCACAAAATGGAGGCCGAAGGCTCAGTGATCAATACTCTTCTTGTCAGCATTCCTTCCGTTGTATATAACAACCAGTTAAAGCAGGAAGAAAGAATATCGGAGATCGCCATGTTGACTATGTAGCAATTTGTGCTTGTCTTTAGGCTTGGAGTTTTTAGAAAGATTACTGTAACAAGAAAATTTCCAATGAAGGCTGCAAGGCTGATTATAGAGGTAATCGTTATAAACAGTGTTGATATCACTTGGGAGCAGGACTGTGATCCTGTGGAGTTGTTCATCCTGGTTTACTCCTTTATTATCCAATGAAATCGTCTTTCAGTGTTACAATTAATGTTTCGGCCTTGCTGCTTCTTTGCTGTGGGCAACAAAAGCAGAGAAACAAAGTATTTAGTCTTGAAAAGTACTTCTTCCTCGGCATCAGGCAGCTGACAGAGCTAAGATACAAAAAAGCAGATGACCAAACATATCAGAAGGCTTTTATCGGGATAGAAAATGGATTGAAATGCACATGACCTGAACTTCAATACGGACTTTGTCTAGTTAAGACAACAACTATAAAAGGCAAACATGAAGCCCTTTCATTCCTGATCGAAACACGAAACGGGAAATGTTCGTTTATGGACGAAAGAAAGCCTCACAGCCCGAAGAAAACAAATCAGAGAATAATACTGATAGTCATATCGGACAACTACGAAGGAATATGCCACTTACTTTTTTAAAAAAAATAGCACATACCTGTCAGCTCGTGCCAGTAAATATAGATCACATGTTATGTCGCAGCCGTCATTTGAAATACAAGCTAATAGGTAATAGGTAGTAATGGCTTCCGTTCTTATATTTTCTATATTGCCAAAAATAAAAGCTAGGTTAATCAAAACCTTTCATCGACTTCGAAAATTACTTATGCAAATTTTTTATCTCATCAGATGGTATATATTAGTTCAGGCGACCTAAACTGACATTTCATTTTAAGAGCTAGGAAAACGGTAAACTGATATTTGAATTAAGATATTTTTCTTCTCAGTCTTTCGGTGTTTCCAATAACCAAGTTTCGTATCCCCTTGCGGTTGTTTTAAGTTTTCAAATTGGGTTCATATGAGCAAAACAAGAAAAATTTAAGTCTGGCAGCCAAATGAAACCTTCAAGTCATCTTTTAGGGAATATCAGTTTTATTTACCAACTGGCTAACACGGAAATTCGATTGTAACACTGTTTTTCTTTTTTTTTTTTCCGAAGTAGCACCACATAACCAATTCAAGCATAAATATGAATAATCCAGAAATCATACGCGTGGTTAAACAAAGTCGCAACGGTTGAATAAGGTAAATTGGGTAATTTTAAGTGCTTCAAATGGATTAATGGAACATTTTAAAATTACAAACGCCTATCGTGTTGCATTCGTGGCCTAGCAACTAATTACGTTCAAACAAGGAGAACAATTCCCAATCTGGCTGGAATCATGTGACATGTGAGTATCAAAAAGGATAGGTTGATGCTGCTATAGTTACCATTTCTGTAGGCACTGGTGTTGAGTTTTTCATGCTGAACAGACGTGGCAGAGGTTTTGCGACATGGACGAAAAGTACCCGATTCAACGCATTATGTCGTAAGTTTCATCAAATGTGGGACGTTTCACAAGTTGTGAAATCAAACTCGACCAATGCACTCAGCTGAAGTAGATCGATCGATTCCCCCGTGGGTAATCGATATTATTAAAAACTGGATCATTGTATAATGCAATTCAAGGGATTTGATTGGCTGAGCGGCCATGGTATATGAGCAATTATACCATGGCCAAGAAATGGCGGCCATTAAATTGTCTGCTGGTTCTTCTCTCACAGCGAAATCAGTTAGATCTAGCAATATTTCTTGATTGTTTTTAATAAAACAATTATTCCACTTGCGCTTGTTGGATATGAGATGATTATAGCCAACTCGGCGCTACGCGCCTCGTTGGCTATCTATCATCTCATATCCAACGCGCGCTCGTGGAATAATTGTTAAATAAATATTCAGTGGCAGAACAAAATAGAATCACCACTGACTACAGCTTGTTATTAATATTGTTTATGTCTTTATTGTGTTGATCAAAAATTGGGCTTTTGTGCTAGATAGTAACAATCGTAAAGAGCGGTCATCCATTTACGAGACTTAGTTATGTAAAGTTTCCCGATTCAGAACAAGGTCAGAGCAAAAACTGTCAAAAAGCGCATTTTGTTTTTCTGGCTTATGTCACTACTTAGTTAGCTTGCATTTAACTTTCTAAATAATAATTAGTCATTTAGGTGTTTTATTTATTTATTCATTTCCTTATTTAATTCTCTTTCTCTTTGTTTAATGAATCATTTCTATTTTTGTGCTGTTAATTTTCTGTTCCTTTTGAGCGTGCAAACAACTGTAAATGCTACCCACTTCGAATAGCCTTTGCCAATTGTGGGTATGTAATATTGTAATTTGTCTTTTCTCATAATAAATTGTTGTTGTTGTTGTTGTTGTTGTTGTTACTGAGTTTGTTAAACATTAAAATCAACTCAGCTATTTTGCAGAACTGTATGCAAAACGTGTTCCGGTGATCGTAATACACTGTTAACATATAACTTTAACTATTTCAAGTGTAATTGGAGTAAAGCATCAGTCAATCAGGCTGATGCTGCTCTAAGTTGGAAAGTAAAGGTCAGATGTTGTTGTAAGATTCACCGTATGCAGTTGGTTTTCATATAAATAGGATTGCTAAATCAGATTTCCATTTACAACAGCATATGTATTCAGCTATAGTCGTTCAGTAATTTTAAAGGTGTTGGTAATTATTATTGAAGGCTGTATTAAAGGGGAAGTATCATGGGGTTTTTGATATCTTTTGTTAAAAATGATGAAATAAGACCTTCAATCACCTGCCAAATAATTCTAGAATGACGAGAGGAAAGAAATCAATTCAATTCTTGAAAGAAACAACTTGTGATCTGTTCTAGCGCATTTTGGAAACAAAAATGGGAGAACTTGAAAAACGTTAGCCTAATATTTTTCAAGTTTCAATCCAAACCAGGCTACTCTGTCTTTAGCCAGAAGCACTAATCGACAGTTTTATTGCACTGGGGTGATAATTTTTAGCAAACTTGACAATTATTTCGTTGTTTCTGCTGACAGTCAAACATTTTTGGGTTTTGAAATGACAGCAAATTTTCGTGATACTATAAACTAAATTCGATTTTGAGACGGCAGTACGACTTTATATTGACGGCTAGTTGAGAGTTTATATTGACGAAGAGTTGGGCGGAGTCGCGAAGCGACGGAGCCCAATACGGAATATAAAGTCGTATTGCCATCTCAAAATCGAATTTAGTTTTTTATCGCGATACTGACATTTTGTTGGAGAAGGTAAACGGATAAAGTACAAATCGTGCGCTGATTGAAAGATAAATTCTTACTTCAGTTAAACTGCAGCCATCGTAATATCCGTGCGCGAAATTTTTGCTCGGGGCGGGTTATTTGAATTTTTGGCTTTAATTTTTACGTCAAAACAAAGAAAATGCAAAAATGTACAGTCCATTAAGCACCTACCATTGATGAAATAGACGAGCTAGTAGGTTTGAACATTTTACCAACAAATTTTATTGAAAATTTGTTACCGCCGAGACAAAAACAACAACATGAAAACAGTGATGAATAAACCTCACAACCAGAAGCAAGAATAAAAAGAGCAACCATACTAGTACCCAAAAACGAAAACAGAGTACTGTTATCCTAGCGTAGATGCCGTGGAGATTGAGAAATTTGAAAGAAACCAAGCCGCGAAGAATACTGTAAAAATTACCGAGTCTGCCGTTCGGCGCTACGACAAGAAGAACAAACCTGAGCCATGAAAGAGAACGCAGCAGCGCTCTTGGAGCAATTTTTTCTAGAGATAAGAGACATCAGAAAAGAAACAGATCCTTTTGCTTTGAAGATGCCATAATTTTATTGGAATTTAAGCTTATTGTTATTTACCGTGGCCGCTTTCACACGCAACTAAGAAAGTCTTTTAAGTAAATTTCTCTTCATCGAATTTATAATCACTCTTTTTCGCTTACCTTCAAGAAAAAGTTGTATCCGCTTTACCATGATGCATGTTCACCACAAAAAAAAAATATTATAAGTGGTCTTTGAACAGTGTCAGAAGCTTAGTAAACTCAAATGAAAAGAAATAAACAGCACCATCTAACGTCGCATGTTCATTCACAGAAGTAAAATTTTGATCTGTGCGCGCCAAACCCATTTAAGTGCCGTGCTGTCATGCTTACATGACAGTTTTTTAAGCCAATCAGAAACTGTCATTTTGAGACGGCAATACGACTTTATATTGACGTCTCAGCACAATGGGAAGATCCCCAGGATCGCGATAATTCCCCTTTAAATCCCACACTTGAACTTTTGCAACTTAGATCTCACAATCAGCTGTAACTGCTGATACGGACGGCAGAAAAGGGAAATGGCAAAAGTATCCGTATTAACCGGGATCTCAGAATAAACCTAACGGACACATATTTTATTGATACAAGGATAAAAGTATTTTAGAATTTCATTATCACCAAGTGCACATTGGCAAGTTTGTGTCATCACTAATTAAAATATGTCGTCACGTCTAATATTGAGTATTGTATCGTGATATAGGTGGTTTTCACCTCACAGATCGTCACGCAAGTGAAAAAATAAAATCCTCAACCATTCAATATATAAAGTCAAGAAAATGATATGTTGTAGAAGAGTGATACATAAACAACGTGTAAAAGCCACAGGGCTGTGCGATATCTCCTAATCGAGTTATTCGAGAGAATGTACCACGGAAAATTACAGAGTTTAGTATGGGACGCCATGTTGGTGCCCCGTCTGATGGGCACCAACATGGCGGCCGGAAACCAGCAAAAACATCTGGAGTTTACCTTGGCTATTTCAAAGCCTTTCTTCTCTCTGCTGAACTTTCACACATTGACATTAATGCTTCTATTACATGTTAACTGATCAGACCTAAAAAAAACACGAGGCGAATCGATGTTTTCATGTACGTGACATGTTTAGAGGAGCAATCCTTCTGTCACGCACTGCGCAAAAATCTAAAATTCAAACTGCTCTATTTTCAAAACAAAGAAAGCTATCGTGCTGAAAACAAGCAAGCCGATGGAAATTTAGATTTTCTTATATGTGATGAAGAAAAAAACCCAAAATTGTTTTTAGTTATGAATTTCAGTTTTTTATGACGTCATGTGAAAACCAACAATACTATTAAAGAAAACGTGCAGGGGTAGGTTTATTAACACGGCTATGCTTCTTGAGAAAATCGGTTGCCAGTTCGCTTCAATGTCTTTAAGAAAAAGAAACCCCTTGCCCAATTTCTTCTGCAAAGTAGCTGAAACGACGAGAATCGCTCAGCCTGTAGCTATTCACCAAGGGAAAAGCAGACAATCTGGCTGCAAGCGATCATGGTTCACATGTTACAATTAAGAAAGGTTGCAGGAGCTCAAAGTTGAAATGCCCCAGTCGGTCGAGACCAATCATGTTGATCCGGGGGAAAAGCGGCGCAGGATCATTTATTCAAATCTATCTCCTGTCCATGTTGCCACAGTAGCGTGGAGGATTGCCATTATATAGGGCAACGTGTGAAAAAATACTTTCGTTTCCGTTTTGGCACGCACAGAAACGAACATGATTAAGGCAAAGGAGTGCTTTCGGAAAATTTCTGTTAAAATCGATGATGCGTTTTCTGTTTTGAAATTTTTAAATTCTACACATATTAAGCTTTCAGAAAATGCATGGGTTGATTAGGATTTTTCTCAATGCGCCCGCAAAAAGGAGCCATTACTAAACATGGACAATTTACTTGTTATACTGATACCTAAGCTAAGATCAATTTCGTCATTTGGCAGGGTCTCTTTATTTACAGAAAGCACGGTCAATAATGCAACAGTGGCTGATTCTTCTTTGTTCCGTTTCCAACTGTGAAGAAACGAATAAATATAATGAACTTTATAAACTAAATTCGATTTTGAAACGGCAATACGACTTTACGCCGTCAATATAAGGTTGTATTGCCGTCTTAAAATCGAATTTAGTTTTTTATCGAGATACTGACATTTTGTTGGAGAGAGTAAACGGATAAAGTAGAAATTGTGCGCTGATTGAAAGATAAATTCTTACTTCAGTTACACTGTAGCCATGGTAATATCCGTGTGAGAAATTTTTTTCTCGGGGCGGGTTATTTGAATTTTTGGTTTTAATTTTTACGTCAAAACAAAGAAAATGCAAAAATTTACAGTCCATAAAGCACCTACCATTGATGAAATAGACGAGCTAGTAGGTTTAACATTTTACCAGCAAATGTTATTGAAAATTTGTTACCGCCGAGACAAAAACAACAATATGAAAACAGTGATGAATAAACCTCACAACCAGAGGCAACAATAAAAAGAGCAACCATACTAGTACCCAAAAACGAAAACAGAGCATTGTTATCCTAGCTTAGATGCCGTGGAGATTTAGAAATTTGAAAGAAACCAAGCGGCGAAGAATACTGTAAAAATTACCGAGTCTGCCGGTTCGGCGCTACGACAAGAAGATCAAATTGACAAACCTGAGCCATGAAAAAGAACGCAGCAGCGCTCTTGGAGCAATTTTTTTCTAGAGATAAGAGACATCAGAAAAGAAACAGATCTTTTTGCTTTGAAAATGCCATAATTTATTGGAATTTGAGCACATTGTTATTTACTGTGGCCGCTTTCACACTCAAGAAAGTCTTTTAAGTAAATTTCTCTTCATCGAATTTATAATCACTCTTTTTCGCTTACCTTCAAGAAAAAGTTGTATCCGCTGTACCATGGTACATGTTCACCACAAATAAAATATTATAAGTGGTCCTTGAACAGTGTCAGAAGCTTTGTAAACTCAAATGAAAAGAAATAAACAACACCATCCAACGTCGCATGTTCATTCACAGAAGTAAAATTTTGATCTGTCAGCGCGCCAAACCCATTTAAGTGCCGTGCTGTCATGCTTACATGACAGTTTTTGAGCCAATCAGAAACCGTCATTTTGAGACGGCAATACGACTTTATATTGACGTCTCAGCACAATGGGAAAATCCCCCAGGATCGCGATAACAATATTTACTTTCAATTTCGTTTGACAATATTGTTTATTGTTATATGAGAGCTTCGATAAGTTATCTCGGCCTCTTTGTACACACACACACTTTATTATTATTAACACTCCGTCATTTACGTAAGGTCCATTTCCGCCCGCAAATAGCAGGTGCTAGTCGAGGCGGGCTTATCTCCATCTTAAGAATCCCTAACCTTTTTCATTTCCGATAACGTGCTGTTTCAGGGCTCAAGTTATTCCAGTACCTAATGTTTTTGTCACCTGTTTTTCCAAACAACATGACCTGCGTAGCGTGAAAAGGAGGCTAAGTCAACCTGTCTGCACAGCATTGCCAACCCACGGAAACTACTGGAAGTCTAAACACGAATTTGTATCCTGCGTTTGCGACTGGAAAACTACACTTTCTGCTACATTTACGCAAATATATCCCCATTTATTTTGGGGCATGTACAAGCAGAAAATTTTTGGGATAGTTTTTGGACGAGAAAGCTACAACGACAGACAAGCTTTCTTGATTGTTTGTTTTCGATTCCGTTTTTGTTTCTTCTTCTCTCATTTTCTTGTTAACAGTTGGGGAATGTGAAAATGTTTAATGAATTTAATGACTAGCTAAGACCGGTCATATTTCACTCATGATCAAGCAGTGGTGACGGAAATACGACTCTAAGCATGAAATAATAACTTGAAATGTAAACATCCATAAGGAAGGGATCAGTGAATTTTCTTCCCCATTTTCTGAAGGGTGCAAATCAAGATCGACGGATCAGGACAGACAAGTCTTGACGAATCCACCTTAGATGACTAATCATGTTTAAACTACCTCGTATGTCTTTACATCTATAGTGAAATCTAGGAGGTAAGTATTAATGCTATGGACGCATTTTCTGCAGTAGTTTCCTACTTGCGTGGCGATACACCTTTGCTTGATCAGGAACGAATCGTGACGTTTGTATATGTAGCCGTCCAAATCGTGTCTGGGTCTATTACCCAACACTAAAATACGCCGTATACCAAAGCGTCAGGTACTAGTTTGGACAATGCTAACAATGGACTGTTAAAATCCCACGACAATGGTAGGTATAGGCAATTTTTAGTGACGAGAGCTGTGTGCGATTTTTTTGCATGACGCAAGCAGCGCGCGCTCTAGAAATCGCATGCGACAGTGGTAAGCAAAAAGTTGTACCGTCTAAATCGGCCTTAAGGAAGTCTAGCATCTGCATAAAGCTAGTTTAGATCTATCATCCGAACAGTACTTGCATGCGTTGGTCCAATCCTATTATTCCTAGACGACTTCCGGAAGATATACCTTTTCAAGCAGTCACACATCTGAGGACACAAATTCAGCAAGGCCTCGCGATAATTTGTACTAAACAACAGTAGAATTACAGGATTTACTGCCGTACTCAAAGATGGGAAAAAATAATAGAACAAAGCTGACATAATATGGCATTGGTCTTTAACGAAGCGATCTGGATAAAACATTTTCAGTGCCAGATAAATGCAAAGAGGAGTCCAACAGACGAAAAAGGCCACCACAATCGAAATTAAGATTTTCATGACGTTTTGATGCTGTTTTTGCCTCTTGTTTATCATAGAGCCACGCATTACGTCTTCCAACGTTGACCGCCGTCTCAATGCTCTTACAATGCGAGTGTAGAGTAATACAACAACAATAAGGGGAGTACAGTAGAACAAAACAAACCCACAGATGCTGTAAGTTGTGTGCCCTGATCCATTCCATAACATCCTGCAGAGAGTGTGATCATCCACTATAACAATTTTGGAGAACAAGATATAAGGACAAGCACACACAACTGGAATAATCCATGTCAAAAGTGATAGAGAAAGGCGAACTCGTACTTGGTCCAACATGGTTGCTTTAAAAGGAAACACAATGGCGAAGTATCTGTCGACGGACATTAGAACCAAGCTTAGGACGGAAACTACCTGTGAAACGCCCCTGGAGTATATACCAAGCTGGCACAAAATGGAGGCCGAAGGCTCAGTGATGAATACTCTTCTTGTCAGCATTCCTTCCGTTGTATACAACAACCAGTTAAAGCAGGAAGAAAGAATATCGGAGATCGCCATGTTGACTATATAGCAATTTGTGCTTGTCTTTAGGCTTGGAGTTTTTAGAAAGATCACTGTAACAAGAAAATTTCCAATGAAGGTTGCAAGGCTGATGAAAGAGGTCATCGTTATAAACAGTGTTGATACCACTTGGGAGCAGGACTGTGATCCTGTGGAGTTGTTCATCCTGGTTTCAATGTTGTGTCAATGTTTTACCTCAATGAGTCTTTGCTGTTGGCGACATAAGCAGAACAAGAAAGCTTTCATTAATAAAAAATACTCCTTCCTCGGCATCAGCCAGGTAACAAGGCTATGAGAAAGAGCGTAAACTTCACCTCGGTGAATACAGTCTCACGGAGTGCTAGCTGGACCGAGCTAAAAAATAGATAAACAATAACGACAAAAACAAATTATGGAAAACATACAATGTAATGTAATATAAAAGCAACCTGTTGTTAACGATAACATCAAAAATTAAATTTACTTATATGACTCTTGAAAGTCTTAAGATTATTAAAAGTTCGATGTGTCTTCTAGACAGTTCCATAATTTAGGCCCTAAAAAGAATTAAGACTAGATGTTGCATTTCACAAATGAAAATCGTAAAGATATGGGATCCCCTGATAATTAGAACATGATCATGAAGCACGCAAATGAAAAAGATTTTTGATGTACGATAGAACTAAATAATTTAATAACCAACACTTTTGGTGGGTAAAACATTGGGTGGTTATCATCAGATTAAACAGTAGGTTAGAAAATAAATGACATATAACATAAATCGAGGCAACACTATATACAGCCCTTACAAATGGCAAGCCTGAAGCCCCTGACTTATTCGTGATCGAAGCGGAATTTAGAAAAATTTCATTTATAAAGGAAAGAAAAATTGATACCCTGAAGAAAGTAAATGACAGGAAGATGTCGTGTCAGTAAATGTTAATAATGCAAAACACAAGTTTTGGTGCTTCCGCAATTTGAAATCCAAGCTAATAGGTAACATTTGCTTACATTGTTATCTTTCATATACAGCCAAAAATTAAAGCTCGGTTAATTAAAACCTTAATATTACATTCGAAAATTATTTCTACAATTAATTTTATCTCACCAGATGATATATATTTTCAGACGGCGTGAATTTACATTTTAAAGAGCTAAAAAAAGAAATACTGAAATTAAGACGTTTTTCTTCTTAGTCTTTTGTTGTTTCTAGGGACCAAGTTGCGTATCACCTTGCGATTTTTTTACGTTTTTTTATTTCGTTCATATACCTTAATGATTGTCTTCTCCAGAGGAACTGTCATTTCAACTCAACACCCACTGATGAATTAAGTTTTCATTAGAAGATAAGTATAATTAAATGCAAAATCCTAGATCGAACAAATGGAAAACTAAAGTCTGGCAGCCAGACGAAATGTGTAACACATTACTTGTAGGTTAGCAACTGGCTTTGCTCGAATTTCTTACGAGACTTTAACCATTGATATTGCACTAAATATATATTTGATAGTCTGATATAGGAAATCACAAGATCACATGCTCCACATGAAGTTTCTCCTTTATTCAGATTCATGAGACAGGGAGTACGATGAACATTTTGTTGATAAATTATAAAAATTCGTTCCTGGATTAAAATTTGCACCACCGCACTAGTGTTTCTCTATTCTTCAGAGGATGTACCACCACATGCTGAACTCAAATATAAATATGAATAATCCGATCAATAAAGTCGTGACAGTTGAACAAAGAAGGGTGCAGACGGGACACCTTAAATTTTGGAATAATTAAGGTGTAATAAATGTTTTTAAACTTTGCCAAAAATTGTATCTTAACTTGCCGATTACAGTTCCATAATAAGATGGGGGTCATCCACCCCGTCTTTTAGCTACTGTCACCACTTAGAGGTAAAATCAAAGGTGTTTTTAGCTGGTTATACTGTTGCTATGGTAACCCATTATGTCAAGAAATCAAACACAACCTGTTCACAAATATTATTGTTATCGTTGTTGTATCAACTCATAGAGAGTGGTAGTATTAATCCTTCAAAATTTAAGTGTGCCTGCAGCCACCTTAAGGCTAGTGTGAATGCCAATGAAAATTGCAAGAAAGGGTCATGGCAGACGTCGAATTCTCAGGACTGAAAAATGAAGTGAGATTGAATGTAAATGAAAGAATTAGTATCTATAAGTGCAATTCCTGCTCCGGAATCGTTTTTAATTATGAAGTAAAGTTTATTTTCAAATTCAGTGCGCTAAGAAATAAAAACCTAAGAGAAACAAACACTTGTACACCGAACTTTCTTCCATGCGGAAGTTCGGGGAAGAAATATTACCGTTCCAGAACTTACATTTTTTTAAAGCTCTGAATTTGAAAACATATTTTATTCTATGTATACTACCTTGAAGTTTCGTTCCCATCTCTTTAACTTCATCTGTTTATGGTGAGTTTTGGCTATATGGCAATTGCGTTTTCCTCAGAACCAGAAGTTTTAGCCTTAAGCTAAAATCAGTTTCTCATTTTGGCGGGGGTTTATATATATGCGTTATTGACCAAGCGTGAGGTCAAGATGGCTGGATATTGGCCAAGTTCTTTTTTTGCGCTTTTGTCGAGGTCCATAAAAACGCAAAAAAAGAACGAGGCCAATATCCAGCCATCTTGACCGAACAAGCTTGGTCAATAAAGGATTTATTATATGGCTTTACCATCAAGTTAAAACTACAATAACAAAACAAAACACGGCATGAAACTGCTCTACTCGGAAAGAAATTCTTCATAGCCGGCCGGTGCAAGATCTATTTTCAGTTCACTTCAGTTCATTTTTGGATTAGCATGTAATCATGGAAAACAAGGAATCCTAAATTATCTTAGGGCTCTAACTTTATAATGGCTTAAAGGGAGTATACAATTATTGAGAACGAAAAATTTAGATTTTCGCAAGAGCGGGAAGATTTGAATAGATTCTGGCAAACTCGTCATTTTCAGCCGATCGCGCGGTGGCGTAAATAATAAAAAAAATTTTACACAGTTTTCGGCTTCCAAACATTAATTCTTGAATGAAACAATAGATTTTGAGATTGTATGCAAACGTAAGCCGAAAAAAAGAGCAGGTAAATCAGAAAACTGGGCGAAACTTTGACAAGATTTTGTTGTTTACAACAAGCAAGACGCGGCTAAATTAAAAGAGGTGAGCTTCTTCGGCGAACTTAAAAAAATACTTTTCTGAACTGCTCTAAACACTAACCGCAACTTCCACTACGCTATGATTTAAATACAGTCATTGCAAACCCAGAGAACTTATCAATTTGGCACTCGACTTGAGACAATAAGTTTTTCAAAATCAATTCTATCTAAAATAATACTACACGCAGAGCAACTCACCGATTCAACTCACATTCACTGTAGCTGAAACGAAGCTTTCACTACACCAGGACGATGCCATTCTCTTTCCTTTGCTTTAGGTAAATGTTGAGAGTTTACCGAACTTTTTAGTGAGCGTTTTCCCCCAAAACAACCAGAAAATCGAAGAAAACCCGCATTGTTGTTGGGATTAAACTTTCGATGCCAAGCGGACGGGCAACGGGTAATCCCGAGCGGGCAAGATAGCTCCATCTTGCCCGCTCGGGTAGCCAATCACAGCGCAGGATTTGACTCATCTTGCCCGCACGCGGAGCCAGCCATATAATAAATTTACAGAAAACACGGTTAATAAGGCAACAGTTCTTGATCTTCTTTGTTCTGTTTCCAACTGTCAAGCAACGAATAAGTATAATTAACTTAAATATAAGTATTTCGAATGGCACAATTAAAAGGCCAAAAAAGGAGTAAACCATCTAGGCACAGAACGAAAATTAATACTCCATGAGTGCTTCGATATGTTATCTCGGTCTCTTTGTTTCCACTGCTTATCTCCATCTCAACTATCCTTAAACTTTTTCATTTCCAATATCGTGCTGTTTCAGAGCTCAAGTTATTCCAGTGCACTTATTATATTTTCTAAGTTTTTGTCACCTGCTTTTCTACAACAACATGACCTGCGCAGTGTGAAAAGAAGGCCACGGAAACTACCGGGAGTCTGGGAGCGAATTTGGATCCTGGTAAACTGCTGACAAACTATCCAAAAATTCTGCTTGCAACTGGAAAATTAAATTTTCTGATTTATTTACGTAAGTATATTGGCATTTTCTTTGGAGGATGTACACGTAGAAACGTTTTGTTTTTGAACGATTAAATCAACTCAGCTATCAACCTAACTGAGAGCAGGTCATATTTTGAAGACGTAATATACCCGGCGTGAAGGATGAATAAATGACTACGAATTTATGAAAGATATGTTTGAACTGCGGGTGAAAGACAAAATAGCTAGAAGAAAGACCCTAGCAGTTATTTACGCAACTTAAGCAGTTGCGAAAGAGAAAGCCTCAAAACAAAATTCAGCCTTTAACGACCACCTTCTGGTTAGCTTGACAGCACTGTACTGGCGTCGGAGAATTCATAGTTTCGAATCCGTTTCAAGGCAAGAATTTTTTTTCAGGCTTTCTTTTCGCAGCAGCTTAAGTTGGGTAAATAACTGCAAGGATCTTGCTTTTATTTAATCTGTCAGCCACAGTTCGAATATATGTTTTATATATTCGTATTCATAAATTCAACAATTACGGAAAAAAAAAACTTTTTGCGACTGACCCCAAAAGTCATTTCATCAAAGCAGAGTTTAGTCTACGGTCCATTCGCTTTTATTAAACAAATCAGAAATAGTTTTCAAGAGTTTAATTGAAATTGAATTTAATTTAATTGAATACTTTATTTAAACACGATGGGGTATTCAGCAGAGCTGGTGGGGTCGTGTATTTACAGATAAAATAAAAGTAAATAGAAATTAAGTATTAACATCAAATCACAAACCTAGAAATATGTTTAAACGATATGCTCTATACATTAAAACTGTGGCTTAAAATTCCTAAAAATACATACAATCATCGTCTTTATACATAATTAAAGCGGCAATCGAATCGAAATTTATTTTTCTAATGTCAAATTTTGATAGCAGACGTTTAAATTGGTTTAAGTTATTTGTCGCTGATTCTTTGCTGGATAGGGTGTTCCAAGCTATCGCTCCCCTATACTTGATGGAGTTCCTCATACAATTGGTCTCTGGGCTCGGGAGAACAATATCTCCGTTCCCTCTACTTTCGCGGCTTGAGTTCCACTGAACAAATACGTAATACGTATGTATGCACATGATACGGATTGTTTTCTTTGTTATCTATTTGATTTTCAATATGCCATAGTTGTATTGTTGGTGGTTTGTCTTATTCAAATCTCGGTCGCGCAAATTTACAATTGACTGATTTCAGAGATTTTTGTTTATCGGCGTCGTCACGGCAATATCGATTTTTTTCCAAAATATCGTAACAAACTTCAATCCAAAACGAATAACTGGTTTAAATTTCTCACCTATCGGTGTAGATAGAAGAAGATTACCCAATATCCGGTCGAAAAAGAGAGGAATGGTTCTTCAAAAACTTTATCAAAACACCTTGACCAAGTTCTACCCTAAAAAATCGCACAAACTCCAAATCGCTGGCTTATCTTCGCGTCTTTATTTTAACGCCACCGATAGTCGTCGATACTTCTCGCCATCAACAGCAACATTTGGACAAACGGTCGGGAAACAACGAAATTGCTGATCATCGTGGAACTTTCGCAGCCCATCGAAACATCAGCATTTCCTCTTCTTGGTCTGGTGTTTTTTTAATGAATGTTGTATGTATGCGACCGTCATATTACCATGGCGACAATAAGTGACGATATAAATGTTACCAGCAGTTAAGTTCAATGAGACAAACTTTTCTGAAATCTCTTCACTATTAAACCACTTCCTCTATCTACGTATGCCATCAATGGGTTCTATTCGCCGACCTTTTCATCGAGCCCTCTTTTGTTTTCTCACACTTCAATTATAACATGTAAACATTGATATATCAAACGCATTGGTTTTCACCTTTCGACTTGGTTTTATAAAAAAACACAATGCATTACATGGCCAAACATACTTCCACTAATTATTGAAACATTTATACAAAGACTTCCCACGGGTTGATGTGGTTTACAACCTTTTTCTTGCTGTGTATAACTATATACCCTTGATCAAGCAGTGGTCAGGAAAATACGACCATAAAATGACTTCATAACATAAAATGTTAACTTGGAGTATAAACGTTCATCAGAAGTCAATGAATTTTATAACATAGCTAGTAAATTCGTGTAATCAAATCCAATTGCGCGCGCGTGCTTCATATTCCCATTGTACACGATGACGTCAGTAAACAAATGCCTCGGGAAGAAAAATGTCTCCGTGAGTGACTTCGGCGTTTTGCATTCAAAAACGGGGAAACCTTTAGCAAAAAGTTTAATTACACATGGAAACAAGCGAACCAGCTCAGCGATGAAGAAGATGTACCTACTTTTTCTTTGGGATTGGAGTTTTTAACTCCCCAAAAAACCTAAACAAAAGGAAAAAACAGAACAAGCAAGACCCGTGTCATCGTGCCTCGCAAAAGTATTAATTTTCAGACGCCAATTTCGCTTTCTCAGAGAGATAACACACCTTTTCGAAACGAAAAACTGAAAGAGAAACTGCTAAATAATTCTCGACAGTTTCAACAGTGGAAATCTGATCATTAACGGCGAAGAAATTGTACTTCAAGGACAAATTGTCGTTTTATCAAGCCGAGGAGCAAGCGGATATCTCCGATCATTATTTAAGCCACGGACTTTCTTGGTAATGTTTGAGTACTTGTGGGAATCCAATTCACAAGAAAGTACAGGTTCTATTGTGAATTTGTACTTTTTGACCGATTCTTCGTATTCCTAACAGTTTTGTTCGAAATTTTTGAAAACCGTTCACCGCACAGCTCGATAAATCCATTTCAAAATGGAATTGCAGTTCCTTCAAATCGCTTGCCCCTTCATCGTCTCGGATTGATAATCGCACGCCTTTGCTTCTTAGAACAAAGACCTATCTTAATAAATTGTTCATTTAGGAAAGCTACAGATATCTATTTTCTTTCTATTTTCATTGATGAAACGTGACAACTGCGGACGTAAATCTTGCGTAAAGAAACTGGCAATGTCCTGGCGAGTGGAAAGAATTCTCCCATTGAACGAGAAGATCAAATTTTAAAGTTTGCTTTTTGGAAAACGTTTAGATGGCAACCAGTGTATTTTATTCGATAATTAGAAAGTTTAACTATTTTAGACCAAAGGGATGTTGCTTTTTTTACCCTGTAAGTTGTGTATTTTTACTGAACATGGGGTTGTTTACTATTACTTTGCACATTGGGTGAATGCTTAGAAAACCTCTGGTCAACCTTCTTATGTAGAATCAACGGGTTACACTACCATGTTGAAAATGTTATGGAACAATTGGTTCATGAATCAGCTGTGCGTTCATCGAGATAGCTCTCCAAACTTCCCGCGTGCTTCATATCTCGATGTACGCACGCTGACGCATGAACCAATTGTTAATTCTGAGCCTGAAGATCAAAACAAGATCAATGCATTACGACAGGAAAGCCATAGCGAACCATCTTTACCCGACTAGTCATGTTTTAAAAAACTCGTGTGTGTACACTACAGTGAAATCTAAGAAGTAAGTATCTGTGCTGTAGACTCACAAATAAAAAGGTTTTGATTGCTTTCTTAAAATTTTGCACGGATTTTGCACAAATTTTGCAAGGCTAAAAATAATATACAGTGCAGCTTTTTTAAATGTTGATATACTAGTGCACTGAAACTATCTACCTGTGTCTTTGGCCACGAATCAGCGAGGATGAAAATGGATTGCACCTTGAAAAAGATCGGTCAATCTTTTCAAAATATGTGATTCCGTGGAGTAGTTTCCTTCGTGCGTGGTCAGGAACGAATCGTGACGTTCGAATCATATCCATTGAAATCGTATTTGAAAACCCTGGGTCTATACTCAACACTATTAAAAAGCCGTAGACCAAAGCGAGGAAGCAGTCTTGACAATGTTCACAATGGACTGTGAAGAAGTTAAGCATCTAAATAAAGTTAGTTTATGTCTATCATCTGAACAGTACTTGCATACGACGGTCTAATCCTGTTATTCCTGGAAGGTCGCCGGAAGATAGCCCTTCCCAAGCAGTCGCACATCAGAGGACACAAATTAGCCAATGCCTGACGATAATTTGTACTAAAGAACAATAGAATAACAGGATTTATTGCCGTGCTCAGAGACGGAAAAACATAAAAGAACAAAGCTAGCATAATCTGGCATTGGTCTTTATCGAAGCGATCTGGATAAAACGTTTTCAGTGCCAGATAAATGCAAAGAGGAGTCCAACAGACGAAAAACGCCACCACAATTGAAATTAAGATTTTCGTGACTTTTTGGTGTTGTTTTTGCCTCGTGTTAATTATAGGACCTTGCATTACATCTTCCAATTTTGACCGCTGTCTTAATGCTTTTACTATACGAGTAAAGAGTGTTATAATTACAATCAAAGGAGTACAGTAGAACACGGAAAATCCAGAGATATTGTAAATTGTATACCCCGATCCATTCCACAGTAACCTGCAGAAAGTGTGATCATCCACTGTGATCACTTTTGCAAATAAGATATAAGGACAACAAAAAACAACTGGGATAATCCATGTCAAAAGCGACAGAGAAAGGCGGATTCGGCTTTGCTCCAGCCAGAGCATAGTGCTCTTGAAAGGAAACACAATGGCGATGTATCTGTCGATGGTGATTAGAACCAAGCTTAGTATGGAAACTACCTGTGAAACGCCCCTGGAATGCATACCAAGTTTGCACAAAATGGAGGCCGAAGGCTCAGTGATTAATACTCTTCTTGTCAGCATTCCTTCCGTTGTATATAACAACCAGTTAAAACAGGAAGAAAGGATATCGGAGATCGCCATGTTGACTATGTAGCAATTTGTGCTTGTCTTTAGGCTTGGAGTTTTTAAAAAGATTACTGTAACAAGAAAATTTCCAATGAAGGCTGCAAGACTGATAAAAGAGGTAATCGTTATAAACAGTGTTGATATCACTTGGGAGCAGGACTGTGATCCTGTGGAGTTGTTCATCCTGGTTTACTCCGTTATTATCCAATGAAATCGTCTTTCAGTGTTGCAACTAATGTTTCGACCTTGCTGCTTCTTTGCTGTGGGCGACAAAAGCAGAGAAACAAAGTATTTAGTCTTGAAAATTACTCGTTCCTCGGCATCAGGCAGCTACCACGGCTAAGATACCAAACACATGTACAGGTGGCCTAACATATGAAGAGTATTTTAGCAGGTTAGACAGCAAGTTGAATTATACATGATAATCGACTTTACCTAGCAAAGGCAACGCTACACAGCTCTAATGTAAACGGCACACCTGAACCCCTTTAATTCCTGATAGAGATGGAAAATGTTCGTTTATGGAGGAAAGAAAACTTGAGAGCCCAATAATAACACTGATGGGTTTGTCGTAATGTCACTTACCTTAATGGTACATACATGTCAGCACGACTCAGTAAATATTCATAATGCAGAGCACAAGTTTTGTGGCAGCCGTAATTAGAAATACAAGCTGATAGGTAATATTGGCTTATGTTATTATTATATTTCCTATACAGCCAAAAATTAAACCAATTTAATAAAAACCTTTGCATCACATTCGAAAATTACTGAATGGTGCAATTATTTTTATGTTAATAGATGGTATCTATTACATACAGAAAACGTACTAAATCAGATAAGAGAAACACTGAAATTTGCATTTTTTTTTTCCCTCTTCTTAGTCTGAAGACTTTCAGAGTGTTTACAATGCCTAAGTTCCTTATATATCACCTTGCGGTTCTTGTACGTTGTCAAATTTCTTTCATATGCCTTTGTATTTAATGATCGACTTTTGCAGCGCAACTGTCATTTTAAATCAACACCCACTGATATAGTTTTCTTTAAAGGAACAGTATAATTAAATACAAAATTGTACAGAAGTCCTTACGAGAGTTCATATATGATATTATGCTACATATGATGGTCCGACTGGAAAATCACAAGATAACATGCAACACATCAAGTTTCCCAACTACGAAGATCATTTTCTCGATCAATCATGAAAATTCGTTGTAGATTAAAATCTGTATTATGGCACTGTTTATCTATTCTTCAGGCTTAAAATATACAATGACCTTTATTTCATTGCGTATATGCCACGCATTGACATTCAAATCCTAGCAGTATGCAGAATGTTTGTCCCATGAACCTAGTTTAATGGTCTTAGCTCCCACGAGTCTCCTGTAGCTCAATGGTGGAGCATCCAAAATAGTAATCAGAAGGTCTTAGGTTCGACTCCTGATAGGAGCACTCGGATTTCTTTCTTCCGAGTATGCCTGTGTCACCTTGAATAATACATCATTCTCTTCAGAAGACGTACCACCCCATGCTGGATTCAAATATAAATATACACCTGGTTAAATAAAGTCGTGACAGTTGAATGATTAGAATATATTGGGGTGATAAACGCTGACAGCATTGCGACAATCTTTTTGATAGCTCGCAATTGCCTTCGAAGAAGGAGAACGCTTCTTAATCTGGCTGAAATCATCTGACTTCGTGGGTATCAAAAGGGAAACGTTTACGTTGGACTATGGTGTACCATTTCATTTCAGTGTTGAATTACTAATGCAGGCACATGGTAGAAGTTTGTGACATGTTGCAATTTTTTTTACGTTGAAGAAAAGGACGAAGCTTTAGTTTCACACGAAAGACACCAGATTTAATGTATTCTATCTCGAGTCTAATAAAATGGGGGCCTTTCACGAGTTCGAAAATCATACTCGACAAAAGTACCCAGTCGGAAGTAGTACGATCAACTCCCCCGCGGGTCATCGATAATACACGTTCAGTTTCAAAAACACACAATTGATTATCGATCACAAACTTAGCTTGTTATTGCTTACGCCAGCAATAACAAAATTGAGTTGATACAAAAAAAGTTGGCTTTTTTGCCAAACTGAATACGCCACGTTAACAAGATTTCGACCGCAATCAGTTGTCCAAATGTGGATTTCTTTTTGTCATAAATAATGACATTTTTATTTCATTTTAGCGTTCTTTGTTGAATATGGTTAATTTTATATCAAGACGTTTTCTCCTGAGGTTTTACGAACTCGAGAAATCCAAGATGGCAGATCTAAGATGGTGGCTGGACATGACAAAAAGACGCGATAACTACATCATGTGATGTCCTCACCCCATTTTAGGGCCCTTAAATGACACATTTTGGATATTAATATATACCCTACAAGTTTCATTGTCATAGCTTTAGTTATCTTGAAGTTTGGGGAAGAGAACCTCGAGACCAGATAGGTTCACGTAGCGTAGTGTTGTTCCATGCAGCATTGCCGTATTAAAGCCGATTTCACTGCTGTGTGCACGGGTTTTTCTAAACATGATTCCCCCGTCCAAAATCGCCCGTGACCAGACAATTGTAGTAACCAGCCATAGTAGGTGAATCATGACACCCGAAACATCTCAATCGTAGATGGCGATTGTTCTTTCAATAGGGCGGTTTGCTCGCTACATTGTATAAATTATTGTTTCTCAGAAAGTCAGAACTTAGGTTAAGAGTGAATGTCATTGAAAATTTCGAGGGCAAACCATGGCAGGCGAGTACTCGGGAACACAAAATGCAATGAGATCGGACGCAAACTAAAGAATGCATGTGTATCTATTCTGAGTACAATTCTTTCTTCGGAATCATTTTTTTTTTTTTTTTTTTTGTCAAATAAAGTTTATTTTCAAACTCAATGTGTTAAAAAAATTAAAAGCTAAGAGAAAACACTTGGAAACCGAACTTTCTTCTATGCAGAAGTTCAGGAAAAAAATATTCTAGTCCCATTGTTAGCTTTTCATTTTTAGAAGCTTTGAATTTGGAAATAGATTTTATTTTACAAGATAGTACCTTGAAGGTATTTTGGGTCCGCATCTCTTAAGGCGGGGCTCTAACTGGATTTGAGTGAAATTTGAAGAGGTTTTAAGAATGGATAGAGGAAAGAAAATGATTTTTGGAACACTAATAGCCTGCAGTGCAGGCGTTTTTCATGGGCGAGCGCTGAATAATATATTTAGTTCGCGTATTTGAAGGAGGCTGAGGGGGAGGGGGGGCAGGAAATGAGTTCTCAGCCAGTCGTCCTCTCCCTTAGGGTCACTTTTGACTCGCTCCAGCCCTCTCACGCTTCCTGGCCCAAGATGACAGCAACGAAGGATTATTCAGCGCTCCCGCTCCAAAAATACGCCTGCATTGCAGGCTAGAACACTAACAGACAGTTGATACCCACGCAAGAGCACCCCAGGTTTCTAGTGGACTAACTTGGTGTCCGTCTATTAATTATTAACTACAAATTCTAATTTTAAAACATCCCTAAATCTTCAACATTTATTTCTTTTAGTTTTACCAATCCTTCAAGAAAAATTATTTCCTTCCAAATATGACAAAAAACCACCCAAAAATTGATAAAACACCCCAAAACATTGATTTGTGTAATGAGCGGAGGGTTTTTGTATTGCTTGAAATGCGAACAAGATATTTCCATTTAACCGATTTAAGCGGCGTGAAAACGGCTTTCAGGTGTACCCCCGCCTTAAGCTTCGTCTGTTTATGGCTATAGTATTTGGTACATGGCAAATGAGCTTTCCTCAGAACCAGAACGTCTTTAAGGTAAGATCGATTTCTCATATGGCACGATTTCTTTATTTACAGAAAGAATACTCAATAAGGCAACGGTGGTTGATCTTTATTTGTTCCGTTTCCAACTGTGAGGCAACAAATAAATGTAATGAATCTAAAAATTTAAATCCCATTTAGTCTGACAATCTCGTTTTATCACAGGCACAGAACAATTTCTTGCAAGACTTCAACATGTGATTATTTGTAGTACATATGATGGTCGACTGGACCAACTGCAGTGGTTGCTTTTTCCTTGTTCCGTTTCCAACTGTGAAGCAACGACTAAATATAATGAACTTAAGTATTTAGTTCCCATTTAGTTTGACAATTACGTTTTATCGCTGGTACGGTACGATAATTAATACCTAATGAGTGCTTTGATATGTTATCTCGGCATCTTTGCTTCCATTGTTAATATTCTTCATAACAATCCTGAAATTTTTATATTTCCCATATGGTGCTGTTTCAAATCTCAAGTTGCTCCAGTAAACTAATTATATTTTAAAGTTCTTGTCACCGGCTCTTCTATAACAGCATGACCAGCGCAGCGTGAAAAGAAGGCCAAGTCAACATGTCTCAACAGGATTTCCAACTTCACAGGTTGCGCTTCGCATCGGTCTCGTTGTCTCGTTTTGCGCAATACCCACGGAAACCACTGGAAGTCTGGGCACGAATTCGGATCCCGGAAAATTGAAAACTTACATTTGCTGCGGTAGTATACTGGCACTTTGTTTGACCATGTACACGCAGAAAAAGTTTTAATATAAAGACGAGAAAACTTTTCTTCTGTTCTTGCTCCCACGCACGTCTTGGCGTTCTTGGCGAGTATCACGGACTTCAGGCCTTCAGTTTTGCGGTTTGTGAAGATATCATTCGATTTGAAGGAGGGCGAGTGGCAGGGAATACGTAGTATGAACGCATTATTACTCTTTTATGTATTTGCCGCGTTTCAATTAAGTGAAGTGTTTGCATTTTGGGGGAATTTTAGATGATTTTAAGCGAGTCAGTTCAACATCGTGCAACATTTGTTGCTCAACAAATCACCAGCTGGGCCCCGGCGATTGTTCAAAGGGCGGAGAACTCTACCCAGTGGATAAATCGCTATCCAGCGGATAAAATGTACTCCAACCAATACATTTTATCCGCTGCATAGCGACTTATCCACTGAATAAAGTTATCCGCTCTTTTAACAACTGGGACCTGAAGTCTACTGGAACTCTGTCTGATCTCTTTAATTGACGTCATCGCAGACATGGATATCCCGGATAACAAAAAACCAACCAACTGCGCATGCTCGCGATCTTACATCCGAAAAATTTTGGATTTTTCCGCTATTGTGAAGAATAAAGTGCTGCCTCGATGACGCTTGCCAGCAATTATAATATGACATATGTTGCGCAATTCATGGCTCTAGGAGACTGTAGAAAAGACAACAGCTTTTCTTGGTAAGAAAATAATGCCTACTTTCAAACAAGAACCAATTACAAACCCACTGGGAAATAAAGTTCAATCCTGCCAATTTCAAACTAACAATGATCAAGCTGCCTTTAAAAAGAACAACGGCAATGGTGAAACAAAAACTTCCAAGAAGAGTGAGATAAACAAAACTATTTACACTTGTTGTTTAGTCCACTTTTTAACTTCAACAATACAGAGTTACAAATGTAAATAAATTAAGACCTTGGAAATCTAATTTTTCTCAGCCAAACACTGCAAAAACATAAAACAACATTTTAGTAATATCGGGAGCACTCAACTCAAGAGAACATTAAAACAAAATGGTTTACGATAATTATTCCTGTCTTACCGTATCATTTGTGGTCTTTTAAAAAGCATATTTGTGTAAGTAACCCTGTAAGCTACTATAGTTTGACCTGTTCGGTTTCTTTAGCTGAAAAATTAAATTGCGTAGAAAATTTTTGGGTACGGAATCCCATTTGGTGCTCAGATTTTTTTTCTTTGTCCTCTTATGGTCGATTCTTTACATCTCCCTTTATTTCCTTTATAATTCTAATATCAGACGCATTGGACGGAAACTTATTCCCCAAATTTATGAGCTGCTGTTGGTTTTCCGAAAATCCTAGTTGGCCTTTTTTCGCATTTTCAACGACGTAATTTTCCCTCCCAAAAACAAAAAAGGGATTAGCTTTTTAGCGTTAATTTGCAAACGTTCGAGGTGACCTTTTGCCGAGAGGCGCTGACGCACCAGGCAATTATTCTTGCAAGACGTCTCGGAAGTTTGTTATGACACAATTTGCACGATTATTGTCGCCTAGTGTAACATGCCATAAAATGAAAATGCCTCGCAATTTTTTTGTTGCCGAAAAATTTGCGAAGGTAGAAATCGGTTCTACTCCATGCTACGGTGTTTGCAACAAAACATATCACAAGCCATGTTCCTTGTAGGGTATTTTACACTACGCAACGATTCGTTATATCGCAACGGCCAGCGCTCAACGAAATTGCGAGGCTAGTTCCAAGACAAATTTCTTAGTCTAACAGCGCCTTAAGGGAATCTCTAGTTTTACTTCACAATTTTGAAATCCGAATTTCTGACGCGCGTAATGTCTTTCCAAACAGATATTACACCCAAACGGGGCATTGGTCGGGTTCCCCTGAATAATATGGCTAATAATTTCTACTCGTTATGTGCCTTGTGTTGATTACGTAATCGAAAATCACAAACTACAATTGGCGCTAATTGCAAAAAAGTTTGATTCTCTTTTTTGTTTCCTTAACGCGTCTTACAGGTGTTAGAAAAAATGTCATTTCCTTTTTTGGTGAAAGTGTCACATATAAGCTGAAAACCTGAATTGTTGACGAACCAGCAGGAATTCGAAAAAACGTTGATTCATATAAATAGGCGTTTCTCGTAGAGAAACAAACATTTGTCCATACTGTAGCTGTTGAGGGCCAGCTGAAACCGTATGTTTGCTAGGAGAACTTGCGTACTTTAACTACGGGTTTAGGATTGTCAGAAGTGTAAGTATTTTCCATTATTTAATGTTTATGAATTTTACCTGAAACGCATGTGATTGTGAGATAACAGCTTTGGTTCGCTTCGTCCTGAGTAAAATTTGATTTGGACTGCTTAGAAACGTAGCAGCACTCTCTTGTAAAACTCATCTGTGAGGCTCTTATTATTTTAAAGATAATAAAGAAGAGTTTTCCAAGAAAACGCATCTTTGATGCCAGGATTGAACATTGAAGTATTTTTAAGTTAGTGTCTATAAATCGAGTATGTGTGCTGGTGCTTTCTTATTCTCGCTTCAAAATTAGGAAAATGCGGTTCTACTGGGTCGTTACGTTCCTGTTTCCCTCCATCATTGTTTCAGGAGCTGACGCTTTGAAGGCAGCTAACAGACTGTGTACTCAATCTGGCGGTAAGTAAAAGTCACAGAGGCATTGCTTGTGTTGGACTTTCACTGTCTACTATAATCAGCAAATATCTCCAAAAATGAAATGAAGACGCAAAAGATTACTTCCAAAAATCACTTTATCAAAACTAAAACAATAGCAAACAAAATTAAATTGATTTATAATCAGTTTTTCTCCGGCCATTGAGCTTGACACTCAAAACAGACTTAAGTGCGACGCGCCTTACCGTGGCCACCCAACAAGCATTTTTTTACAATTAAGCCATAAAATACAAAACGACATGTTTTCAATAATTCGTTGTTGCGTCACTTGCTTGTTGGACTTTGCAAGGAGGCGTGACCGTTAATGAAATTCGCGTATCCTGATTGGCTAACTTGTAAAAAAAAGTTTGTTGGGTGGCCACGGTAAGGCGCGTTGCACTGTAATAGCTCTTAATTGAAACAATTCCATTTTAGCGAGTGAGTAAAGCTTCTGTCACACCCCTCAGTAATTGACACCGTGGATTGTTTTGTCCTTCCTGGTGAGATGTTATCCTCTCCATTCAATTGCACCATTTGCAACTTCTTAAATGGTTGGTCGAGAGGACAAAAGAACGAAAACCAGAACAATGCTTCAAGCCCCAAAAGAAAACCAACAATTCAGCTACAGGTTATCAGGGTGCAATGAAATAGAGCTTTTAATTGGGTGCAGGTCTGCTGCAATTTTTTTCCTCCCTGATGTAGAATTTCATTTCCTTGGCGAGGTTTGCCGCCGACGGAAAAAAATTTCTGAAGCCCCCTAAATTCCATGTTAAACGTCGTGATTACTTATTCTGTTCAGTTTTCCTTTGGTTATGAGCAAAAACGAAGACTCTGGGGAATACTAACAAAGAAGTATGTGCTCTTTGTATAGGAGTTGACCGCCTGGTTCCCAGATCGTGAATAATTCCACCCCTTCTCCACCCGCTGAAAAAAGCAGAAAATGGAATTACTAAACTTATACATAGTTAATTGAGGGACTGGTTATGAAACCTTGCAATGAAAAAAATGGTGCTGCAATTTATGTTGGAAGGGCAGCGACCATGCACAATCCTTTGTTTTCATGTTTACACCACAGTTGAATATCTGAACAGGAACGTTTCTATTGGTCAGTTGCTCCAACGCATTTCAAAATCTATTGTGGTTTGTGCACTGTCAAGGCCAAAAATGGTAACAAAAACATATAACAAAGACGTTTGTCAGGCTTCATAACCATTACCTTTTATTAACTATGGCCTATCCCATAACTTTAAAATTTTCTTGAGCATCCGTCATACCCTACCCCCCCCCCCCATCCCCCTCACAGAAGCAGATAAGGTTTTCTGCACTCGCAAATCATGCGTACAGCTAGAAAAAAAATCTAGGCAAGCAGGTGGCAGGGAATGTCAAAAGAAAGGCTTTTATAAAGATGATGCAGAGTGTATGTAGGTTTAGATATTAAATTTCGTGCGTTTCAAGACCTATGAACACAGTTCATAAACATGTAGTATGTTACTATGTTTAACAAACAGAACAAATATACTCGTACAACTACAGTTTTTTTTTAATTGCCTTCCCGGGTCGAAAATTAAAACCCTTTGGTGGATTTTTGTCTACCCTTGTAGAGTTTTGTCAAATTCCTGGCGAACAATCAAGCCTCATCAGGCTTGTTACAAAGGAGTTGTTCTGTCTAAAGCAATTGGGAAACATAAGCAGACAAACTTTTGAAAAAAAATAAGTAAATAATGATCAAATTGACTCGCTTACTGTTAGCAATAAGTGAATAAAATCTATTCTCTTTAGGATACCGAATGGTGTTTCCAGAACGCACCATCAAGAATTACGCACTGGTAGAAAACGTCATCATGCACGGCCTCGATGCCGTTACGCTGTGCTTCTTTGTGAAAGATGATCCATGGGACAATAGCAATGAAAGGCAGTGCGCTTACAGCTACGCCGTTCCAGGCCAACACAACGAGTTTTCATTCTGCACATCCCCAACGCTTGAAGTGGTCATCGATGGCGTCACAAGGTTTTCAGTTTTCCTTATTTTACCTTGTATTTCTCTTTCCTCTGAGCGACTTCCTTTCACAAAATAATTTGTTCCACTTTCCCTTTACTGACAGTACTTATGCCGATAGACATTGATCTGGGATCGAATATCAAGCTTGTTTGTTTTATTATTTGTTTGGTTTGTTTTTTGTTTATCTTTTCTTGCTTAATTGCTTATTTGGTTTTATGCTTGTTCGTTTGTTTTCATTAAAAATGAATGTCTTTGTAAGTTTGAAAAAGATGTCCAACGTAATGGGCCAAAAGACTTCGCTTTGATTGAGAACTGAAAAAGAATTGCTTGACTCCTTGCTCCGCTAACGTGTAAACAACCAACGGCTGATCAAAATAGGATTTACAGTAACAGAAGCAACTTGAGATCAATGTGGAGTCTTAACAGATTACTTTGTCTCTGTCATTTTCAAAGCTGTGTTGCTACAGGATTAGTATGTACAGTATACAACTTTGCTAGCCCGGCAATGTGTTCTCCACCATTTTGAAATTCATTTTCACTAGAGTCAAAGTTAAAATTAATAGGGCATAGTAGAGCGCTTTTCAATCGAGTGCCTTCAGACCAAAACAAGAGTAAATGCTTAGACCAGTCACAACAGTTGGTTTAAGGGATATGTCTGACTTTCATTTTAGAGAGCCTTTGCAATTTTAGTGAGGAGGAAAAACTTCTGCTTTAAATTGTAAGGATACGGAATAACACAAACTCCCTAACAGGAACCCGTCCCTGAGATAAAAACTTTAAACTTGTTATCGAACTAGTACTTCGTCTGTTTGTTTGTCCCCCCCCCCCCCCCTCCCGCATTTTAAGCAAACCATCAATTACCCATCTCTGCCGCGGTTTTACATTAAAAAGCTATTGTTTAATAAACGAAAGCTTAGAAGGTCAGTATAATGAGCATTGATGGATTCAAGAAAGGAACACTTTTCCGAAGGCAGCGTTTCACTTTTTTCCTCACGAATTTACTATAAATTTAAAATTCACCGATGAAATTTGTACGCTTAGAAAGGACACTGTTCACTGATTTGTTGAAAAAAAAGCTTTTAAATTGTTTCTAAAAGGCTTAAAACTTTGACTGCATGATAACGTCTGCTTAATTGTTGGAAAATCATTCGTCAGAACTATTTAATATCTTCGACAAAAATGCTTAAGGCAATCTGAACAAGTAACGTTATTACAACAATATTTTTGTCTCCTCTCTTAAGAAAAACCCAGGTTGGCATCGAAGATGGTCAGCTCCATCACGTCTGCTTCACATGGCAACGCTCAGATGGGGCATACCGGTTTTACAAAGATGGTGAACTTATAGCCAGTGGAAGGGGCTTTAAAAAGGGCTATACGATCCAACCAAGAGGGACCTTGGTTCTCGGACAAGACCAGGATATGCTGGCAGGCGACTTCAATGTGCAAGAGGCTTTTGTTGGCGAGTTGTCACAGGTCAACGTCTGGGACAAGGTTCTTTCACAAAATGACATTGTTACCCAGCACAATAAATGTTCTGTTGATAAAGGTTCAGTTATTTGGTGGGAGCAGTTAAAAAATACTGTCCATGGAGAAGTGCAAGTGATCGAGCTTTGATTTCAAGGTTAACTGATTTCATTAAAAATGAACTCCCTTCCAATTATATACAATGGAAGATGGAAGAAAATAAACTAAGATTCCTTAATATGGTCAAGTTATCTGAGCTGCTATTTAATATCAGAGTGTTGTAGCTGTGAAATCTTGAGAGCCGACTAAACCTCTTTGACAAAACAATATTCCATGGAATGCTTTTAAATCACGTATCTTCCAAATTTTATTGTTGATCATGGATGAATACTAAATTTAAAATGAAAAATACATTTAATTTGCTTTCCCATTCACAACGGTGCATCGGAAAGGAAATGTTATTTCAATTGAAAATAAAATTAGGTCCCATTGGTAAAGTCTAACGAGTGGGTAGTTTGGTGCAACTGTCACCCAAAAATGACAGCTGTTGATCTAGGCTTTTTCTATACAGTCATAATGACGTTATTGAACAAATTTCAGTGCAGTCAAAGTTAATATAGGAGAATGGTTATGAAGCCAAATAAATTTCTTTGTTATATGTTTTTGTTAGCATTTTTGGCCTTGACCGTGCACAGACCACAATAGATTTTGAAATGTGTTGGAGCAACTGGCCAATGGAAACGTTCCTGTTAAAATACTCAGCTATAGTGTGAACGTTAAAACAAAGGATTGTGCACGGTCACGGCCCTTCCAACCAAAATTGCAGCACCACTGTTATCAACGTTGCCATGGCAAGGTTTCATAACCAGTCCCTCAATTAACTATGGCGCAGTGAACAATATAATTTTACATTATTGGTTAACACTTCTTTCCATCTCTCACACTAACTTTGGACACCTTGTGACGTTTACACAATGTTGTGTCCCTTACATTACAGTACTAATGTACACGAGAACAGAACCCCATTTATTAGGCAGGGAACCTCATTTTGGGGCTTAGTACCGATCTTCAACATTTAGGGTTAACCGCTGATTCGAAACGGTTAGCTTTCGTTTATTGGTATATGTAGGCCGAGTAGAATTTAGGATTAATTTTGACGCAGCGACTCGGGCAATTTGCGAAAACTTTGAAAATGCAAGTGAAAATTAATCCTTAATTCTACGAGGACTCGTTGCGATTACGTGTTTATAACATAGAGGGCAAAATTTTCTTAAAACTATCCAGGCACTTCGTAAATATAAAACTGTCAGCCCGGCCGGCCTGGAGTAAAAACACTCACCCGTGAGCAAAACAAACATACAAACAATTAACCTGTCTCTTAACTTACAAATCAGACAAAACGAGAAAAGTTTATTATTATAGCATGTAATTAAGAGAAAATACAAGTTTAATTTATGAGCAAACTAACGAGAATAAAACAAATTATTTGTAGCTGCACTGTGAAGCTTTCTACCGTTCACACGAACACAGATCGATAAAAATAGCAAACCGTGGGTCCAAAGAAGGAACTCGCAGAGTAATTTGTTCCACTGAATTTGACCTGCTTCTTCCTACCATAAAAACTGAGCCGGGTACTGTTATTATTGCTCAGTTATTGTTTGTTGGAAGAAGCCGTAGCGAGGTGAAAGCACTTGGTCGCGGGCCTCTCGTCCATGAATGATTTCAGGTTTTCAACCAAACAAATCCGATCAAGTTTTAACTTTTGACACAAATAATGTTTTGCTGTTTCATCTAAGAAACGAAAGTTCGCCTTCAGGAGTTTCCTTTTAGCTGTAGCACTTGATTTCCAAGTCTTTTGGCACGAACAACCCGGCTTAAAACTCCAAAAAACCTGAAAGATGTCGTTGTCCTTGCTGCACAAAATGAAGAGACCCACTAAATGTAGAAATGTCGTGCTCAGCCAATCAGGAGCAAGTATTTTCGGTGCTCGACCAATCAGGAGTGAGTAATTTTGCCCTCGTTGAAAGCAAAATTCACTAAAAATGCCCTCTGTTTCGACCAATCAGCATTCAGTAATTTTGCCCTCTATGTTATAATGATGGGTAACTCTGTATAAATGCCTTAAACGATTACAATCCACGGCAGCCATGCCGTCCTTGGCTCAGTGGTTATGGATAGGGTCGAGGCTTACAACATACTGTTTTTCCTTTCCTCTCAGTAAGTTTAGAATAAGTTTCACTTCATGTAATTTTAAGTGAACGTCTAAGGACAGTTTGAGAGATGGAAACGAGTGTGAACCTACATTGTTAGGTTGTTAAATATTTTCCATGTAGCAAATAAACGAAAAATCAGGCAAGAACACCTTTTAAAAGTCGTTAATTGCCCGATTGATACTAGAGACGGATAATCCGTCTGGACGAATTATCCGTCTGGTCGTATTATCCGTCTAGTATAAATATGGGACGAACTATAAAACACAGTATTAGTTCGTCTCATAATAATAATAATAAAAATAATAATAATAATAATAATAACATATTTATGCAGGATGACCATTTCAGTGATCTAAAAAGCTATCATTTGTAAGAAATCGAGAAATCATCGATATGAAAAGAGATAAAAGGACTAAAACTAGAGTTCACATACAATTATTAAAAATATCTGCCCCTTTATAAAAAACGCTCTTTTAGTCGATTTCAATTTAACGCTATCAATAACTAGTTTGTCCCGTTTATACTAGACGGATTATGCAAGTCACGATAAACTGGTACTTCGTTTATGCGAACACGTTTTGTATCCTACTGCTAAGAGACCGCTGGCTTTATGTAACAAGGTGTTGATTCTGGCATCTAAGTTCGTCTGTCCCTGCATTTATACACACAGACGGATTATCCGTCCTGACGGATTATCCACCTTTGTTCATCTGCTAAGACGAACTAAGCAGATAGTTCGTCTTGATGGATAATTCCTCTGTTGCCCGTACTTATACACGGACGGATTATCAGACAAAGTCAAAAATTCTTGCCCAATTTCGTAAAGGCGGATTATCCGTCTCTAGTATAAATCGGGCCAATGTCACAGTGCTCAAACATAGTCCACATTGCCTCTTTACTAGTCACTGCATTGTCTCGTCTTTTGAAAACTGGGCACCTTCTCAAGGCAATGTCAGGAATTTAACCTGCCTTTCGTTTAAAAACTCAGAAATAGTAAAAGCAAGGAATCATTTTCAATGTTACGTCAAAGAATTAAATTAAAACGTTTAATTATACATGCTGCTCGAAATAAATTTATAATTACTTTTTATACAAACTTTTGCATTGTGTCGTTTATATCTCGCTCAAATTTTTTTTCGAAACAAAAAGCGACTCTTTAAAACGCCTATCTGCGAAAATCCGTCATAAACTATAAAAATCGACAATATTTATTTCGCCTGAGTTAGTATGACAGGATAGATTTTAGGGAAAAAGAAAAATGCTTAAATGCTAGTGCTTTAATTTTTCCAAAAGGAAATTATTAAAATTAAAAGTGCGAATTGTACCTGATTGCATGACAGTTCTGCCCCTATGTCATTTCAATTAAGTTGATCACGCCAAAATGGCCGTGATATCATGCATTATCGTTCCGATCCTTTCCCACTGAGCTACAGGAGACTAGAAATCGGAAGGTCACAGGTTCGACTCCGATTGGGAGAACTCAGTTTCTTTTCTTTTCCCGAGTACGCCTTTGTCACTGACTGAAAAAATACATCCAGCACTTATTGCCTAGGATTAAAATATAACATCACATTTCTTTCAAATTATATACCACTCATCGACATTCAATCCGTAGAAGTATGCAGGATGTTTGACACATGAACCTAGTTTAATGGCCTTAAACCCCATGAGTCTCCTGTAGCTCAGTGGTAGAGCATCCGAACTAGTAATCGGAAGGTCTTAGGTTCGACTCCTGATAGGAGCACTCGGATTTTTTTTTCCGAGAATGCCTGTTTCACTGACTGAAAAATGCATCTATCACTGTGAAACTTTCAAGTCGACTTCAAGTTTGTGAGTGGCTTCCCCAGCCATCAAACTCTTTTTGATTCTCCGGCTCTGATGCCCGAGATCGCTCAGACATGCGCAATACTACAGCAGAGCGGCTGTTAATACCTAAATGTATGTGACAGGTTAATTATTTGCCTCTTTTTATTTATTTTTCATGTTTAAACAATCTCTGTTATTCCATTTAGGATTCTGCTGTAAAATAAGTAAAAGTTTAATTTTCAAGTCTTTTATAACGGAGAAAAACCGTAAGATAAGTAAAAGTTTGATTTTCAAGTCTTTTATAACGGAGAAAAAACATAAAACACCGAGATTTATGAGAAATGGGCAACGGCCGTAATACCGTGACACCACAGCTAAATCTCATTGGGAGATTTAAAACAGTTTGGCTCTTATGTTTATTTTTCATGTTTAAACAGTGGCGGTTATCTAATTATTGAACAAAATTGCAATTTTCCTCAGGAAAAGGGAAAATTGACTAAAGTCCGAGAGCATCTTTGGGTAGCAAGCCGTAACCAACCCGCTTGTTATGGTGACAAACTTGTCGTTATACTTTCTGCACCCTTCTTGAAACAGTTCGAGGTCGAGGTATGTAGTGTATAAGTTCTAAGGTTTCTGTTTATATTTACTTAATCCATCTTAATTTCGGACTAGCGATATTTTGAAAATTCTACATCATATTATACACGCAAGCGAAAACCTTACAGGTGGAAATAGTTGAGCAAATAATTATTAAGAGTAGTTTTAGTGATTTTTTTTCTCGGCAAGTTTGAGATGCTGTTTTTTGAGTTACTACAAATGTCCTTTGGTACATGCATTAACAAGTTATACAAATTCTGTTTCCTTATCGGGAGAGACCAATTCGTTGTATAACGTCGAACTAGTCAATAGAACCTTATTTAGTGTGGGGCCAGAGTGGAGAAAGTTCTTGCGCCAGGAGTTCAAGCCCAAAGCAGAATTCAAATATCTCGAATTACCAAGAAAGTGCCACTAAACTTCGCATCTTTACCCAAAATTTATTTGTCAATGATTAAAAATTGCTCACGTGCCGGAGAAGCGGAATTTGATGTTTCTATGATGACCATGGCCATAAAGTTTAGACCAGTTTAGACTCAAACGTAAAAAAAATGTTGAAGAAAACAACTTCAAACGCCGTTTTCTGTTGTCCAAGATCGTTTACGGGCTTTTAAAAACAATATTGTTGTATGTATTTTGATCTATTTGGATTCTTAAGTGGAATTTTTAAGTCACGGAAAATTTCAGGGAACAGTTTCCCAACCCTCGAATTTGTGAGTTGTTGATGGTTTCCCCAAATTCCCATTTAGCCATATTTCGGTCTCTTAAAGACAATTTTCGTCTCCTGAAGGAAAAAAAAAGTTTCATGTTCCCGTGATCGTGAAGTTTTACATGTAAGTGACAAATAACGCTAGTTTTCTTAAGCATTTCCTGAATCCGAATTTCTGAGGCAATTTTGGCAGCCATCCAAACAGATGTCCACTGAAATGAACCGTTGAGTGCCCCTGAAAGTTTGAAGGATATATTTTTTGAAATTTTGATTTCTTTTTCTTTTTCGAATGAGGAATTCCTTATTCTTTTTTTTTCTTTTCGCAACCATTTTTTTAAACGTCATTTCTTACTTCTTTTTTTTTTTTTTTTTTTTTTCATTCATTGCTTTTGAGTCACTTTGACGGTTTTTTGGCGGTTTTTTAGAAAAATTGAGAAATCCTGAGTATGATGGTTTCATTTTTACATTTCCTTTAAATTTTCTAGTATCACTCTCCATCTATGGGAGAATTCCATAATTTGGAAACGCTATGCTTTTCGAAATTAAGGGTAAAACCTAGTTAAAATGGAAAAATAAAGCACTTCAACCCACTTCTGCGTTAGCGACTAACGCATTGCATTCTGGTCTCTTTAAGTTAGTTCTCTCATCCTGCACAATCGTAATGGTTTGCGTTTTGCAAGAAAATGTGTTGTATGTCCCTCTGTTTTATACTATATTATTTCCAATTAGATAGTTTCCTCTTCGTTCGTTCGCTTCAGTCTTTCCCGTCGACTCGTGGCAGCAACAAGCATAAAAAGTAGAGAAAACCTATGCTCTTTCTCGTTAGGTTAATATTACAGGTCACTCAAATATCATGTTCAGAGATTTGATGTTAAAGATTACAATAAAGTGCTTTCAAGGAGGCCATGTTGCCGGTACAGAATAATAAAAAAATATGTTTACGTAAAAACAAAACTTGTACTTCCCAAAGGAAAATAAAGTTTATTGTTTGGCTTCTCCAGTATGCCCACCGTGAGTAACCTGTGTGCGTTTTTCAATGAAGAGATCCAAATAATTTCATGGAAAAAAACTTGCATCTAAAAATTCGAAAGCATGTCTTTCAAAATATGGTTGCCATGGAAGCATCACGTTCCGCACACAACGACACGTCTCACCAAACTTTTGTTTACAGAATGGACTAGTTTCGATCAATAAAAATTCTAGCATGGCTACGAGGCTTAGGGGAATAAAACAGCAGGAATTAATTATTCATCTCTTAACCTCAATGAAACTTCTGTTGTTTTATTCCTTTAAGTCTCGTAGCCAAGTACGAATTTTAATATATCGAAATTGGTCTATAGTTGTAAAATTTGGAAATAATTTAAAAGTTTTTAATGCAAAAACACACTGACACACAATAGGATGGCAGCTGGTTAAGTTGCAACTCTTCTACGTAAACATGCCGTTAAATTGTGTCAAATCTTTTATTTTCCTGTTCAAATGCATTTCTTTATTTTTTCTATTTATTTTATTTTATTTAGTTATTCTGACCGTCAGCTGGAACTTGAAAGAAAACGAAGTTCTTAAATTAAAAAGAAGCTTCAAATTAGTTCACTGTCTAAATCTTTGTGACTGTTTGACCTTTGTGTTTACTATTTATGTTTAAACAACCTCGGATATTTAATTACCAAAAGCAATTTCTTTTATGGAAAAAGGAAAATTGACTTGGAATCCGTAGCTCTGACACATTTGCATTAGAACAGTCGGAAATCAAGGCGATAAACTTTGATTTCAATTCTGCACGGTCACGCAAACCTGTTTGTTTGCAAGGGGGGCTAAGCTGTTTCCTCAGACCGGTCTAACTGCAATCAGGAGGTTAGCTCCAAAGTGTGAGGTATGTCAGTATGCGTTTTATCGTTCAGGCAAGGGTCCTATTTGTAGTTAGTTCACCTGCCTTTAATTTCGAAAGAGATTTTATTTAACGCCAAAGAAGCCATCTTGACAAACGATATAATACAGGGAATCTTAAAAAGGAAGAAATTAAGCAAGGCCGAGAATTGATCTAATTGCAGAAACCAAGGTTTGGCTTATTACGAGATAGTAGAAACTTACAACATTTCGGCTCTATTACAGAGTCATAATCATGTAAAGATATTTTACAAGAGACGACTCTTAAAAATATCATAGGCGTGTTAATATTACGTAATATAACTCGAATACTTGGTAATCAGAGGAACAGATCTAATTTTCTAGTTCACAACAACTTTGAGATAATTGCTTTCAATTACAATTGGTCACAATTAGCGTTTCTTGAAGCCTGCTATATCAAGAATTTCAAGCCTACTATTAACGAAGGACTTAAAGACTCTAGAGAATTAGATCTGTTCCTCAGATTACCAAGTTAAGCCTGGTGAGCTGAACTCAAACATGTGCAATACAACAAGAGCTATCAGAAGAAAATTTGCGTATTTCGACGACAACCTCACTTTTCATGTTTTTCGAAATTATCTTCTTTTGTGGTCAAAATTGACCGAAGATTTATACTGTTGAGCTAATTATTTCTGTGGATCTGGAGAAATCGTAAAATCTTATATAGAGGGAAACAGCTGCCCAGAAAATCTCACGAGATTCTGATTACGTAATGCCATCATCAGTTCTGCTAGTCTTAGCGTTAGAGTTCAATTAACCCTATTCAGCTTGAATAGGAATATATAAAATGATTTCTAGAAATCCCTCATAAGAGGTTTTAGGAGTTATTGGAGTAGAAAATCGTTCTTAAATTATCATATATCAGCGAAAGTTTGCAGAAATATCTTCCCAAATTACTTAAAAAGAGAAATTTAGCAGCTATTTCTCTTAACCTTATTCCAGAATACGGTCAATCGAACACAACCTTATTATACCTTTCAAGCGGCAGTATCTCCCCCCCCCCCCCCTCCCCATCCCATCCCTTCTATAATCTTCGGGTATCTAAAAAACAAAGAACAGGTTAAATAAGGTAATAATAATAATAATAATAATAATAATAATAATAATTTAATAATAATAATTAATTTATACACGTGCTATTTTAAGTTTCGCTTGGCTCACAGGTTACGCTACGTGCCCTGTGGTGCTTTCTTATACTGTGCATACAGATAGTTTTACTGCGCATAATAATAATAATAATAATAATAATAATAATTTTTAAATGGAATGATAACTTTATTATTTACAAGAATAAAATCTACTAGATACATTTTGATTCTATTAAAACCTGAGTAATAATAATAATAATAATAATAATAATAATAATAATTCATAAGCAAGTAAAAAGAAACGATGAAAACGAAAAACGATTCGGAGTCGTCATGACGCCATTATCAATAAAAATTCAACCATATTTATATAGGATTGCTGCATCACTTTTAAGAAGAAAACTGCTTTCAACGCAGGTCCCGTGGAAAAAATAATAAAATAATAAAACTAAAAATAAAAGGAGATCACAAATATTCTAGGATAGTAACATTAAAAGGAAGTTTCAAACAGTTATAATTTCTAAGAATTATAAAAAAAATGTTTGCACCTTTGTAGAAAAAAGCGCGCTTGGTGCATTTTAAGTTAACTTTTTCCAAAATAAGGTCATCAATATTTCAAGTTTTGTAGTGGTGAATGTCATGGTTTCTCACATTAAAGTAATTTAAAAGGTATCCGGGAACTTTATTTAAAATGCATTCATTAACAAATCTTAAAATATGTGTCCGTCTTCTAAAATAGAGAAGTTCCCAGCCCAGATTGGTCAAAATTTGATCGGTAAATCATCTCTTCTTCTGCCGCAACTGAAGGCTACTTTTCAACATGTACCAGATTCTGGAAAGGACATTGCTAATGTTTCCAGCCAGATCAATTAAAGGGATATTACTTTGCCAACCAGATCAACTGTGATATAGTGGAGCAGATTTTTGGTGGAACGTTTCCATTAGGTACTCCGGTCTATGTTTGCTTACAGATCCCATAACTTAGAAAGCCCCACAACATCGGCAACAGGAAGAGATTATAAGAAGAAGCACATCATACCTCTGTTCGCATCAAAATAATAGTGGTTAGGCCCAGGGTTCAAGTTCCGCATCACGCATAGACCACTTAGATTTGTTTCACGGTAGCCCCGTTTTCAAATCTAAGGCCGCGCTTTGTAAATAGCCAACTGGATTGCCTCCCACCAGTTGGGATTTTTAATTAATGCTATGTTCAGTTTGTATATTTATTTCACTGATTTATGGTGTCCCCAGTTAGCGCTACATTGCTAAATACTTCAACACTTATTTATTTTTTTAGTTTTTTTATATTTTTTCATCTCATTGATAATCAAGAAGCAATTCACGCATGGGAAAAGTATTTGAAAATACAGTAACCCCTTGACACCGCCTGTTTTACTTGAGCCTGAGAAGCAGTAATATTTGTTTTAAGAACATTTGACCTTTTAATGCGAACGGCTGAAAGCCCACTACATAAACATTCAAATAATGAGTAAAAGAAAGCAGCCTGTTAATGAATGAAAAGAATGTAATTTAATCCGTTTTTTTCTTTTTTTTTATTTTGGCGGCGAGGTCCATCCATCCGGGTACTTTTCCAAAACGTTTAAAACGATCGTAATGCCATTGAGAATCTAGCAAATAATAAAGCGTGTTAAGGACAGTTTGTTGTCCTGCGCCCCTCCTTGTGTGGGTCACGTGATGTTTTCGGGCAGTTTGTGCCTTCGCTAGCGTAGTTTGTCCGCTTTTGACGACTCGATTTGGAGAGACAGGCCGCAAGATGCCCTAAATATCTGTGCCGAGCGGACGCACGTAACACGAGTGAGTGAAAACAACAGGAATTTGATTATAGCGTTTCGTGTAACGGATTAAAAACGTCTTCAGTGGCTACGGTTTTGTCTTGTGGTTTTTCCAACAAAGCGATCTCACAAATCAGCTATTCTGCTTGTTTGTTTACAAGTGATTCTGTAACCTACCGCATCCAATGCATGCAATGCGGCCGCTTGCTTCCCTACAAACAAATTCACTTCTGGTGAAATTAACCGTGTCACTTACACCGCGCTAAACCAGTTTATTCAACCAGTGTGGACACGACCACTTACGTTCATTAGTCTTTTTAATTTCAAACTTTCGCCAAATTGCTGAGCCATAACTTTGCAAAAAAAAAAAACACGCTAAATTCAATGTAGTCATTTTAAAATTGCAAACGTGACGCCGATTGCTCTCTGTTATGGGTAAATACAAATTATGCTAATACAAATTAGCAATAATAAAAGATTAGGGAGTGCGTTCGATGTCACCAGGCTCCTTCTCCTTTGCCAAGTTGGTGACGATGTCATCCGCCCCTGCAAAATCTGCGGAAGATGCCACATACGCGTCCCAAGATCCATTTATTCAATGTTTTCCCATACAATCTCGGCTCTGAACGCAATTAATGAAGAACAAGGATTTTTTTTTCTGCTGTCCCACGTTGCTAATTGTTTCAGGCAGTAAACACGCAAAGAATCCCCGCAGGCAACAATTTAATTGGTCGCTCTAGGCATGATATTTAACAATACGATCGAAATGCCCAATTAAGCGTGAACGTAAAAGACGTCTTTGTTGTCTCTACTTTTTACCCCAAGGGCTGAACTTTTCTCGATGTTTTTTTGTTCCCCAGCCGACAGCAGGCGGTTACACAATTATTTTTTACGTTCATTATTTGTCAGGCCTGTTGACGGGCTATCATACACGCCATTATTTCGCAGTGAGGTGGCTAAAACTTAGACGCATTAGGAACCTTGAACGTCGAAACGAAGCGTTTGATATTGGTATCAGAGTGTTTGCGAGGTAAGAAATAACTCATTAGATTATTTTAACCCATCGCGTAGATGATCACGCTTTTACGAAGTGCATCATTAGTATGAAACAGTTTTCAAGAAAAACTCATTTGGGTTGACATCAAACAGTGCATATGAATCCTGTCTATTGCCTGTTTGCCGAGCTATTTTACTTGCAAAAGAAGCAAATAATAAATTGTAGACGGAATATTTGGTAAGAGCATTGTTTTGATAACAAGCTCTGAAGTTGCGTTTTTCAAATGGAAATTATGTTACAAACAGTTTATGAGAGCGGTTATTAGCAATCGGCTCTAGCTAATTTGAAAAGTAGCGAATATTTACTGAAGGAAACATCATTTGATGTTTTGCGCTAGCTCTTTAGTATACCTCAACGAGTTTAAAATCTTGATGTTTTATTTGCAATCAGTATTCCTTGCATTGTGAAAGCGTTAACTTCATATGTATACAAAGCCGCTTAAGGTTTCATCAGCTACGTATGCATGTGCACGAGAAAATGTAGAGAAAGTTTAAGTTTTATTGGTATTTTCCTGTTGACAACTAGCGTGGCGGACTTGACGGGTTGCTTGAGTTAACATGTAATTGTGCATAAGCTATTCGGTTGAATGATATTTTCTAATTGCATACCCTCGAGCAACTATCATACATATCAGTGTTAAATTCCAAAAAAATATACAACTTAATTAATTCTTTGCGAAAATAATGATTACATAATTAAAGAAGACTCTGTTTTGACTCTCGTATTGGTTTCTCCGTTTTTTGTACCATGGCAGCCATTTTTTACTCCCCGCAAATGGAGTCTTATATTTTTCGGATGAGTTCCTCTCAAATTGGCCTTAGCGTGTGGCATGAAATGCAGTGGTAGTTTTATTTCGTGTTTTTTTTTTTTAGTTGTTTTGTTTTGTTTTTCGGAAATTAATTTGCGCGACTCTATTTGTTACATTTGAGGTCTCAACAGTTGCTCGAAGATTTACTCGGCTAAGATGTTTTAGGGAGAACTAAATTTTTAACAATTACAACTATTAGCCACGAAAAGTAGAACTCGTCGTTTGAATCAGAGTAAATGTGCCCTCAGGGTAACATCTAAAGTTATGGAAACCAAACAAGCTTTAAGCTCTTCAAGTGGAGTCCAATCGGTTCAATGGTCGTTTGAAAAGGAATTGGAAGTTTAAATGAATTTTGAGCAGAAGCAATTAAATTTTGTGGAGAAAAGTTTTCGCAAAATTGTTTTTACAGAAACTAATTGTTGGGGATTTTGAAAACAATTATAGCGAAAATGAAAAAAATTAGAAACCGCGAACTGAAAATGTTTTGCCACACTGATAGTTAGATAGCTTTGATTTGAATGTTTTCGTTTTTAGGTTGCATTTCACCCTCAGATTCAAAAGATAACACTATTTTGTTGAGCATAACAAACATTAAAAACTGGATCATTGTATAATGCAATTTCAGAGATTTGATTGGCTTAGAGGCCATGGTATATACAAACAATAGCCTCCATTTGGCGCGAAAATATGCTCAGATATTTGTCCGCGGACATTATCTGTTCCGAGAAGCAAACAGTTTTCCGAGAGCGAAGCTTGAGGAAAACTGTGAGCTTCGAAGAGCAGATAATAATGTCCAAGGACAAATATCTGAGCATATTTTTAAAACCAAATGGAGGCTATTGTGGTTATTATCCTTCAAATATTTTTGGCAACATGTAGCAACGAGCTTGAGTATTTGAACATTTCGTTTAAGAACAGTTTACCGTCAAAAACGTTTAGAGCGTATGTTGTTTTCTGATACTGCTAGCGCTTTATCGACCAGTAGGTTTATCTCTCGTTCTGTCACAAAAGCAAACCGTTCCCCCATATTGACATTAATTTTAATTGTAAACAAGACGCGCCTTGAAGTTTTTGAAATTGGAGAATACCACTTGGGGAATATCATCGGATATTCCCCAGTTTTAGCTGGGGTATATTCGGTCACGTGAGGCGTTTAGACCAATCGCGCGCGAGCGAAAATATTTGATGGATTATAAGAGCCATGGTTGTTCTTGCAAAGCGAAATTAGCACCATCTAACAATATCTCTGATTGTTGTTAATAAAACTATTATTCCACTCACGCTTGTTGGATATATAAACAATAGCCTCCATTTGGCGCGGAAATATGCTCAGATGTTTGTCCGCGGACATTATCTGTTCCGAGAAGAGAACAGTTTTCCGAGAGCGAAGCTCGAGGAAAACTGTGAGCTTCGAGGAGCAGATAATGTCCAAGGACAAATATCTGAGCATATTTTTAAAGTCAAATGAAGGCTATTGTGTTTATTATCCTTCAAATATTTTTCGCAACATGCGGGAATCTCGCGGGAATCGGCAGGATCTGCCATTCTGTCATATGTCAATCACGTCAAAGTTTGTCAAATCTCCACATCAGATTTCGCTTCAGGTCGAAAGCGTTTGTTTGGAGAAAAGGTAAAACATTTGAAAGGAAAGTAAACTTGTTTAATTCCGTGAAAGACAAAAGCAAGATACAAGTGGCGGATAAGGTTACGGGGAATCTAACTACCTCTCGAGAACAAGCTGAAGATCACTGAAAGCGAAAAACTGTAAAGCATCGCATTCCGTAAAAAGTGTAAACTGTCGTCAACGAAACAGCCGGCGCTTTGTCGTTCTCTTCCTTTATCTCGTGTTCAATTGGAGCAGCACTTTATATCGAAAATACAATTGTGGAATTTGCTAGCCGAAAACGACCTGTGAAGAAATCGAAGCTGAACCTGCAGTCGAATACGACGCCACCGGTTGTTTTTGCTGGATTCCATCAAAGCGCTTTCTTTGCTAACTTAACATTGAATGGAGCCAGCAACGAAGTCGTTCACAATCACTGAGGATTAAACTTGTTGCTCGAGAATAGGACAAGCTGCTTCTCTTCGTAGAGAATTTCGACATCTCGGGGTATCATGGCTGGTTTTTGTTTTGTGGACGAGATTTTATGTTCGCGAGCGATCTCGACCAGGTGAGCATTGATAGCATCATTTACCGGCTTGAACTCTGTCAGTAATGGTACTGAAATTTATGTTTTCGTTATTTAAATTCCTTATATCCAGGCCAGTACGAATTGCTCTCATTGAATTACAACTGTAACATTTGCCGTCGTGTGAGCGAGCTTCGAGCTTATTAATTAAACTCGTTTAATAGCTTGTTGATGGCTTTCTCATTTCGCCAGACTGAAAGAAAACCATAAATACTCTTAAATTAGATGGGCTAAAACTTTTCGCCTTTCATATTTTTCAGTTTTACCACATTTTTAATCCAAGGACTGTTAAACAGTGTTCAAACCAAGAGAAAATGTCGCAAATACGAGCTTGAGTATTTCAACGTTTTGTTTACGAACAGCTTACCGTCAAAAACGTTTAGAGCGTATGTTGTTTTCTGGTACTGGTTTATCGACCAGCAGGTTTATCTCTTCTTCTGTCACAAAAGCAAACCGTTTCCCCATCTTGACCTTCGTTTTAATTGCAAACTTGACTCTCCTTGAAGTTTTTGAAATTGGGGAATATCACTTGGGGAATATCCTCGGATATTCTCCAGGTTTAGCTGGGGTATATTCGGTCACGTGAGGCGTTTAGACCAATCGCGTGCGAGCGAAAATATTTGATGGATTATAAGAGATGATTATTAAATTCTCAGCCTCGGATATTGCATTTCTAGAGTTCTGATTGGTTCACTAAATCTCGGTTATCAGCTCATATACCGTAGTTTGACCTTATATGGAAAACGAAAGCCCCAGGTGTCGCTAAGCTAAATTTTTTTTCGGCGGGAAGCAAAAGTTTCTTCGGAAAAATGTAGAAAAAAAAAAGGAAAAGAAAGAAATACCAAACAATGCCATCTCAGTATAACAACAATAAAAGCCACAAAGTTCGGTATGACACTATTTAATGGTACGTATCTCTGAAGTTTCCTTTAAAATCTTCAAAATTGCAAGATTTTACGATTTTTTAGATCACATTATAACAACAATAATAACCGGTTACCTTCAAAAATTTCAGGATGGCTTACAAATCCTGGCGGTAAGAGGTTAAAGCCAATCGAGGAAATTTCTCAGGAAAAGCTTCATGCCTGTCTTTATGTTTTTACGAATTTACGAGGACTTCAGATGGTTCATCTATGAAATCCGTACGAGCGGCGGCCATAATGTTCGTTTCCGTCGCTCGGCACCACTCAGCAAAATATTTGCACTAATGTGCACAGCTCTTACGCTTCTCAAATAAGCTTGAAGTTTAAAAACTTGCACTGAATGCTTGTCTCAGTGAGGTTGTACCTCGTACACTTGGACTTGCCTGAAGTGTTTTAAATCGTCCGCGAGGAATTCAATTCACAATGAAAAAACTGCCGTCCTTGCCCTGATCTCTTCCTTCGCTCGGCATCACGCAGCAGAACATTCGCTCAAATGTGCACAACTACGCTTCTCGTTTAGCTGGAACTTCAAAAGCACTTGAATACTAGTCTCAGAAATGTTATAATTCGTACATTTAAACGTTTCTTGAATTATGTCCGACTGTGTCCGATTTTCTTCGCTTTCGATTTTTCATTCAACTCCGTTTGCAAAGCGCTTTGTGTGTCATGTGATCATTAGGTTTCGCGCGCTTTGGTCGGAGGTTGCCTCAGCATCCGGTCGTTTAAATTTCAAAGAAATTTTTTCTTAAAATATAAAAATTCAGTAAACTTCAAAAGCAATGTCCAAACGCGGAGAATTTAATAAAACAATTATTCCATTTGCGCTTGTTGGATATGAGATTAGTTATAGCCAACTCGGCGCTTCGCGCCTCGTTGGCTATTTACCATCTCATATCCAACGCGCGCTCATGGAATAATTGATAATTATACGCGCCTAGTTGGCTATCTATCATTTCATATCTCGCACACTCGTGGAATAACTGTTAAGTTACATGAAAGCTTTCGTTTGACTGTTCATGCTTTGGGAATTCATCCACAGATTCACTTGTAAGCAAACCAGTTTGTCCTGCTTCAATTTGTACAGCTTCATAAACAGCACCAGAGGAAACTACAGCAAAAAAGTTTCCCTTGAATTGGCACGCTTTTTAAAATAAGGAGTGTAGATGTGATCCGTGAACTCACAAGTGACAACCACGGGAAAAGTTTAGATACGAATTTCACTTGAATGGTGACACTTTTGATTGGCTATGAAAGTCATTGATTCAGAAACAGTGGATTGATTAAAGACAATTTCTGTATGCTGTTGGCACAAGTCTGATTTAGATCATTAACTTAATAATTGTTGAACAATTATTCCCGCACGAGCGGGCGAACTGGTTTCAGATGATAGATACGCGCCTCGTTGGCTAAAATCATCTCATTCCCAACAAGAACGATTGGAATAATACTTTGGTTAGAAATACTGCCAGACCTTGCTCATTCCATTTTGAAAAAAAGGAGACCAGGAGACGATTCAAATAAATGTCCCCAAGTGTTCCCAATTAGTGCTCTGCGCTAAAGACATTGACACTTAAATAAAGTGATTTATTATTATTTTACTTTCTGTGGCTTGGTACCCAAGGCCGTCTGGAATTGCATTTAATCCAAAGATCCAGCTTTTAATAATATGCAACGTGTTTATTATCACAAATGCTATTAACTGTTGGGTACGCTTACCAACATCTATCTTTATTTATTAAAAATTGGATCATTGTATGATGCAATTCCAGTGATTTGATTGGCTTAGCGGCCATGGTATATGAGCCATTATACAATGCCCGAGAAATTTCGACCATTAACTTGTCTTATGGTCGTTCTTGCAAGGCAAACTCAGCAAGATATAACAATATTTCATGATTGTTTTTGACGAAACAATTATTCCATTCACGGTTGTTGGATTTGAGATGACCATAGCCAACACAGCGCTACGCGTCACGTTGGCTATCTTTCATTTCAGTAGCAAACGCGTGCTCGTGAAATAAAAGTGTTAATAATGCGTCAGCTGACTGGCAGTGCCACTCTATTATGCGACTGCGCTCGAGTCAGCTATCACGTATTATTAAATTCTCAGCCTCGGATATTGCATTTCTAGCGTTCTGATTGGTTCACTAAATCTCGGTTATCAGCTCATATACCGTAGTTTGACCTTATATGGAAAGCGAAAGCCCCAGGTGTCGCTAAGCTAAATTTTTTTCGGCGGGAAGCAAAAGTTTCTTCGGAAAAATGTAGAAAAAAAAAAGGAAAAGAAAGAAATACCAAACAATGCCATCTCCATATAACAACAATAAAAGCCACAAAATTCGGTATGACACTATTTAATGGTACGTATCTCTGAAGTTTCCTTTAAAATCTTCAAAATTGCAAGATTTTACGATTTTTTTAGATCACATAACAACAACAATAGCAACCGGTTACCTTCAAAAATTTCAGGATGGCTTACAAATCCTGGCGGAAACAGGTTAAAGCCAATCGAAGAAATTTATCAGGAAAAGCTTCATGCCTGTCTTTATGTTTTTACGAATTTACGAGGACTTCAGATGGTTCATCTATGAAATCCGTACGAGCGGCGGCCATAATGTTCGTTTCCGTCGCTCGGCACCACTCAGCAAAACATTTGCACTAATGTGCACAGCTCTTACGCTTCTCAAATAAGCTTGAAGTTTAAAAACTTGCACTGAATGCTTGTCTCAGTGAGGTCGTGCCTCGTACACTTGGACTTGCCTGAAGTGTTTTAAATCGTCCGCGAGGAATTCAATTCAGCATGAAAAAAGCCGTCCTTGCCCTGATCTCTTCCTTCGCTCGGCATCACGCAGCAGAACATTTGCTCAAATGTGCACAACTATTACGCTTCTCGATGAGCTGGAACTTCAAAAGCACTTGAATGCTAGTCTCAGAAAGGTTATAATGGGTACATTTAAACGTTTCTTGAATTTTAGATGTCCGACTGTGTCCGATTTTCTTCGCTTTCGATTTTTCATTCAACTCCGTTTGCAAAGCGCTTCGCGTGTCATGTGATCATTAGGTTTCGCGCGCTTTGGTCGGAGGTTGCCTCAACATCCGGTCGTTTAAATTTGAAAGAAGTTTTTTCTTAAAATAGAAAAATTCAGTAACCTTCAACAGCAACGTCCAAACGCGGAGAATTTAATAAAACAATTATTCCATTCGCGCTTGTTGGATATGAGATTAGTTATAGCCAACTCGGCGCTTCGCGCCTCGTTGGCTATTTACCATCTCATATCCAACGCGCGCTCATGGAATAATTGTTAAATAGAAATATCGAACTCATAATCCTCTTTTTTTAAACGTTTTTAACCGAGTCCGACTGGTTTTAAATTGATTCCGTGACATGACTTACGTTCATCTGAGGAACCGGAAGTTATACCCCACAGGGTTCACTGTTGGATTTGGGCAACAAAAAACAGAAAACAAAAGTCACATTCAATTCTTATCTTAAATTTGAATCCCAGATTTGAGTTACAAATCTAATATAACTACACTGTAGTTGACTGTTGGCAAATTTGGAACCAAAGACCTTCTCTTCGAGATTTTAGATTCAGATGAGACAAATGTCTTAGACCTAATCAACTACTCTTCATACTTGAAAGTAAATACTACACTATGATATCGTAGCAAATTAAACAAGAGTGCGTTATCCTTACGACCGTTGGTGGACAAATTAACAAAAAAAAAAACGTTTCAATCCGGATGTTTTAGTACTGCGAGAAAAAAACAGCAAAATTCACTTTCATAATAAAAAATGAAAGCCCCTCCTATGAATTGAACAGTAGCTGTTACCCAATTCTTATTTATAATATTTAAATTTCTTATTTCAACAAAGATGGTGTTTATACCGTGGTAACTCGTGTTAGTAAGTGGAGTTTTGGTGTTTGTAGCGTAGTGTGTAGCGAATTTATTCATATTTCTCTGTATTGTTATACTTTTCTTGTTAAAAGAATATACTACGAGAATGAAGCCATTACTTTATGAAATTAATTAATACACAAATACATCACTGATGATAGGCCTGTGTTCAAATCAAAAGCCACATCACTTGGGTTTTTAAAAATGTTGTATGTTCCATTTAAAATGTTGCCTCCTCACATTTACAGTGTCTGTTACCGTGATAACGCTTTACCAAAGATACAGATAAAATTATTTCTTGGGATAATTATTTTAATTTATGCTATTCAACTGAAATTAAACGCATGAATTAGGCCTTAGTGTAACCATAGAAACTTGCGCTGTCAAACCTCATGCAAATAAATAAAACATTTAATTTTTAGACACCAGAAAGCAATTTCTGGTAAACCTTACACATAAAAATATCCATTAAGAACTCTGTAAACGCAAAATTAACTACATCAGAATTTTATTTTTCTTTTCATTCATCTTGTGAAGGGTACTCGAAAGACCCTCTCGTAAGGCTTAGAATCTTATAAGGTCAGGAGCTTTTAAGCTGAACAGCTGAAAGGTCGTTCAGCTGTTCGACTCTTTTTCATGTGATCTGCTTGATCAGAGACTAAACGAAAGGTGAGAATTTTACAACTGAAAACCTGGCTAAAACTTTTTATGTAAGCTACCAATCATATCTTAATTTCGGAAGGCATCGCCTTTATATAAAGCCGTTAAAGTGGATACGCGTCAACACAAAGTTTGAGGCCATGTAAAAAATTAAAAGAAAAAAAGGCTTCCTTTTAGTCTTCTGGGATGATTAAACAGAGACAAACATTGTTTTTCGCTGTCATTCAGCGCATGCTACCCTGGGTGCGGTCGAAGTCTCTTTCTGTCTTTATTTTCGCGCGGCGTCGTCTCTCTCTCTTTGCACTTAGCCTCGCGTTCATAATGAAGTTCACAGTAACTCGGAAATGGCCTATTAAAATGTTGACCTGGGTCGGTGTGTTCTTTTGTTTGGGATAGCGATAACCGAACTGCCACACTACAAGAAAATCGCCATTACCTCTCACCTGGTCAAACAAATGCTTAAGGTGTCAAGGGCCATATTTGCAAAACCTTTGGCATTGTGTCAAACTGTTGAGATGACATCTGCGATTTTGATTGCTATCAAAGGCAGCTGGTAAACTTCTTTGATTTGTACGTTAAGGAAATGTAACAGGGGCTTTTGGGGGGATTGGCTCCGTGGCTGAGCGAGAGACGCCATGCTACCTTCCGGCCTAGATCTTTCTTACATCAAGTAGACCAGATCCTCTTCGAGGAACATAGCGTTTATTGCAGATCTTGACTCATTCTGTTACAGGCAGAACTCCGGAGCTTTTACTGGAGAACTTTTGTCATATAAGATCCGTAGCCAATAGTATTTCGACAACTTAATTTCTTAGCAAGTTTAGCAAATGGAGGAAATTCTAAAGAAATTACTTTTCGCGCCTTTAAAAAAGAAGCTCATTTCTTATTTGAAAGAACAGCAGTTGTTCAACACCTATGTGTTTTACTTGACGGTTACAAAGGCTCCGTTATTTCCTAAACTGAGTGGGATCTAGTTTTACCGAAAAATATCCCGTAAGGTCCACTTTTAACGTCTCGTGCTCTGTTGTATAAAGCTCAAAGTGGTACTACTGAACAACATGTCGGAGGAGATCAGACAAGCCTGTTTCGCGCGCCAATTTTGTCAGTCACGGCCTTGGCCCGGCGGAGTGAAAGCCGAGCAATGTCACTTGACGTTTACAATTAAATGACAGAAAGTTTCCCTAGATGAGTAAACTATGTCTTCGCCGTAAAACGCTCAAATGTAATGTTTACATTTTCAGTGTAAGCAAAGTCGTTGTTTGCAATAATTACTGATCTTTTACTTCTTCGTTATACAAGCTTCGATAAGTTTCACATCGCACTGTATCTGATCCTATCTTCAGGAATCAGTCTTATCGAGATAATTAATCTTCTGATACGATTTTTTTGCATACATGAACAACACTCAAACAAAATAGCGCAATTAAAGATTCATTGTAGTTTAGGAAGCTCGGAACATCTGAGACAATTTTAATTTTCTTGGAGAGCAACTTATGAATATTTAACTCCGACCAAATTGAAACTTCACCCGAAGTCATTCAGTTGTTTGATAACGAGAGCTTCGACAAAGGTTTAAAATACCACGTTGTTAGAGGACAGCGCTTGGACATTTTTTTTTTTCTGTACTGTTCTTGATCAGGTGAAACTCCGAAACTGTTCAACTTCAATCCGCAAGGTTTGTCGTAGTGAGTTCTGATATACACTCTTGTTTAATTAATCTAAAATTTAAACAGGAAAAGATGGAAAAACAAATGCTTTAAATGCACATGAAAATGATTAGCAAAACTTGTAACTTTGATCATCATCAGTGCAGTTATAACTTACCAGATTGCGAATAAACTGAAGCACCAGGTCGACATTAATTTGAAATAAATTATACTGGGGTCTTCAATAAGGCGACTAAGATATTTAGAGCTCTTCTGCGTTTTCGGATTTTTGTACTTCTTCTTTTAGACATATACATTGAGATAAATATACATCTGTTCATGTGCGGCTCAGTTCGAACGTTCAGCGCTCTGAGTAACGCCTTGTTTTCAGCACTTTCTGGCCGTCCATGAATGAATAGACGCGGGATCCGCGGGATGTATTTTAATGTTCTTTCAATAGTCTTTTTAATAAAACGTCCTCAAGCCCACTGACGTTTGAAGTGAAAACTATTGATCAGTACTTAAGTGCTGGTGTTTAATGTTATAATTCTTGTAGCTTCATGTGCTAGTGAACTAGTGAACGCAATGAAGTTTTACAGAAGTTATTTTGAAAAAGTATCGGTTTTTTTTCTATTTTTATTATTGATTATTTGCACTTTGTCCGGTTGGTTGGTTCTAGTTCCTTGGAAAATTTGTTTTGTGAAGAGACTTCGATTTTTTTTTTTCGATTTCATATCATTAACTGAGCGTCTCCTAATAACGAAGCTGTCGTAAAGAAGTGACTCAATAACCGGTAGCAACATATATTAAACTGTTTCTTTACTGGGTCGAAAATGTGTTGTTCGCTTGATTTAGGCGTGCATATTCTGCTTTCACATTTGCGATCTTCTTCTTAGCATTTTCTTCTTAATGTGCACCTAACCCAGTTCTTGATTTTTACGCACCAAACAGAGATGGCGGAAAGTTGCTTTACGTGGCAGTTTCTACAGTGAAACAAATTTACATGGAAAATGTTTCTGCAGGTTATTAATCTTAATGGGATCTTATTTTGCGCGTCGTGAAATGAATTCGCAGAAAACAAAATGGTGAGGGCACAAGCCTGCCATTATGATCCGGGTTCGAATCTCGTAATTGGCGTCTTACATATGCGAAAATGGTTTGCCTTGCTGCGAATTTCTCTGTTTGTTTGTTGTTGTTTTTTTTTTAAACGTATTCAAAATTCCAGTTATATCTAAAAAGATTGGACGAATTTAAGTCCGTCCGTGGATATGTCACCACAATTTTCATTTTTTTGGTTACTGTTTAATCTACTTAAACAGTTTGTTTTCCTAATGGCTTTGTGGTCATATAGCCATTGGCTCGGCACTGTAGTGAACTTGAATACACGATGTGGTCTCGGTTCTACATGCACTTGTTGGATTTCTTGAAGAGTTTGTAAGCACTCGCACCAAATTAAGGACACCAAAGGACCCTGAAACGAAGTAACCTCAAAACAACATTGGCCAAACAAAGAAAGTGATGCTGTTTTACAAGGCTTAGATTTTCTTAACTTATTTGATTATTTGCTAGGTGAACCTGCAACTACTTTAGTTGGTAAACATTGCTCTGCTAAGAAAAAAAATTGTCATACACTTTAAGATGCCATCACTTTTCTTTTTGGATTTCAATGGCCGTTGCTAAGATCTCATTTTCCCGCATAGTCAAATGCAGCGCAAAAATACCTTTGAATTAGCAGGCAACTTGGTCCTTCAGAAATCAGACCTTCTCGGGCCAACCCGATGCGCAGAACATAACGCAGAAGCAAAACGGGGAACCGTTCTAAAACTAACCGTGCATTTTTACTGTTACATTTCAGTCATAAAAAGCCTTTAGACGACATCAAGGACGAGCTCATCTCGGGACAACGCCATTTGCTTGGCTTTTAAATTGAATCATGAATAACTCGACTGTTTCAAGTCATGAGCCACCTTGTTCTAACGTGGTATCCAACTTATTCATAGTACTTATGTCTGTTATCAGTGTAGCAGCCTTCATTGGGAACGCTCTTGTTACAGTAACGTTTCTAAAAACCTCAAGCTTAAGAACAAGTACAAACTATTATATAGTCAACATGGCGGTCTCCGATCTGCTTTGCTCCTGCTTCAACTGGCCGCTTTATGCAACAGAAGGGTTGCTGACAAGAAAAGAGCTCATCACAGGATCCCTGGCCACGGTTGCCTGTAAACTTGGAATGTACTCCAGGGGCGTCTCACAAGTGGTTTCCGTCCTTAGCTTGGTTTTAATCGGCGTCGATAGATACTTCGCCATCGTGTTTCCCTTGAAGTCAACACTGTTTGACAGAGGCAAGGTGCGCGTGGCCTTACTCTTGTTGACATGGGCCATACCAGTTCTTTTTGGCACCCCGTATTTAGTTTACACCGTTGTTGTCAAGGTGGATGGCTATACCTTCTGCAGGACGACGTGGAGCACACAAATTAATGCGGTCTTCAACGCTGGAGGGTTTGTAGTGTTTTACTGTACACCACTGATATTAATGATCGTCCTTTTCAGACGTATCGTGAAAGCCTTACGAAAGGGAAGAGAAACGTTCAGTCAACTGAAGAACAAGAGACAAAAACAGCACCAGAAAATTACAAAAATCCTAATCTTGATGGTGGTTGCCTTCTTCGTCTGCTGGACTCCACTCTGTGTTTATCTGTCGTTAAAAATGGTGAACCCGGATCTGTTCCAAAAAGACCAGTGCCAAGTCATGGTAGCTTTGTTCTTCTACATTTTTCCATCTCTGAGCACATCAATTAATCCTGTCATACTTTTCTTGTTCAGTACAAATTATCGCCAAGCGTTGAACAGTTTGCTTCTTCAGATCTGTTGCTCTCTCCCACGCCGTCCTCTTTTGCGCATGCGCTCCTTTAGGTGGCCATCAACGCAAATAACGCAGTTTCAGGAAGACAAAAAGGAGGGCTCGTGTTGGGAGAATCAAGATGGAACAGGCTTCGTTTTGCAAAACTTTCGAAGAAGTTCTCGAAGAGTTGGTGATCATTCTTCTCAGTGAATCCCAGCTTATGCACTTATCAATTGAAATGCTGACGCCACATGCCTCACCCTCCCCCACCCCTTTCTCCACTTCCCACCCCGGTGGGACAAGGCTACAAATGGCTATATGAATATTTTAGAGATTTTGAGCTTTGAAAAAGCTCTTGGAATGGGTCGGAATCTTAGTTCCCAGATCTCACTCATTCCTTTACGTTGTGCATAAATCGCAGTCGTTTTGGAGTCTTTTCAATACAGTAGTTAACCGTGATATACTTTTTCATATGTTTATGTATCTCAATCTATCCATTAATGCTAGCTGTTTTGTGGGTGCGCTGTCGTACGTTTTTGACTTCCTTAGTTTGATGACTGTGGGAGAAGGGCCTGAATTTGTGACGCATGTTTTCCGCCAGCGTTTTGTGTACCAAAAGAGTTTTTACTCTGGGTGCAGATGCTTTTCTTGCGTACTTTCAGGCGCCATTCGAACTCTCCTACAACGATCATCCTCCGCCGACCGAGGAAAAACCTCTGCCGCGATTTCTGGTACCCAAATAGGAATAAGCAAAGTTTGCGAGGCAACTAGTACTGTTTGCTGTTGAATGCTTTGTATAAAATATAATGAATTGCAAATAATTAATTGCTTTGTTACACCCATTTTGAAATCACTGGTGATCCTTGCAATCTGATGGGATCTCGACAGTGCGATTTATTCCCAAACTGCACCATTTTTTGCTCTAAATCGCATTCTTTCTTTAGCCATCAAAATGGAAATGAAGTAACAGAAATAGAATATTATTATTGACATTGATACTCTGTGGTTTCAAAATAGGTTTAATGAAGTGGTAATTGAACTTTGTGTCAAGCAAGTTTGGTCTGAAATCATACTTGTGATTTCTAATCAAACTCGCGCTGTGCGCTCGTTCGATTTTGAAATCACGCGTATGATTCCAGGCCAAATTGCACTCCACTCAGTTCAATTACCATTATTTATATACAGAAAACGTTATTATTAATATAAATACTCATCGCTGTCTTTGCTTCAATAAGCCATTTCCGAGTTACCGCTGTTTCAAAGCGGGACCAACTGAAAAAGCTTTCATAAGAATAGGAATCTTATTATTTTCTTCATGTCAATCAAACTCATTTTCATTTAAATGGTTTCGCACCAGGACTCGGTTTGAAAACGAGGCAAAAATCGGAACTGGCCTACTAATTCTACCACATTTGTGTTGTTACTTTGCTTCAAATGATATTGTTTCATTTGTAATAATTGGTTAAAATCTGAAATAAATGTTGTTATTAAAATCTAGATCATTATATAATGCAATTCCAGGGATTTGATTGGCTAAGCGGCCATGGTAAATGAGCCATTATACCATACCCGAGAAATAGCGTACCATTAAAATGTCTTCTGGTTGTTTTTTCAAAGCAAAATCAGCAAGATCTAGTAATATTTCTTGATTGTTCTTAATAAAACACTTATTCCACTCGTGCTTGTTGGATATGAGATGAAATAGCGACCATTACATTGTCTTCTGGTTGTTATTTTAAAGTAAAATCAGCAAGATCTAGCAACAATTCTTGCTTGTTTTAAATAAAACCATTATTCCACTAGCGCTTGTTGGATATGAGATGATTATAGCCAACTCGACGCTACGCGCCCTGTTGACTATCTATCATCTCATATCCAACGAGCACTCGTGGAATAAGTGTTAATCTAACTCGTTCCCAGTCACCTCTCTCGTTTAAAGATGTGCCTGACAATGGAGTGCACTGAAGGATGAATCGGGGAAGGGCCAGGCAAACCTGCGTGTGGGTTTTCAACGGCAGATAGCAACTTTACAACAGAAGGGTATTTATTTGCCCACTAAATACAAGCCTTTACAATGTTTCCTTGGAGTTTTCGTTTCCTGAGTCCCGCGATTGTTTCATTTTGAGCTCGTAAAAGTATTTTTCTATAATAATAATAATAATAATAATAATAATAATAATAATAATAATAATAATAATAATAATAATAATGACTTTATTAACGAGTCAAGAAAATGTAGCTGAGGGGAGAAGTCCCCTCTACTAATAGTGGACACCTAACTAAATTCTAAAAATTCTAAAAAATTATAAAAAATGAATTAAAATTTACATCGTAAACCATATTAATAGAATTTCATACATCAATTGCAAAAAATCATGTAAACCCTAGTCATTCTCGGCATAGGTTGCAGCCTCGACAGTTACTGACATTTGCTGCTAGGGCAGTAAGGTCCTGATTACGTATGACTCTTTTAAATTGCTTCAGAGAGGGTTGATATCTTATTCTAGGAGTGAGATCATTCCACAGTTTAGGCCCTAGGTAACGAAGTGAGTGTTTTCCATATGTCACCGAAGAGAATCGAGGTTGAACAAATTCTCGCTTTCTTAAGTAATACGAACCACTGTCTAATTGGAAAAGATTACAAAGTCTCTGTGGCAGTAATTTCTGCTATCAGTGTTCCTTTTTCATAATTATGACACATAAATAAACTGGCCTGGCCTTTTCCCCTCCCATGCAGTATAGGAATGGAAGAGGTACATCAAAATTTGGTTTTAAGGCGCGCAGAAATGCTGTGAACCGAAAAGGTAGCAAAAAATGAATACGAATCCCTGACAAAAATTACAGCGCAGAGATGTATGTTTATACCCCTGCCTTATCAGTAGCATGGATAATAAGAACGAGGAACAATGTTTTGTTTTACAAATGTGAGAGGTACCAATGTGGCAGAAACCCACACCCTCCAAAAGAAGAGACCTTGATAGCAATGCGGCGCGTATTTGAAGGCAGGCGCTGGTAATCTGTAAAAAGACAAAGCTACGCAATGATGGGAAATCATCGTTACAGTCTATTCAGCTTGAGTCAGAGAGCTACATAAATTAAAGTTATTGGTAATCTTGAGTACAGTATATAAGGTAAAGGAATTAACAAACGAAAACAACGCTTAAACATTTGTTTTAACACAAAAATAGGCATAACTCGTTAAATATATCTGAGCTGATTTTCCAAAAGGTGGCCACAAACTCAAAGGGCCACTTCTAGCAGTTACCCCTCCCCTAACACCCACCGCTGCCTGGACTTCTGCTTGAGCTACCCCAGAATACACTGGACAGTGAAGGAGCTGCCTGACATTGATCTTTCACCCTAAAAGAAACCGACATGTTCTTTAGAGACCACAAAAAGAAGTCTCCTTGACTGGAGAATGGCAAATCAAAAAAATTCAGTCGGGTCAACACAACAAGCCAATTCATACCCACCCCTCCCCCCCTCCAGCTTTGCACTCCTGACCCCTCTAATGCCATTGGTTCTCAAGGCCAGACCCTGGCCTGTTTGATGGCATAGCAGGTGACGCCCCCCCCCCCCCCCTCAAATTTATTCCAGAGCAAGGCGTCGAAGTTTCTTGGCTGTTTTCAGCTCACAGACAGAGCTGAAAACTATAGCCACCTTTTGGAAAATCAGCTCAGATATACAAATGATAGGAAAGGATAAAGTCGTCAGACACTAACTTGTGATAAATTCTAGCGACGGGATGAGTTAATGGCGTTGATATTTGGTCAATTCACAAATGTGGAGCGCACACTCTGCAATCCGTCAGAAGGAGGTTGGACATCTTATTACGCCAGTTACACAATAAATGTAACACTTACTTCAAACTTAACCCATTTGGAGCAACTGTAAAAAGAAAGTTAAAATCAGAACAGGAACATAGAGTTACCTATGACAATAAATGACAGCTAACCGTCATTTTATAAAATAGTCACTATTTAACCTCAAATGGACTATTCCCGGGACTTAAATAGGTAAATTCGACACTAAAGATATTTTAGACATTTTCTAAAGACACTAAAATGTCTTAAGTTCGAATTTACCTAATATTTAAGTATCCGGAAACGGTCCATTTGCGGTTAAATAGTGATTATTTGATAAAATGACGTCATTATGACGTCAGTATAATATTTTAATGTATTCTCACTCGTGGTCATTCGTGGCCACTCGTGTACTTTTAGACACGATCGAAATTAGTTGTTCAAAGGGTGTTGCTTATACACTGGGTGCAAAAGTTGACAATTAAATATGCCACTGTTTAGAAATATTTTCGAAGAAGAATTTCCGGCCCATTTCCTCCCTTGGGAGCAAGGAAATAAGTCAAGTCAAGTCTCTTTGGAAATAAAAAGATGTTGGGGGCAGTGGTTGAAAGGGTTGCAAAGTATTCATGTAGGAAATGAGTTTTACAGAGGGTGTTGGTTGCAGTGGCTACTAACTGATGTTGGTTCCGGTTGTTGCAAGGGTTGCAAGATAACTACAGTAAAACCCCGCAAACAAGAACACCCATTATCGGGGTTCAGGCTGATTGGGTTCTTATATATCGGGTATTTTAGGTGAAATCAGTCTGAAAGTGTTCTTAAGTGTTCTTAATTTTTTACTTCTAAAAAAATGTAAGGGATTTACTAACTATGATGAAATACATAGCTTTGAGAGAAAATTAAACTTGAGACACACAACATTAGAAAATAAATTGCACAAGCAAGTGAAATTACTAGCATTTATACAGAGATCTTAGTGCAATACCACAGTAAAGCTACAGACACTGTTTGTTCTATTAAACTGAAAAGGGAAGAGTTTTATATATATAAACAATTTTCAATTTTCAGGCTGAATGTGTTCTTATATATATGCTCCTTTTTAACCAAATTTCAGCCTGGGTGTTCTTAATCCACATGTTCTTGTTTGCGGACGGGTTTTTATTGTATGTTAACATTTGCTGATAGAAAGGGTTTTGGTTGCAAAGTATCCATGTGGTAAATTAGTTGTACAAACGGTGTTCCTTAAGAATGGGACTATTTACTAATAAACAGAAGTTTTTGGTTGCGGTGGTGGCAAGGTAGGTATCTTAACAGCTGGTGATAAGGTGTTTGCAAGTTATGTATACAGAAAATTACTTGTACAAAGGGTGTTGGATACAGTGGTTGCAAAAGTTGCCAAATAAATATTTGACTAATAAATATTTTCTCTACGATCGTAGGGATAACCTAATGGAATAAAGTCGATCAAAAGTTTGGCAAAACAAATAAAATGGAGTACTTGCTGTTCCCAGTTATTCCTCCACAAATACGCAAAAGAAAGTTCCGTCAGCACGAAATTTATTTTCTCACGAAGAACTTCCAAGTATATATAGATTCAGACGAGACTCCCTTGAAGTTCTGACCGCAATAAGAAAATTGTAGACTGCGAGCAGTAGTGTGCAAATTAGAAAAGTGAACGAGGAGGGATTGGGGAGGAGTTGTTTAATTCATAAGGGAAAAGCCGCAAAAGTGGCCCACTTTCTGAATTAGAGGTGCTGGGTAGGTACTTCAATCTGATGGCTAAGTTTCATCCGAACTGGAGAGATGGCTTGTATCAATACTAGCTGTTCCTCTCGTGGACTCGGTCTTAAAGGGGGATTATACCTAAACGCCATTTTTCCGCCACTTGACATGGCTTTAATGGAAATATCTCGTTCACGTTTCAAGCAATCCAAAAACTCTACACTCATCCCGTGAATCTGTATGGTAGGGGTGTTTTGTGAATTTTTGGGTGATTTTTGGGTATATTTGGAAGGAGATAGTTTTTCTAGGATTGGTAAAATTAAGAGACATAAGAAATATTGAAGATTTAGTGAAGTTTTAAAATTAGAATTTGTAGTTAATAATTAATAGGCGGACACCAAGTTAGTCCACTGGCAACCTTGGGTGCTCTTGCGTGGGTATCAGCTATCTGTTGGTGTTCCAAATCATTTTCCTTCTTCTATCCCTTCTTAAAACCTTTTCAAATTTCATTCAAATTTAGGTAGAATCCCGCCGAAAACCGAGCACAGTACAGAATGCACAAAGACTCCAACAAACAAAAGGCTAGTCCCCTCCCGTTGATACTCTAATGGATTGTGCTGTACGGAAGCTATGGAAAATGGGGCACTTATTATAAGGCAGGAGCTGGGAATCTTTAAAAAGACAAAGACGCACTGATGGGTAAATACAGTCTTTATTCAGCTTGACTCGGAGCGTTACATGCACTTTAAAGTTATTGGCAATCTTGAGTACAATATATAAGGTAATGGAAACAAAAACAACGTTAAACATTTGTTTTAACCCAAGAATAAACCTCATTCCAAAATGGCTACCATTTTAATATTCTTTTCTTTTCTTTTTTTTTTTTGGTTCAAATAAGCCCTTCTTACCTCGTTCTCAATCTCAAAAATCAAAAGAATATTTTACCTTGAACGAGGCAAGAAGGGCTAATTTGAATGCAGACAAAAGATTTTAAAATGGAAGCCATTTTGGAATAAGCTTGATAGGCATGACTCATTAAATATATATAAATGATACGATAAAGTCGCCAAACAATAACTCATGATAAATCCTAGAATGAGTCAGTGGCGTTGATATTTGGTAAATTCACAAATGTGGAGCGCACACTCAGTAATCCGTCAGAAAGGGGTTGGATATCTTATCACGTTTACACAATAAATGTAACACTTACTTAAAACTGACTTATTTCAAAGTTAACCGTAAAAAGAAAGTTAAAATCAGAACAGGTGAGCCTCGAACCCGGGTCATTTGCTTCATTTCACCCGTACGTAAACAGTACACCAACGAGGCCTAGCTGCCAAGAACGGTAATTTTTAACTTCTTTACATAGAGTTACTTATGACAATAAATGACAGCTGACCGTTTTCAAATCAGTGCTAAGGGCTAAATAGTGTAGATTAGTGCCAGTCTCTTTACCTGAAAGAATACTACGTCATGTACACTTAAGGTGTCAAACATTCTTTTGATGAATGGAAAAGAATAATGTAAAACACAAGTAAAACAATTTTCATTTCAAGTTAAGAGGAGTGAAGAAAAGCAGTCTGTCATAACTTACACGACCTTTTGCAAAGATAAAATGCAGCCGAGAGCAAAAAACACTTGCCTTGAACAACAACGATCTGTTAAAATATTTACTGAAAAAGCGTTACAGTCTATTACAGTGCGACGCGCCTTACCGTGGCCACCCAACAAACTTTTTTTTACAAGTTAGCCATAAAATCCAAAACATGTTTTCAATAATTCGTTGTTGCGTCACTTGCCTGTTGGACTTTGCAAGGAGGCGTGACCGTTGACCAAATTCGCGTATCCTGATTGGCTAACTTGTAAAAAAAAAAATTGTTGGGTGGCCACGGTAAGGTGCGTCGCACTGTAATGAGGTGTACGTTAAATACTACGGCTTATGGCTGGAAGAGATTCTAAAGGCCCTTAAAATAACCATGCTGGTATTAACCTTTGTGATACTGAATGTTGAACTTAAGCAGCGGGATGGGAAGGGAAAAAGGACGGCAAACTTCGTTGAGACCAACGCGATAGCTGATTATGAAGGTATTACGACGGGGTTTTCCAGACTCTATCTATCCTTGACGATAACGATAACATTCACATTTAATTATGCAAAATGGTGCCTTTACTATTGAATAACTTGCCTCAATTAAATGCACTGTTTAATGTTACGTTTTAAAATATGCTGCAGTTTTGAATTATTTAAGGCCCATGCACGTGTTCTGTATTGTAGCAGATTACAACACGACATTCTTAATAATATCTTGCACGTTTACGGAGTTCAAAAGTCATCTCATCGCTCCCTTCGTCATTCGTTGCCTTGCAGCGGAAATTCAGTCGAGGTGGCAAATGAGAAGGGCTGATTCTCAGGGTGCTATGTGAAATGCTGTTCATAGCTCTGAAAGCAGGCCGGCTTCTGATGTCCGTCCATGGATAACATGTTAATCTTTGTAGACGAACACATAATTGATAAGACCACTCGAATGTAGGTTTCGGACTACCCTCCAGAAGAACGCAACGAATGTAAACTGGATCGCTCTGAGAGTCAGCAAAGGTAAATACTGTTTGAATTGATCTGTCCAGGACTGGAGGAGCTGAAATCAAATTAGAAACAAGAAATTAGGAGTATGGTCAGTAAGAAGTCCAATACAAATCCTAGCGTGACCCTAATACAAGCGTAGGGCGTCAAACTCAAGTCTCACTTTAAATGAATAAATAGGAATTTCAGTGGCACATCCAAAGAGTGGCTCCTCATCCCCTGTTTCCAGGTCGAATGGGATTTTAATACACAGATATGTCCAGAATAGGCCATTTTACAGTTGTGTGTCTAGTGACTTGGCCCTAGATTGGAAGCGAGGCTGGGGTGACCTTGTTTTGATACAAACATTGCTTTTCATATGTAGATCATGCTGTTCTTATGCTAACTAGTTTGCATTTACATATGAAAAGCAGTGAGGTTTGTATCAAAACAAGGTCACCCCCAGCCTCGCTTCCAATCCAAGACCAGGTCACTAAGCACACAACTGTAAAATGGCCTTTTGTACGCTTATGAGATTCATGAACTGTATGATAGACATCACAAGGTGTCCCCTAACCTTAATTCTCAGTATAATTCTGTCAAACATGAAGTCATATACTAGTAAGAAAGCGACAGAAAGGCCTGTTTTACATGAAGTACCCAAATTCACGGTACCGGTTAGGTGCATTTCTGGACATAAGTGTATTACAGTGTATTAAGTGTATTACAAACTAATATCGTTTAAACTCGTAGGTCAGTCACTAGAGCAAAGGTTGATCAAATGCGGAGGTCGTGTGTTCGATTCCCATCCATCATTTTTCTCTGCCTCGTGTGGTCTCCCATTTTCTTTCTAAGGCTAACGCTCAGTGGGAAATTCATGGGTTCACTTAGCACTACAACATACACTGCAGAGTTAAATCTCTAATCCTTCGTTAATTTATTGCTTGCCTTCACCTGTATTAAACAGTCACAGTAATGAAAAGGGTATCATGAGAGCATTGAGGAAGGAGTTCCACGGTGGAAGAGGTGTGTAGAATGGATATCCTGGTTAAATGTTTAGACTTTAGCTTTTTTCGGCTATTATAAACTTTAACCGAATCAGTTTTCTTTTCACTAGTTCCCATGCACGAAGAATGAAAATTGCTCAATGGGTCTTCTATGCAGCCCAGCACAATCCCTCCCTGAAATCAGCTTAATAGCGTTCTACGCTTTTTTTTCCAAGCACCGCTTTAATTAAATTACTGTAAGTACTACAAATAAATTTTACTGAAAACCCACCTGGTACTACGACTGTAAACGTTTTACTGTCAATTCCGTACATATTTCTTGCCTCACAGCTGAACACTGCATCATCGTCAGGGTAGCGTGGCCGTCTTATTTGTAAGCCATCGTGTTGTTTAACGTAGCGACAATCTCTTTGTCCAGCACAGTTACCAATGACTTTGCCATCTTTTCTCCATGTTACGACGGGTGCAGGAAATCCAGTGACTCTACATGAAATCTCTAGCTTAGCTTGGTTAGGATTCACCGATAAGGGAGACGATGAGTAACTTGTGATCTTTGCAGGCTTTGGGTCTAAAATAATTAACAACCATTGCTTGTTACGAAAAAGACTAAAAGTTTTTTTTAACCGTTTAATTGTTTGAAGGATTGTGTGATTGACCGTCTTATGTCGAATTTTAGGGTCGATTTGTCGTTTCGTTCAAACGTGCCTGAATTTTTTCATGAAGCCCTCAAAGAACATCGCGGGCTTTTTCGGTTTTTGTTTTATTGTCGCTCCAAAGCACCTGTTTTCCCGCTTTTTTCTTTGCTTTTCGGCGTTCCATGACTCGATAGTTTGGTCTTGCTTTCTCCGGCCAACTAAGCGTAAACCAGCGGGAATTATAACATAGCGCGCGCGCATCCTAATCTAATTACTATTGGCGTCATCATGGTATATTTCTCAACATACGCACGGCCGTGCGTCCATCCGATGACGTGTGCAAGTCAGGTGAAGGAAGCATGCGCGCGCTATGTTATAAAAAAAGAATTGGTTCATGCTTTTAGCTGTGCGTATACAGTCATTTCAACTAACGTTGTCGGTTCAAAGCATGAAGCTAATTGACAAGACCGAAAGTTTACGTGGGATTTTTATGAATAAATTCATCAAAATCAGTCATGCCTGGAGAAAACAATAGGTTGTAATAAGCAGTACAATGACCTGCACGTGCAGGGATGATTTTGATGAAATTATTCATAAAAAATAATCCCACAAAACATTGCTGTCTTATCTTTTAGCTTTATTTTGATCCGACAACATTAATTGAAATAGCTGTATGGAGTTATGGATGCACTTGGGAAGTTTGGAGAGCACTCAAGAAGCTAGAGTTGCTCTCGGCTACGCCTCGAGCAACTCTTACGCTTCTCTTGTGCTCTCCAAACTTCCCGCGTGCATCCATAACTCGATATACGCACGCTAAGCATGAACCAATTTTTACACAAAACATAGAGCGATGTTCTCTGACTAAATTGAAGACCACATGTAAAAATCCAGGCTCTCTGAGCGAAACGAAAAGTTGACCTAAAATGTGACAGAAGATGGTTCTGCATTCTGCCCTTCATTTATTAGGTAACTAAACTTTTACAATACTAACGGTAGGATCTACACATACACAATACAATGTACAACACAAAACACGCAAATTGCACTTGTAGAAAAATGGTTGAATAGGTAAATATCCGGGCTTTTTTAACAACCGAACAACGGTTAAACTAATCCACAATAGATGAGCTTTGGGAGCTGGTGCCTTAAAAGGTTGGTTGAGCCAGGCAGAAATCAGGCACGGGGAATGAGGTATCCATGGCAACCCTGTGAACGGCCACCACCAAAAGGCACCGTCACACTGAACCCAATCAGTGGAATACATGCAGTTACCGAACCCAATACTTACCAAAGGGAGGGCAGCGAGGAAAAAACCTTGAAAATTAAGCAGATAAAATGCCCTTTTTCACAGACCACTTGAATACGATCTTGTCTTGATCTTAAAGCGGCAAAGTGTGTCAATAATACATTTGAAGGGGTGCCTGGAAAAAAGCCCTAAGTGACTTCTGATAAATTGCTAGATTCTCCTTCCAAATTCCCTTGTATTCACTTGTGAAACAAAGGAGAATTTGTCCTAACATCAAAAGTCACTTAGGGCCTTATTCCACACACCCCTTCATTTGTTGAGCCAATCCTAAGTTATACCAACACTGCATGGGGTGAACCATCAGCTGCGTCTAGCAAAAGTTTGCAGCGATTGCAAAATCATGCTGCCCGTGTTATTCAAGTTATACTTACTTACTTACTACACGTGTAAAATTCATATGATGCTACATGTACATCCGGGACCCAAGTGGCGTATTTTCCATATCCTCACTAGTGAGGATATATTGATGACGTTATTTCCCGCTTTTTCATGCCAGTCAGTAAAAAAATGGCGAGAAGTAGATTCATCTATGTAATAAAAGAAAATTACACAGTGGCTTGAAAATATGAATTTCATTTTCTTGTGTTAAAATCAATATTTCACTCACTCATTACACTCGTTTGTAAAATATTGTCATTACCACTTGAAAATAAAATTCATATCTTCGCACTGCCGTGTAATATCCTTTTACATATACAACTGTAGATTATAATACTTACCGTTAACAAGCACTCGTACAATCTTCTCTAAAGTTTTTCCTCGAAAAGTAAGTTCACACCTGTAATTCCCTGAATGAGAGCCATCCACATTTTTGAATGCAAGATCTTTTCTTACAATATTGTCAGCACCAATGCTTTCTTGCACAACAACACCCTTCAAACTGGCTGCTGGCAGTCGCAGAGGAACAGGTTCATCTTTAAACCACTCAATGCTCCCCTTTGTAGCCTCACAAGTGTAGTAAAAATTTGAGCCAGTTAGTACACTCTTTGACTTGAAAGGAATGATAGCAATCTTTGGCTTGTCTGTGATAAAAAAAAAAAAAACAGATTAGAAACTGGTACACAACTTTTAACCTTTTACTGTACACTGTATGATCAACAAACACTACAGTCAGATTTTGTTAAGAATGAAGCCTTTGGAGACTAACTGATACACTGTACATACAGTGTAGTCTGCGGTGCTAGAAATAATTATTCTTATTACAAACTGGATCATTTAATACATGTTGACTATCTTTCATCTCATATTCAATGCAAGCTCGTGGAATATTTTTGGTAATTAACCATCACCTACATTTATTTTCTAAAATGGCCAACTTAGGCCAAATTAGGTCAAATTAAGTCAAATTAGGAACACAGTGTCCAATAACTCCATCATATAATAATAATAATAATAATAATAATAATTATTATTAGTATGTAGTTTTACTGTCATCAGACACTGGCTCTGAACTTGATTTACAGCTACTCAAGTTAAGCATGTGTTTTGAGATTTTACAGTTCCAGAAAAAATCCATACCCACCCCACGGAAGGTCATTGGAAATTCCTAGGGGGAGGGGGGTCTTAAAAGTCAAAATTTTAGAAGCAAAGTATGAAGCTAAACTGGAATTTCCTGAGGGGAGAGGGGTGCAAAACAAAAAACCGTCCGTGGAGGATTGAGTATGGATATTTGCTGGAACTGTACATTATCCCACAATGCGCTGCAAAAGTGCTTTGAATTGCAGATTGCACCTTGCGTGAAAATCCAGCATGGAAGATGTCTGGACAGTCTTACAGTTAATGTAATGTCTGATTCAAAAAAGATTCAGAAGGGTTGCTATGCAAGCATGCAGGAGACAAGTGTCACACCCCTCTCCCAGGACATAAAAAAAATTAGGAGGGGAAATTATGGTGATTTGAGACAAAAGATATGCCCAAGGGAAGAATGGACTGGGAACTTTGAATTAACAAAGAAATTGACTTCTTTAGTTGCAATGTGTGGCATTTGAGCAGCTCATTTGTCCCCCATCAGCTGGTTTTGAAAAAAATGCGAATACCCAGTTGGGGTCGGGGGCACTGCTGGTAAAAACTGATGTATTAGTAAATTCCGACTTTTTACAGTATTACACTATCTTGGCCTCGCTGACCAAACAAAAAGGAAGACAGTATAAAAGGCAAGACTGAGAATTTAAAAACACAAAAATACCGTAAAAGTTATAGTGAGCACAGACATTCGTGAGCCAGGGACTGCAACTGTAAGACAAATGTTTCCTTTTTTGTCATGTTTTTGCTCGTCACAACGGATGGGAAAAGCTCTTGTTGGACATCTGTGGCATGACGTTACATACGTGATGGCATCAAAACGCTCCAAAATGGAAAAAAGATTTACTTCCAGTTGTGACCAGTCCTTGGCTCACTAACTTCTGTGCTTAAGTTCCTTAAAATATTATAACAGGCATGATTTAGCACATACTTGTATCTACAATCAAGAGGATTTCCCGTTTGATAACCTGTCCATTTTTCTCAGCAACACACTGATACTTTCCTCCATCATGTACTATGATGTTATGAATGGTAAACACTGATCCATTTCTTGTTATCTTTCCTTCCTCGACTGGAACATTGCTTGGCTTTTGAGGGTGCAACTTCTCTAGTGTCACAATTGCACTGGCGTCATTCGTATTGCAGTTGATCACGGCATTACCACTAAACGGACGATGAATAATTTCCATTGAAGAGTTAACTTCAAAAGAAAAGTTAGGTGGAACTGGAGTACCATGAATGCCACCTTGAAATGAAAAGCAAAAGCGATACAGGGTAAGTGTTACCAAGCAGCACTCAGGCATGGAGGAGGTATCCATGGCAACCCTGTGAGCAGCCACCACCAATGGCACCATCACACTGAACCCAATCAGTGGAATACTTACTAGACCTGACACTTAACAAAGGGAGGGCGCAGAGGGAAAAAGGCTTGACAATAAAGCAAGCAAAATGACCTTTCTCACAGGCCAGGAAGCAAGCAAATGCACTGCAAACCATGGGGTGCCCCCAAGCAGAGAGCTCAAAGGTCGCCCCTGAGCCACAATGAATGGCGTCCACTGACCGGCATTGCGTTGACTTTAACCTACCCTAAACTACATTTAGCGGCCACATTAATTATCTCTGAAAATGCATAGAAATGCCTGAAGGTTTTTTTTTTACTTAATACGGTTATACCACTTCTGCATTGCATAGGTTTGATAAAAACGGTATCATCCACCTTACGAAAATAGCTCTGTCAATAAAATTATGTATTTTCATTAAATAGAGTTTGCAGCCTGAGTTTTGGCAGTTGGGGGGGGGGGGGGGGCACACAGTGGCATTGACTCAAAATCTTATGTGCTAGATTACCATCCCACTTACTTAACTGAAAATAGCATCCAAGGGAAACAAGTTTCTGTTTGAGATAGCTGCATACATACCTATTTATTACATGTACATTTAGCTGAATCAGTCTGCATTGAAAAGGGGCATTTTGATTGGCTACCGGAGCGGTCTGAATTTTCCTATATGGGCCGCTATAATGGACTGTGTATTTTGAATATATATAACAGTTTCACACGGAATTAAGAAAGCAACAAACAGTTAAGTTTTCATGTATATATTACTAAAAACCTTATTGAACTAGATTGTTCCGTCCATATTGGGAAAATACTGGTCTTGTTCTTTCGGTTTTGCAAGTTTATGGACCAAGCCGAAAAGAACTTGAGCAATATTTTCCCTGTACGGACCTCAAGCTAGTTCAATAACAGCCTCGACAGATATTTTAAATGTTATAAAATGCAGATGACAGTTTGTCCCCAAAATTGACAAATTTCATGTATCACACTCACTATCACTAGTCAGTGCTGTTCGATAAAGTGTGTTATTATCCATAGTGGTAGCTGTATCTTTTGGAATGTAGTGTAAGCTTCCCTATTCCAGCTTATCGAGAAGATATTATGAAGCTCAAGAGTCGCTTTGATATTAAAGTGCTAACGGGGACCAGTAACTTTAAAATATCCGTTGAAAGAAATGCATAGAATATACATCTTACCAGCTAATACAAGCAATACGCTAAAATACAGGTACAGCATCGTGCTATCTGCAGATCTTCGAGTCTTTGTAATTCGCTCACTTGCTGTTGCTTCAGACCTAAAATTTGAGACAAATAACTCATGATACAGTTGCCAAGCAAATTAACTTTTAAATGAAGTAAAGACCCTCAATATAACTCAAATACACACTGTACAACAAGCCAACTGTGCATAATTATACGTCTTATACCCCTTGGTCTTTTGAAATATGCTCCAAATTGCCGTTCTATCGTCAGTGAATACGAAGTCGAATATGAGAGTTCAGATTTGTTCGCGTCTTTTCTAACGGCGCCAGACGCGAATGTTAAGTGTTTCACATCATACGACTCCATTCTAATTTGCCGTGGCTTAGGTGACAAGTAAACAATGCCGCTTTGAAAAGCTCCAAGAGGCAATATTATTATTCAAATTAACCCGCCCTTTCGGAGAGCACTTCAAACACAATGTATCACTACCCAGCATGCAGCGCTTTCCGAGACGATGCGAGCAAAAATAGCAAGTTACATCAACAGAACGTGAAACTATTTGTTAGCAGAAACCATCAAAAGTGGCAAATATACGTGACATTTCCCCTTAATTAGCAATACAAAGATAGTTCATATATCAACCAAGAGAACAAAGGTATACAAATGACGTTTAAATTGTGAAATTGAGCCATGCATAAATAAACGCAGCTGATATACGCCGCTTTGAAAACCGCAACTTTTGTAGAAATTCAAACAAGAACGTTAAACCACAAGACTGACGAGAGCTCTCGTTTGGCGGGAAAATTGTTGTGCTTGAATCATTTCATTATTCGCGATATCGCTGGCAATCTGCCTGATATCTCATTGTACCAACTCTTTACATGCATTATAAATAACAAACATGTGATTCGCTCTCTCAGAGCAAAGCCTCTTGGATTATCTTGGACCACGATATTCGTCGCTTGACCTTCATTCTCCAAGTGCAACTTTGCAAAGATAACGGATTATACAGAACTGCAACGATTTTGCCAAGGAAAATTATACTATTTTCACGCACTCGCTGCAATACTCGAGAGTGACATGGTGTTGTGCTGCACGCATTGAGGATTTATCAAGAATGAATGAGAATTTTCACAATCGTACGAAAAGAAAAAAAGCAACGAAATACTTACTTGCAATTGACCCCCGCTTTGAAGTGAAATAAACCACCACAAATATGTTCTTGTATGTTCTACGTCCTCTTCTGTTTCTACTCGGTTCCACTGACGATTTCAAAATATATTGCCTACTGCGTGGTGAAACTTGAAACTTTATTTGGAGGATAAAACGTAAACGAATTCAGGAAATGTCATCACAGGATTATTTCAACAGTGACGAACGATTGCTTCGTGCCTGGCATGTAATTAACCAACCACACCTTCAAGGAAACGCGGAGAATTTTCTGACATATTCAGCCGGTGTTTAAGACACTTCCTTACTTGGCCGGGGGTTTTATATGCAGCGTACACGATTACACCTGCATTTCACGTTTTATCCAAGTGAAACACAAACATATTCCTCGTAAGAATTGTGCGATGATCACTTGCATTTATCTCTGGCATTTCCGGTGAGAAAATTGAACGATCAACATCCAATTTCATCTAACAATATATCAACACATTATAAGCGCATGGGTAACGAGAATATCAAGTTCAAGTTAACAGTAATTTTATTCATGGTTATTTCAGGCTGATAATAACGGGCAAACGTAAACAACTAAACAACAAGCTTATCCATACCAAGGAAATTAAAATTTGCAAATATCAGGGGGATTAAAACTTCTTACTAGGATGTTCGGAGAACAACCTTTACCTTTAATAATCAGTCTCTAAAAACATCGGGCTAAATTCAGTTGTAGTATAAATTATGTTCTTCAATGTTTTGGAATTTTTTCCCGTTATTGGATATTATTTTGTCGAGAGATTTTTAACACGCCCATGTAAAGGCATTAAACATTATCATTCAGTTTCAAGGAAGTTTATTTATCGGATCCGAAATTCCTAAATTCTTGAACATGTAAATATCTTCCAAATTTGATCAGGAATTGTACTGATTTTATCGTCAATTTTTCAGATACATGCACTAGTCTCAGGTTTATGTTTTCATGTTGTTTGTGATATTATCTTTCCGAAATCATTTCTTGCCCCGACAGAATTAATTCTTGCGCAAGGATGGATACCAAGAAAGGGATGCCCTCGGCATTTTTTCAACATCAGACATAATTTCACGGTATAGCTCAAATCAGTTTACCATGCGTCTGCTTGCAAGTATCAACTGTCATCAGCATGTCTACAGCACGCAATGAGAACACAAAACACCAATCACGCCTAGGTGTAAAAATTCCGAGAGGTATCTCTCCGGGGCGTTCTACATAAAAAAAATTTTATAATAATAATAATAATAATAATAATAATAATAATAATAATAATAATAATAATAATAATAATAATAATAATAATAATAATAATAATAATAAATGTCGCTAGTGCGGATATCTGAAATACGTGTCTATATACTTTTATACTTAGGGCTTTTTATGGACACTGGTTTAGCCGTCTTTAGTATGATTCGATTGTATGATCTTAATATCTCTGCATAATGGCATGCTTTATTTTATAGAATTTAGAACTTTTATTATTAATTATATCTACTTCCTCTTCTTTTATGTAAGGTTAAGTTACTTCTTTTTTTAGAATTTGTGAATGAATAGTGGTTCGATGAATTGATTGGATTTTTTGTAACAGCAGGTTGGTTGTAAATAGGATTTTAATTGAGGTTTTGTAATAAAGATTTTATTAATAATAATAATAATATTAATAATAATAATAATAATAATAATAATAATAATAATAATAATAATAATAATAATAATAATGTTCCATTTTCCCAACCAAACTGCTCGGTCCTCTCAAACAAAGTAACTAAAACGTTCTGATAAATGCTAGCGTTAATTTAATTAAACAGGTTCGATCAGTGAGTCTTAAAACTCCCGGACAAGGTGTACAAATTATCCAGACACAGGGATGACAGTCTCTAAACCAAATACCAGTACTAATGGCTCAACCGTGTTCACTCGACTCCTATGACGGCTTATTGTGTCCAGTTTTCATATCATCTCGTAAAAATGCTTTAATTACGTCCTGAAAACAATAATTTTCCGGATAAACAACACTATTAAAAAATAATGCTTAATATTTGTGCTTTACCAAAATGCTACAATTAAGGACAAAAGGTCTGGGACAAAACCGCATTAACAAGCCCCGTTTGCCCCACAATGGGAAAAGTATGCACTGTAGACTTTCTCAAAGTCGCTCGCTTGCTTCTCTTTGAATGGACCTGGCACGAGCTCTCGCTCGCTCGCGCTCCGCGCTCGCTCGCTCGAGCTCTGACGATCGCGCTTCGCGCTCTCTAAGTTCGACTTGTAAGCAAGTCTATATGCACTGTTGCTCATGAGAACAGACCAAGGGCATTCTTCGCCGAGTAATACGAGAACTATACAATTATAAATAATTATAAATAATAATGGAAATTTTAAAAACGAGCGTGAAGGCGGAACGAAGGCACTCGAGGTAAGAGAGATTTTTTGTGCGGGGGCGGTCCTGACTAAGCCAATTAGTGAGGAGACAGCGGACATGACATGACATGGAGATCACGTAAGAGAAGCATTTTGTTTTGGCACCAAGGCCATATATTAAAGGAAGGCTCGGCTGTGCGCCAAACTACTTGCGTAAACTGGAAATTAGATTCGATGATGCTCAGGTCTGGAGTGATTGATTGTTATTGGTGAATTTGGTTTGTCTCCATATTGAAACGTGCTTTGTCCATTTCCCTTTCCCCTCTGTTTCAAAACCAAACCGGAAATATTTAATTTGCACATTAATTTACGCTCGTCCTCGATCTCACAAAATTGCCGTATATCAGTTCTCGAACAAGCTAGTGTCATAGGTGGCAGTAAACTTTGCCAAACGTCCACCTTTTCTATTTCTGCCGGTCGTTTATTTGGGAAGCGCGCTTTTTGCTTATTTCAATTAGGGTGTACATAAACTTTCACATGTTATGTGATTGTTTCACTATACAGAACGAGTAATTTAAAAATTCGTCAACTTTGCAATATGTAATTTAAACAACTTGTATGTTACAGATCGATATCTCGCCTTTGATCATCGGTGAAGTGAACCGCGCGCCTGTAAAAAGACGGCATTGATATCTCACCGTTGATCATCGGCGAAGTGAACCGTCTGTATAATAGAAGGCATCGACACCAATAGGGAGCTTGGTCGTCTGCCTTGATGGCAAGGTGGTTATCATTAAAAGAAACATTGGTAAAATGAATGTTCTATCATTAAATAAATCCCACCTACACCCTGTACCTGGTAAGACTGTCTTTATTCAGTTTATTGATTCATTTTGCCGCAAGCATAGATCTGTCGTAATAGAGAATGTTAATCTAGAAACCTTAAGGAGCCGGATCTTGGCAAATTTACAATTGAATCGAAGGGGAAACTCTAAGATATCACCTGTGGGCGGATGATATAAAGATACACCTTCAAATATTTGGGCCACCAGTTACGTCAACATGTAATTGCAATGTATGATTGAGGCCAAAATTGCTCGCCACACCTTGCGAAAATGTGCATTTGCAATGTGGGCTTATGTGGCCATATGTCGACCCTCACATATGTTTATTTGTTTGTCTAGTATTCTTGACACATGGACCCCTCCCCTGTCCCCAAAGACAAAGATTAAAATGATTGGGAAACAACATAGCTTTTTGGGAGGGGTGGGACGAAAGAAAAGCGACTTCCGTCAGTGCAAAATTTTCTGAAAGTATCTCAACAATTTTGGTCCGCATTGTAATGTTGTGAAACTAATGAAAGGGTGTGTTTTCGACTTTAATTTTAGAATACAGTAGTTATTTCCTTTCGATAGTTTTGATGGATATTTTCCAGATTATTTGACTTTTTCCTGTTGCTCAAAGAGCTGTACTGGGTACAGGTTTACCTATACTTCCTTTAACCTTGGCTTGGGCTTCCTCGAAGGTTGAAATCAATCAAAACACTTAAGGATTTTATCAGCCTGATTGGTTTCCCTCTCTATCGACATCTATTTTCTTAGAACAGTTGTGGTTGTGTTGTTCTTTCCTGTTAGTGTATTTTGGCGAAACGAATTCCTATCTCTGGCTAGGACCATCTGGCCTTGGTTGGATTACAGTCATAAACATGTTTACAGCACACTATAAAGCAAGGCGTGATTTGAGTGATACTTGTAGGAAAAGGTGTAGAGCAGATGTAGTATTGTGAAGAATCGTCGTCAAGAATAAAGAAGAACTACTTAGATTCCTGGTGCCTCTCCGCTGTGTCAAGCGAGTGTCCTACAGTAACTTATATGTGCAAATAATTCAAGTTACCGATCAAATCTGAATCTGCACTCTTGCACTCTGATGTACTTTCAGACCATCGGCGCATCACCTGTTGTTTTTGTTGACATCGGGCAAATTTGCAACGACTTACATGGTTTGTTGAAAGAACAAAAGAACGACTGAACACTGAACAAAACAATGCTCCCAACCCCCCTCTTCCCCCCCGACCCCCCCCCCTCCTTCCCCCCCCCCCCCAAAAAAAAACACCAACGCAGCAGCAGGTTATCTGGATCAGTGCACTGATAACAGAGCTTTTGAAGGGTGCAGCTGCAGGTCTCCTGTTCACCTAACGGATAGAATACGACCAAACGAGGGGACTTGAGCGATGCCAAAGTTCTTACTCGGTTTAACAAACAGACTCTACTCTTTCACAAATAGATCTAAGCAATTAAATCCTTCGACCGTCATTTTTCAGTTCTCGCCTCTTAGAACAGAGAACATGTATTTCCTACGGTAAAGTATAATATCACTGTTGCCGTATGTCCTTTGTACCTAGCGGCACATTAGCACATAAGTCCTCAAAGCAGAGAACATGTATTACTTCCCATAATATTCACTGGAGATTAAGAGTGAAAAAAAAAAAAAAAAGAAAAACCTGAGCTCAGTAACCGGCCCACAGTCTACCACAAAATTGACGAAATTTTCTAATTATTAATCAGAATTAGTGAAGACGCTTTTTGCATGCTTGGATCGTCGACGTGAATCATAGATCAGACTGTTAATACTAATTACAAATAAGGATTCTGGTGTCACTTGAACGGTAAACTATAAAATACACAAATTGATGTTGTATGGCCAGGCAGCGCTGGAGGATCTACAATGCGAATATCCCGGCGGCTGCCGAGACTGAGGGAACGCAAAGGATGCAAACTTACGTCAAAACTGCATTCAATTGAAAGAGCTCCGAATCAACCTTCCAATGTAGACGAGACACCGAGTAACAGCTAGAGAAGAAAGCGGCAAGGAGCTACGGTACCTACCCGGCCTTGAAAACTTGTGGGCAACACGGCAGCTGGATGAATAAACACCAAAATCATACAAAAACTAAGGTAACTTCAGCCCGAGGATTTTTTCTTTTGAATGACGTGGCTCTAATTGTTCTTGCTTTGAACACACCTGCTCTGATATATAGGCCCTGACATTTTAATATTCTTTTCAGTTGTTTGCATTCAAATTAGCCTTACTAACCTCGTTCTTGAGTTTAAAAATCAAAAGTATATTTAACCTTGAAAGAGCCCGGAAGAGCTAATTTGAATGGAGACAAAGAACTGATATTTTAAAATGTCAGCCACTTTTGCATATGGTCTATTATCATCTTCTTCTATCTTCGAGGCTATTACCATAGTAGGACAAAGGAAAATAAAAAACCGCACTGGTTTCGAAAATTTCAAACCAAAGATCGACAAACTTCAGTAAGCCACAAAATAAACATTGTAGGCACCGGGAATTTTTTGCAGTTCAGTCATCATTACTTTAGTACAGCACAAAGAACGCCATTTGTGAGCGCAAACACTTGTACTCTCTTTGAAGGATTTATAAACATTCAAAGCAAACGTGCGGAGTGGCGAAGGCAATTTGGTTTGCGTTTTCAATTCGCGGCAATTTTGGTCAGGTAGCAAAACGTCTTCCATATTTGGTATTTTCAGCCACACTTTTTAGAAATACTGTAAGTTGTAGATTTTTCAGTGGCAATTTTAGTCTGTATGGATTTTTTGGCATTTTCTGAGCCATTTTTTGCAATTTTTGCCATTTTTAAGCTGGGTAGCTTAACGTGGTTGCATTTGTTATTTATCTTAAATAGACGTGTATGGATTCCGCTGCCGATATATTAAAATAATTTTAAAAGTTACTTTGGATGGCCTTAAACAAGAGAATCACGCTCTACATAAACTTGGGTGGGTATATACTTTTTTGTCAATTGTTGGCGCCGGAAATGGAATATGTTATAGTGATATTTAGTTGGGAGTAATGTTTAGATGCCCGCGTTTTGGCCACATAGCCAGTGGAGCAGAGTTTTTCTTTTTCCTTGGTCTACTGTCCTGAATAGAATACATATTTAAGACGACTTATACGGGTCAGGTCTAAAACTAAGGTACAAAAATTTCCGTTCTCTAAAGCAGTGTTTAGGTCCAAAATTTCGAAAAATATAATACCTCCACACTTCTCCGTAGGTAATAGCAAAGGTTTCCATTATTACTGATTCAAGGTTTCGCGTGAATTCGCACGAAACCAGTAGCAAATCAGTCAACACTGAAAAGGGCCAAGGAAGGAAGAGGTTTGATGACTTACGAGGAGTCCAGCGTTCGCTTGCGATAACACAAGAGTTGCTGTTCCAGCCTGCAGCCAGGTTCCTTAAATGAAGGGCTCGTGCAACCAGTCACTCTGACCCAATCGAAAGGAATTTACTGTTTGTTTTAGTAACATACCTCCGTAGCAAGCGATTCCGCGGGGTTTTGTGCATTCGCTGAAACGCTTGCTACGTGGGCTATGAAATTTGCGGCTCTAATTTTGCTGTCGAGGTCAGTTTACCATGCTGTGAAGTGTGGTACCAGATCACTCAGTTGAAATTTTAGTGCGGTTAACGCCACTGAGCACAATTTTCTCGAGGAACTACAATTGTATTCTGCTTTAAAACTTTGTTATAACTTTGGAGTCTGTGGATGAAATCTTTAAGCTTGACCATTCAAATAAAACTACTGAGCGGTACTTTCCTCTGTTATCGTTTATTACGCTTTTCTTGAAAGTGCTTCTAACTCCCAATCCTTTTAAGTCCATGGATGAAACTCAATACCGAGCAGAACTTTCCTGTGGTGCCGTTTACTGCCTGTTGTGCAATATTGTTTTAACTTGAATTATGCAGTGGACGGGATCCAAGCCGCTGCGTGTGATCATTGTGAACTTATAAAATTGAGCTACTGAAAAAGTCACTTTTTTAAACTGTCACTCTAACTCAGTTTTTGAGTCCATAGATCAGCCGAGTAAAACAGCTAAGTTGAAAATGATTTGTCTCTCGTGACGAATGAATAATTTTATAGAACAAGCGCGCAAGCACACGAAATAGCTGCGCTCCATTCGCTTCAAGGAGGAATCTTCGCTTTTTCCAGCGGCTCAATTCGATTGGCCGCGACATTCAATTCTACTGTTCAACAATTAACCTCGTTTGGCCATGTCATGTACACACCATCAAAGATAAGCAAGACAATACTTTCTTTTACGATGAAGCGTCACTTACCTTTGTGGCCCCATGGAGTAATGGCTTTTTAGTCGAGTTAGTTTGGCCTCAGAGCAGGCTTCTCCAGTCAGTTTGCACTTTTTCCAGCTCAGTGCTCAAATAGCTTTGTGCGCCATATTAATGTACCGGCGCGGTACGTGATCACATGCAAAAATATACAACGAATTGTTTGTCGAGAAAAAAGCCAGGTGACTCCGCAAGAATTGCTTATTTACCTTTCAGGTGATTTGTTCTTGTATTTGAAGGGGAGCTACACAAATGACTTACCAAGCTTAATTCACATTGGTGCATTGTTACCTTTCTTAATCGACTCAGTTCATTTTACTCTCCCCACCAACGCACTCTTTTATGTTTTATTACTTAGTCCTGTCAAACAGCAGCTTTTAAAAAGTATCCCATTGGTAATAACAAAAAAAAATCAACATTTTCTGCTGCAATCCGACTCTCTCCCATTCGGTAACAACCCTTTCTTACATTAGGCAAATTTTCTGAAAAGTTTCCCCTTGGTAATAAATAAAAAAAAACTAACCAACATTTTCTTTTCTATTGCAATCCGACTTTCTCAGTAACAACCCTTTCTTACATCACGCAAATTTTCAAATAGAGTACTTCTCTTTATATTGTAAATAATTTATCAGCGGTACGGCATCCTTCTAAAAGCATTGTTAGTCATTGGAATAATTAGAATATTAGATAGAATAGATTAGTACATGTACATTTGTTTTGTTTGCGTAGCTTTCTAAAGGATTAACCATGAATAAATAGAATGACTATGACTATGACTATGCTGTTGATTTAGGCCGCTGCAAAACAAATTCGTTTTCCTGTACAGTTTACTTAAAGCTGTAAACAGCCGACACTCTTTTAGGGAAAACAGGCGTGATAATGCACTTTTTGAAGACATTGAAATCTAGTTCCCATTATTTCATTAAGACACCCTCCAACTCCTTCGTCAATCTGATTCCAGAGACTTCTTCAAACTTAAAATACAGTATCGCATTAAAAATGTTTGCCTTAAAAACGTTGAGGTTTTGATGTCTGCGTTTTCCAAAATCTCCGTTTATATCGTCCCCCCAAAAACACTTTTCAAATTTATCCACCATTGAGAGCGTTTGCAAAGATTGAGAACACCGTTGTAGTGTATAGGCGGAAAATTAAAAAGGATCAGAAAAAGAGTATGATGCCTTTTAAATTTATCCGGGCTAATCTGGACGGAAGCTTAGCCTAGAAGTTATTATTAATAAAGCATATTTCTTTCTGCACACTTCCAAATAAATATGCCTTTGAAAAATCCCAATTTTCAATTTGTTATCGAAACCCGAACCAAGTCGATTTTCATCGATTGTCGATTTATCGAGCGACAACGCCTGAGTTAATGGAGGGCAGCCGAGACTGATAAAACAATGTTTATTGGTTTCAACTTTTAGTCTTTTTAATTACAAATGTATGATTGATTCTTGTCACTACTACATTAAATGTTAAAGACCACTTTTCCTATTTTTTTTTTTCCGCGCAGACAGGCAAGCTATTAGATGCACTTAAAAGGTTCTCTACACTAACTAGTCACTACTGAAAGTAAATGTATTTTTCGAGTGAAGACAATAATGACGAAGCAGGTGTTTAATACCTTACAGGGGCGACACGAAATTAAACTTGCAGACACAAAAATAATTCATTTTTAAAAAAGGTAAATTGAGGAGCTTTTCACCGCTGGGTGTTTTTCCAAATACTGAAAAACCGGAGAGAGACACGTCATAAAACTCAAGTGCTTTAGGATGCGGGAGTGAAATAACATATTTCTGCTTTGTAAAAGCTTCTTTTTTTTCCTAGTAGCGACTGTTTCTAACCTCATAGATCACACTTTACAAGTACTTACTGAAGAAACAAATGTAATTTGCACCACACTAAACAGGTTTTCCATTCTCCTTGACCAATCATAAGCCAGATTGTCACGCAAGTATGGCGTCATGTTGATACGTTGCTTAGCAATTTCTTTAAAAGAAACTGCGGGCCCTGGGCGTCCTGACGAACAACCGCTGACCGAGAAGCCTCAAGACTCTGGATCGGAGATCTGGATTGAGTGAATAGCATTTTTACAGCTAAAAAACGACCATTATAGAAAGTTCTGGTAAACAAATTATACGAAGCAGGTCTGCGTCTTAATGACTATAAAACAAAATACCACTCGGATAAAATATTAACTGTTATAAATAAATTTAGATTTTTACTTGGCAATACTAACAAACACAATTACCTCGCATTTTCACGAAAACCGCGTTTCTTACAACACGGCTGTTGCTGAATTTATAAGAACCGAAACATTCGCAAATTTCTTATTCGGTCAGGCAGCACTTGTTACAAAATGCATTTTTTTTTTTAAGTTATGGCTAATAATGTTACTTACAGAGGTGGGTTTCGTTGTAGCAGTGTTACATGAAGTAAGCAATAACTTGCAAACAACGAAAACTACTTAAAAGCGGGGGCGAAAGAAGTGTTGTGTTTTTCTTAACTTTTCGTCCTCTATAAACAAAAATTATCTCAGTTGACGTTCGGGAGATCTTAACAAAACGATATAAAAATCTCCACTAACAGAAAAGGCTGCAAATGGCAGTAGAGTTTTTTTTTAAAGTACGGAGAGTATTAAATCGAGTAATAAAAGCGCAAGCGTCATTCGACAGCTGTAACTGAATTCAGCTGCAACAAAAGTTGCTGACACTCCTGTAAGGCTCTCTTGTCTCCGATTTTTTCCAGAGAAGTGGCAGCTTCAACCAGCATCTTCTTACGCTGGCATGGGCCTGACAGGAATGGTAGCGGAAGGTGCCTACAGGCCATCATAAGGGCGGCAGCCTTCTCACGTTCGCCTGTTACACAGGAGCTCTCCTCTTCATCACCTGCGGAGAGAAAATAGCTTTTAAAATTAAATTTCTCAAATCATTAATTCATGAAAAGAACACAGAAGAGATCACCACAGTGGAGGAGGTTGGAAATGTGATCTCAATGATCAAAAAATATGTGGGGAGGATTGCGTGACGTGACGAGCCAAAGAACGTCTGGGTAGTAGGCTACTTGTAGGTGAACTTTTGCTTGATCAAAAGACACTCGGCTGCGCCTCGTTTTTTCAACCCACTTCGCAGTGTTTGGAAATAAAACGAAACCGAGTATTCCTCTTAAACTCATTGAAAAAACAGGAGAAAACACTATCGTGAAGAAGGTTTGGAAATGAGTCTTAAATTGAAAGGAAATGTGATGTAATATTTTAAGCCTGGTGAGCAAATGAGAACAAGACGCATATGTGCGTGAACTTGGGCTTCTTTCCTGGCATATCCAGCTGTAAACGCCAGAAATTAAAGTTGACATGATAAAATCTCAGTTGTTATTTGTCGATTGTTTTACAGCATAGTACAAGCAAGTATATTGAAAGCAATGTATATTCCTGGTCTAAATTTCACCCTCTATCCGTTTTTTTACGCCCGGTCTATAGTCCGCGTTTTACACTGACCGATTAAGTAATAAATTTTAGAATCTAATAAAGGTTCTGACAGTAAAATTTGATCCGTCTCGAGTGCATGTGTTTGTTTACGCAAGACTACGCAATTGTCACGTTTTGTCAATTAAACTAGAAAGAAAAACAGACAGAATGCTTTCCTAAAGGAAAAATTTATTCAGAAAAGTCTTTGTTTACGCCTAAGAAAGAAACGCTTATAATTCTAAATGCCAAACAAGAGACGCGAAAGCGATTTGAAGAACTACCAGTCCATTTCGAAGCGAATTTATCAACCCGCGAAAGCGATTTGAAGAACTACCAGTCCATTTATCAACCCGTGCGTGGCACGTTTTTCAAATTTTTGCAAAAACTGTTCAGAATATAAAGAATCGGTCAATTAGAATGGTATTTCAGTACAAATTCACGATCAAACCTGTAATTTGTCGTTGAATTTCCAGAAGTACTCAAAAATCTCGTAGAAAGTCCGTGGCCTGAATAAGGATTTGAGATGTCCGCGCTCCGCTAACTCGTCGCCTGGATAAAACAACAATTTGTACTCGAAGCACAGTTTCTTCGCCGTTATTTCTCGGATTTCCGCTATCGAAACTGTTGAGTATAATCCTTAGTAGTTCTTCTTTCGATGTACCACTTCGAAAAGTTGTGTTTTCGTTCGGAAAACGCGAAAATCGGCGACTAAATAAATGTCCGACCCCCAAACCCATGCAGCGACAAGATACCTGCGCATGCGTTTTAAGGCCCAGACGGCGATTTGTGACTGAATGAGGAAAAAAAAAAACGAAGGGCAATTTTCAACTTGGTCTCCCTGTGGGAAGCCCAAGTAATAATGTATTATTCAGTAATGACAAAGGCAAACTCGGAAAAAGAATTTCCGAGTGCTCCTATCAGGAGTCGAACCTAAGACCTTCCGATTACTAGTTCGGATGCTCTACCATTGAGCTACAGGAGACTCGTGGGAGCTAGGGCCATTAAACAAGGTTCATAAATTATCATTAAATTTAATGAAATGACACATCAAAGGTTACAGTGAGCTTTGGTGTCGTGTCACTGTCAGGTTTAAATTGGGCATAGGCTTTACCATGATGGTATGAACTACGCTTTTGCGGCTGTTTTGCTGCTGTGAAATAGGTACAGCTTCTTGCCGCTAAAGGTAGTCCTCACAATCTGGTACAGCATGTCTAAGATTAGAACCCTGAGTCGATGATTTTCGCACTTTGTAAATCAAGTCTGCTCGAAAATACATGAATACTCAGAAAAGACAAAATAGATGTTGGTCATGAGCTATTGTACCTGCATCTTCGTGTTGATGTCCTTTGTCGTCACAGGAAGTGACGATCCGTTGCCTCAGTGTGCTTCGTTGTAAGAGGTGATGTGTCTCTGTGGGGTTGGCTCCGGCCATCAGACGTGCCACAGCCTCGTACAAATAAAGCTGAGGCAAAACAAACAGTGAAACATGAACAACGGTTTTTACTTTTATAATCTGGAGAGCAGGACTTCGTGCTGAACAGTCGCACAGTTCATTTAGATTAAGGAGGCTTGCGGCAGTTTTTTCTGGACTTAGGGTGGAGGTTTTGAAATTACAATCTCGCGTACAAGATAAACTTCGATCTCCTTCATACTACATCATTAATTCAACACACGATCAAAGTTAATTTTCTCATCGGTTTGCAAGCGACAGCTATTACCATAGCAACGGAAGCGCATAGCCTCTCATTTTAAACATTGTCGATTACAGTAAAAACCGGCAACTAAGAACCTAATTTTTGGGAAGTAGCCTTAACAGGTTCTTATATAAATGGTAGTTAACACAATTTTAGGCTACTTAGGTTATTAAAATAGGTTCTTAATTCTGGAGCAAAGCAAATAAAACTCAGCTGCAAAACAAGTTGGTTTTTGGCCGCACGTCGCGCATCCCGCGTCGCAAAAAAAAATGTCCACGCGCGTTCGTATGGTTCACTCGCTTTTGCATCCCTTTAAACTCATCACCAATAGATGAGCTTGGGAGTTGGTGCCTTTGAAGTTGGTGGAGCCGGGCAATGCTCTAGCATGAGGAGGAGGTATCCATGGCAACCCTGCGAGCGGCCCCCACCAAGCACCGTCACACTGAACAGTTCAGTGGAATACTTACCGACCCAATACTTACCTAACCCCCACCGAGAGGGAGGGATGGGATGGGAAAAAACAAAGCACAAACTGGCACGCAAACAGCAAGCAATTGAGACAACACTTTGCGAAGAACTGCAAGCAAGCAACTGCGTATAAAAGTCACGAGGTGCCCCTGCTAGAGACATCGGGCTACCCCTAATATAGTTGGGGAAAACAGCTGACCAGCATTGCTTCGAGGTTAACTTTGCCTAAATTACATTTAGCCACATTAGAAACAAAAAGCACTAGTCAGACAGAATTCACCGCACTTATTCAATAACTATAAGTTAATTTCTCTGCCTTACCCTTGGAAGAGCCGCAGGGATGTTGTGAGTAAGTTTCTGCAAAATATCCAGGTCATTCTGGAATGAACGCAGCTCCACAGGATCGACCGGGCTAAATGACTGAGGCTTCTGCGAGAACTCCCAGATATCTTTACGCGTACCTAACAGCCAGTCACAGCACAAAAGCTGAGCTAGCTGGTGTAGTCGGCTTGTATTTGAGTGGTGCAGCGAAGAACCAAGATTGACGCTTTCGGCCAAATGAATACCTGACTTCTTACATAGCTGTGTACAGTCTTCAAGTGAGCTGGGTGACAAGTCACCATTCAGGACTTGCTTCTTGGCGAGATAAGCTCTTAGAATGGCCTTGGCCAATGGATCTCTGGAGTTTGCCACTGGATCTCTGAAAGGCAATGTGTGCACGTGGTCAACCTTGATCCTGGAAAGCTCCAAAAGTAATGAATGTTAGTCCACCACAGGATTTTGTCAGTAGAACCCCAACGCAACAACAAAGCAGATTGAAAACACGCGGTAACGAAGCCCAAATTGAAACAAAGACATGTCCTTAACACAATAGAAGTCATACGAAAATAACATTGAGGGAGCCACATGAAAGGCACAATAATTATGTTGTTAGAAACTTACTCTGCATTCCACAGACTCTTGGGGACACTTTCAACTGTGCTGTAATACCTTTCGGCAGCCTCGTCCTCACCTCTCAGCCAATTAAAAGCCACCATTCCTACCGCTACCCACCACTTGGACACCTGATCATCGCACGCACACTCATTTAACATGTCCAGGGAGCGCAGGGCATCACGAGCGCTCTGATCACCCGTATCATCATCATCTGTTGCACTTGGTAACACAATGGAGGACAGTGCATAGCGGAGGAGACGTTCCCGGAAGGCTTGGCTGACATGGGCAATAGGGTCAACTGAAACAAGACGTTAAATCCCATTCAGAATTGCCAGCCAAAAGTTACGGAATCGATGAAGAGAGAGTAACTGTAACTAGATGTCATGGCGCCAAAGTCTTTCTCACTTTATACGAGAAAACAGAAAATAGGCGCTTTGCACATCTGGGTAACATAAACTTGTGAGTTCTCCAAAACCTCTTAAGACAAAGTATACAAGTATCGTAAATCCTTAGATTAGCACCCCTGTTGAATAAGCCCCCATCCCCCCCCCCCCCCCAGATAAGTGCCACCTATGAGTCCAAGAAATCTTCCCTGTACTCGTACCGCATAACATTAATTTAAAGTGCCTGAGAATACATAGCTGAAGGAGAGTAAAGTCTCTACAAACTTCAGTTATCCAGCTCAAATGCTACTATGATAAGCACACAAGACGTTTAAATTCCAGGATTTACACAGGGAGGTATCTAAGAAAAACCTCAGCAAGCTTGTTAATAATCCCAGTCAGCTCTACCGGACTGTGCATCCTTTAAATATTAGCCTCAAGTATTTGCATTCTGTTGAAATTTCAGCTGGTAATAAGACCTCTTTAAGATGGTGAAATTCGCTGGTATCTGGCTCTTATTGACACCTCTGTTTACAGTATATAAGAATGCATGCCATTTTTCTATTTCTTCTATTTGCTTTACTCTTCTCTTACTTTTACTGTTGACGCTAGCCCACATGCTGTCCCCTCCTTTACATGACCACCGATTGCTGACAAAAAAGCGATGCCCCTTGGGTTGGAAGAGCCACTGCAGAGAGGCTGGGGTTGCTGCGCCATGAGCTGCATAGGAGGTCTGTGCACGGCTGAGAAAGTATCTCTGAAACAAAAAGCAGAAAACAAGTTTATCACTTCATCATGCTGGCTGACCTAATAAATTTCAGGAATTAACAAAAGTGACTTAGATGGCATCTTGAGGACCTTCCAAAACAGTTAAAGATACATTGCTCTATCTTCTGCTTGCTGTGTGGCCTGACCATGCAATATAAAACCTTAGGTAATTTCATGTATGCTACAGGAAGTGTCTCATAAGAATTTCAATTCTATGGCAGCTGTTCAAACAATAGAGTCCTAAAGTGATGACGTCATAAAAACTAAATTTATGAAATTATGGGATTTTTTCATGATTGGAAAGAGCATGATGAAAAATGCCTACTTGCCGTTTGGAACTGAGGCAAAATTAGATAGATTTGTATGGAGTCATCAGGGCATAACAGAGCTAATATCTCGACCCCAAATCGCAATAAGATGCTGATTTTTGGCAAGTGGACATTTTTCATCATGCTCTTTCCAATCATATAAAAAAGCCCATAATTTCAAAAATTCAAATATTTGTGACATCACACTTTAGGACTCTATTCTCTAAACTGCCTGGAATCATGATAAAGGTCTGGAAGACCGCCTGACTTGTTCTGCTAAGCAAGGATATTATTTCCAGCCTTGTACTTTTTAGGGGTTAGTGAAAATAGGGGTTAAATTTTAATGGAAACGGTGGTGCTGTGTCCGTTGAAGCATGGATTCAAATGAATTTGGTTTTACCAACCGAGTTTATAAGATAAGATGGCAACCATTAAGTGATTCGAGGGCTAAAGCTTGAAATGTCAGCTCCCAGATCTCTTTACAGTGGTCAAATTACCTTATCAAGCTGAGATTCAAAACTTACCGCAGTAAAGTGAAGACCATCAGGGAATGAAGTTCTTATTTCGATTGCAGCAGATACATAGATCTCTGCCAACACTTCTGTGCTAATCAGCTTCTCGGCAGATTCTGCAAGGTTCACTGCCGCTAGTCCGAGGAAGGACGAACGCCACCCATTCATAGACACATGACCTAAAATGAAACCCAACACTTAATTAAGAAGAGTATTGGAAAAGCAGTAAGGAAAAACATTGCTGCTGGGAAATGGTGTATGTGTGCAAAAAAAAAAATCTCAGATTTTGACTTGCTTCATTTAGCTTGACATATAAGCATTCCAAGTAAAGGGTCAAGTAAAAAGGTCATGTTGCACCAGTAGTGATTGGCATCAAATTTCTCTTAACAATATCACTACTTGATCAAAGAACTGGGTATGAGAATAAAGAGTATGATAACCAAAATAAAATGTCTTGATGTTTAAATAAATTCTTCCAAGTAATGCCATAAGAAATGTACTGAGAACAGTGAGGAGATAGTACATGTTGATGTCAATGCTGGATTAAGCCGAGTCAAGGATTAGCTCATTATCCAAACTGCAAACCTGGCCCCAGTTGTTCAAAGAGCAGATAACTTTATCCAGCAGCCAAGTTGCTATCCAGTGGTGCAAATACACTCCAACCGACACTTTTGGCAAGTTTTCCACACAATCCCATACTTAAATTAGACATACACCTCTACTCTATACACACATTTTTGGGCTGTAGGGAAATTCTTGCACCCTTTTATTTGCCACATAGCGACCTATACAGTGGATAAAATTATCCACTCTTTGAACAACCGGGGTCTGGAGGCCTGCAACACTGCATAGGCTAGAGTCTTCCAACTTAGTTTTTGTCATTTGTTGTCTGTTAAATACTTTGATACAATGAACATACTCGGAGTATCTTTCATTCTCTATGGACAGACTGTTTGCCTTCATGTTTCATGTTCTAAGAAGCTAAAAATCAAATCAAAACAAAGACAAAGCCTTAATTGGTACAATACCTGTAAGGCTCAGCTGATGTAACTTGTGGTACACCAAAGCCGCATCCTTTGCCGACAATTTTGCATGCTCCTTGTCATCCTTGGTTCTGCCTCGTACCTTTATTCCACCTGCAGCGGAAGCAAGCCAATTCCCAATCCACAACCTGTGCAGTATATGCCGCACCAGCTGCCAGATCAGGCCACAGGCCACATCAAGCTTGGAAACAGGAAGTGGACGTTTCAGAGCGCTCAGGCAGACTTGCAAGTGCCGTGATGCTGAAATAGTGTCACCCTGGAAAGAGAAGACCACAAGCACAATCAGGACTGTTACTGAGTTGAGAGAAAACAAGTGCTCTTGACCCTTTAACCCCTAATATCAAAGAACAAATTCTCATATCTTGTCCCCATACTTTTCTTATAAAAATACTGGGGAGAAGTTATTACAGTTGATCCACGTCTCACATGACCAGTATTTCCGAGAATGAAATGAACACTCGAAATCCTCTTTGTAATGCCCGGGATTTGAATGGAAAGTTGAACATTTCCGAAAAAGACACATTAACGGGAAAAAAGAGTCAAAATACTCAAGGGAGACAATTATTGTTATTCTTGAAATACTTAATGCTGTAATGTAAAGAAAAAGTCATAGCTTTATACTGTCAATGAGCTTGGGAAATTTCTTATGTGAACCCTGAAATCTCTTTGGCGATGTTCGAAACTGACATGTAAATTTCAAAACTCCGTTCAAAATTTCAACAATGCCAGTCATGTGTGACGTGGATGGACTGTAAAATATCAAGAAAATTCATGTTGGGTGATCATATCCTCAATTCGCATGACTTCAGGGGTTGAATAACCATTGATATTACAAGGAGAAATTTGATGCTGATTACTGTTAGGGGTTAAAGTGATCATTACAAAGGCAAATTCATAAAAAATACAAAAATTATAGCCTCCATACCTTGGCCAGGTCTTCATCAGCTTGGTTCCTGTGCCTCCAGAACAGCACAGCATTATCAGAGTGTGGCCGTGTCACAGGCTCACCAAACACAAAGATGCGCACAAGCACAGCCAGGGCTATGACCGTGTGAAGCAACCATTTGGCTGCAAAGAGGGCAACACCCAGCAGCCAGTTCTCCTCTGGGACGGAACTGGTATCGCCATAAGAATTCAAGGTTCTTCCCCCACCGTGCGACCTTCCAGTTTCTGCAGAGTTGGGGAAAAGCATGCCTGATGGAGGAAATGAAGGATAGTTAAAGTTTATCAGATCAACTGCATTGCAGTGAGTCCCAAATGCAAACAACAGAGAAATGCAAACAAATGCCGGTGCTTAATAAGCCTTTGAAGCTTTCCTGTTTACCTTTGTCCAGCTGAGGAAACACATAACTCAGTGGGTTGACAAACAAGAAGGTAAACATGAAGGCAAACAGGGCCACACGGGTACGATCCATCATTCCACAGCTGCTGACAGGAAGGGCTTCCAGCTTGACATGAGTCTTCTCCTTTGTCAGAGGATCGGGTGTCGGTGGAGTTAAAGGACTTGGTATTATGCTACTAGCCTTGCCGATTTCCTCAACCTCGTTGCCGTCTTGATAGACTGTACTTTGCAATTCGGCCATATCGGTATCCTCTATTACTTCCTTTTTTATCTGATGTTCCTTCTGCTTCCTCATAAGCTCAGAGATGGTTTCTGGTTGAGTAGAACCAAAACCTATGTTAGCTTTCCTTCCATGGGAGTGTCTGAAAGGACACCAGCTGAGCTGCATTAATTTCATCCTTTAACCCCTAATATCAAAGACCAAATTCTCCTATCTTGTCAACATACTTAGTCAAAGTGAAGCACTCTGACAAAGGGCTTACGCTCGAAAACTTTGGCACTTGAATCTCTTTACCTTTAAATCCTGTTGATAAAACCAACATTCATAACTAACTGTAGTGCTTGAGTTTTCTAACTTTTTTTCTGAAAAAAGGCAATTTAATTTCACAGGGCCCCTAACCATCCAAACATACTTCAGCATACAATATAAAAGGAATAAAACTGAGCGTGTACCTCTCTTTTGCTGTTCCATTTTCAGTGCTATATTCTGCTGCTTCAGTCGTGCATTTTCATTCTGCAGCTTCTGTATAACCTCTATTGCTTTTCTCAGTACACCAGCCTTATTCATCTGAAACAACACAATTGTCAGACTGAATATGTTTGTGTAGTACAAATTTTCATTCCTGTATATAATGCAGGTCCTCTCCGCATGAGACTACCACCTTGTCATGGTGGAGAGGCAAGACCACCCTTGGCAAGGGTGGCCCTACCTGGAGAATGACCCTTGCAGAAATGTCGAAGGTAAGAGTATGGATAAAGAGCAGTAATGCCATCCCCAGGTGAGCTAATCCCTCCCTCCTGTAAATGGCTTGGGTTATAGAAACCAAGATGTCAGTAACAGAAGCTATACAGGGTGTTGATAGAGTGAACTATGAAACTGCTACTGAGGACCACCTAGTTTGGGAGGATTCACAGTGTGGTGAAGATGATATGCTACAGCAATCAAGGTGATCACCAGGCTGTTATTAGTAGTCAGCAGCCAGTTACTACAGCCAAATTGAAATTACCATTGAGCTTTCTGGTGTAGATCACTTCTTCAAAACCCAATGACAGCCTAGTACATGTATTGATCATCATCAACACCTTAAGGAAGGTGCCTACTTTTGTTACTGTGCATAGGTTCTGCGCATCTTGAGATACTTGGGTTTTCTATGGATGGTGCCTACTGATACAGGGATATTTTTGTGCGGTTTAAAACTACATGGAGAAAGCAGAACTTAGAAAGTGCTTTTGGTATAGAAAAAGAAAATTGGAGGTAACCATGCACTTTCAGAGAAAATAAAGCTTCAGTTTGGAAAAAAACACCATACATTGTATCTTTGTATTTTACCATTTTTTAGAACAATAATTGTTCCTTAATTATTTCTAAAAAAATGCGTGGTTACCCCCCAATTTTCTTTTGGGTTTCAATAGCCCTTGCTAAGACCTGCTATCTCTGCAAAGTCTGCATAAACCATGCAAAAATACTTTGGTATTATAAACTAGTTACATTAGAAAACAACAGACAGATTTGACAATACCTTGGTATCCTGTCCACAAACAAGATCCTTCAACTCCACAATCTTGTCGTTAATGCTGGTACGGTAACGCTTCTCAATCAAATTATGAGCTGAACGCTTTTCTGTTTTGTTCCCAACCTGTCCCTTAGAATTTGCCAAGCGACTTATAGGGATCTTGTTAGGATCCAAAACAATGGGGATCGTAGCAGTAAGAATGCCATTGGGTCCCTGAGAGAGTGTCGGTTGAAGTGGCGATTGACTCAGTTCTAAGGTGCCAAGGACAGTGGTGGTACTGTCTGACTTGACCACTTGTGGCTGGAGACGAGGCTGGGGTAAATAACAAAGTGATATAACCTTACTTACTGACTGGGAAGTCTGGATTGGAAATTTTTTGTTTGTGGTGAAATGGTACAAACCAAAGATGACAGTAATCATTATGATAAATATAGTTCAATGATGAGTTATTCGGTGAGTGACATAGGAATACTCAAAAAAACAGGCATAAAAACAAATACAGTCGACTCCCGATAACTCAAACCCTCACTAACTTGCACCTCGCGTTAACTCGAACCAATTTTCCTTTCCTTTCAGGTCATTTTCTACATACATTTCACCCTAGAACTCCCAATAACTTGAACCTTTTTCAATTTCCCTTGAAGGTTCGAGTTATCGGGAGTCAACTGTATATAATGCCATTATATTTATTCTAGACACAGTTTCACTTGTCCCATGCTCCCCCATTATAGTGTTGATGGACAAAGAAGAATCAATACCTATGATGTCTAAAAGTGTTGATGTTCCACATTAAAAGTGGGGTGGGTTAATACATTAATTAGCGATTTATAACAAGATGTTGATGCTGAGGTGAACAATAGAGCCAAGTGCCCCTAATCCAATGCTAGGGAACTTAAGCAATGACAACGGCGACGGCAGCGAGAACGCCACAAAACAATAGGTTTAATGAGCGAAAACAATATTGCTCTGCACGTGCGCTATATGTTTTAGTACATTTCTTTGCTGTCAGGAGCAAACGACAACGTGAAATGACCAAATTCAAGGTTTGTGGAGAACATGAGCACACGACAGTGAATTTTTCATTCTCCTTAAATACTTAAATGCCATTCATATCAGTTTAGTTCCCAATACTTCAGTCACATTGTGGACGTTGATTGATTTGGAATAATCGCGAAGTAGTGCAAGTAAAGTGAACTTATATTTTCAAGCAACATTTTCGTTTCCATTGCGGTTGTCGTTGCTTAAGTTCCCTATTGGCCGGGACTTTGGATCTGAGTGCTGTGTGGAATGCTCGTGGCCCAAGTTTCTGGGATGTAGCTTAAAGAAGATCGGACAGTGAAATTTGCCGTTAGCCCGCTCTTAGTGACATCCCTGAAGTTTGGTTTTACCTTAACCAATCAATGAAAAGAACAATGATTACCATTAAACCACTGACTAACATAAAGCCACTTGCCTGTTGTGTTCGTGGACTAACAGCTGGTGGACTCAGCTGGATTGGAGACATGGGAGAACTTGGCTGAGGAGGAGACCCAGCAGTGGAAGACAGTGACGACACAGATATGGGGGATGGGACCTGTTGCTGCGGCGATGGCTGGTCATCAGGAATAACCACTTGCTGTGAGGCTGACGTGCTAGGCTGCTGTGTTGGCCAAACACCAAGCTGCTGCAATAGCTGCTGGAGTACAGTCTGACTCGATGCTGGCTGGGTAGTAGCTGGACATTGGGTTTGCTGTGGAGTTGCCACTTTAGGCTTTGGCTGCAACTGTCTCTGTTGCTGTAGCAACAGCTCCAAGAGCTGAGGGGTTGTTTGTGGAGCCTGTTGAACCTTGATTGCATAAAGAAGGTGGTTTATAATCTCCCTACTATTTCATCGCCTTATTTTTAAGAAAAACTAACATCCTTCAATAAAGTGAAGGGGTGCACAGAATAAGGTCCTAAGTGACTTTTGATGTAAAGTCAAGTTCTCCTTTTGTTTCACAAATAAATACAGGGTAATTTGGAAGGAGAATCTAGCAATATATCAGATGTCACTTAGGGTTTTTTCCAGGTGCCCCTTACAATTATTGTATCTTATGAAGAAAAAAATAAGAATAATGTCTAACATTCATACATATATGTAAAATAATCAGTTTGTTTTCTTCACAGAGTTGGTTTTGGTACATGTAGTAGTGAAGACATCTTTTAAAACAATAATGATAAATCAGACAATTTTAATTCTTACGGCAACCAAGGTTCTACGCTCTCAACAAGGAAAATATTCAACCATTTGTTTATATTGGATTTATCAATATTAATTGCCAGTGTTTCCTACCTGTTGTGTTACAAGTGTTTGCGGCTGAACAACCGGAGACTGATGAGGTGTAACAGCAGGACATGTTCGAGGATCTGGTGTAATCATTTTTGATGGCTCCTTAAGCAACTCTTCCAGGCTCTTGGTGTACATGGCTGGTAATTCCTGCTGGGTCTTTTGTCCTTGGAGTAAAGTGAGCATTTGCTGGGTGTCTGTGTTCTGGCTCTGCACTCTGGCAGGTAACTGATTACCATTGAATGGTTCCTCCTGCTTCACTGTTGACTGAAGAGGGAACATTGAAAGCACTGATTGATCTTGTTGGGGCATTGATCTGAGGTAATCTGTGATGTTGAAGTCATCGTCTGGTTCCATTGGCTCCGGAGGTGTGATGGGTGGCGATAGAATGGATTGCGGCGGTTCAGTCTTGATGTTGATTCCAACAGTTGAGGTATTAAGATCAGGGTTAGAGCCTGCTTGACCACACACTAAGTCCCAAAAGTCATCTAAACAAACAAAAAATTGTTCAAATTTTTATGCCCTGAGAAGGCGAAGGTCAAATTTAACAAATTCTCAAAAAGCCTTTGCTTTAAAGAAAATGCAATTAATACTGAAAGACACTACGTCTACAGGAAAGGACCACATTTATTCAAAGGAAACCCTCCTTCAATTGAATGTCACCCTTGAATAATGTAGTGTAAAAATTTAACAATGGATCCCCCATAAACCAGGCTGTTGGCCAACTGTAAACTGTTAGCTGACAAACGGCCAACATTTATTGTCATTTGTTATTTTCTATTCCGCCACTAATAAATAACATTGAAACAAAAGAAAACAAATACACATCAAATTTAAAAATACAGTTAACTAGTTACATATTTATGAATTTATAACACTTCATAAATACTACTGAACATAAGTTAGCTGACAAATGGCTGAAAGTTAACCGACAGTTGGCTGAAACACTAGTGGAATGCAAGTGATAACTTCCAGGCCTCTATCTTTAAATAGATTTTGATCATCCCTTGCCTCGTGGCTTGAACAGTTAACACTTGTTTCTACAATATTTCAAACCAACTTTTGTCTTTCACTCACAATGAAGTAAAACTTGTTTCTTCAAAGGAGGAAAAAATGGGATAATGCTCGCCTCAAACCCAAGTCGCTTGCCTCATTTCTTCTGTTTATAACCAAACACCAATGAGGGCTACATGTAGCTGCCAAGGATTTGTTATAAAATTATTTTTAATGTGCTTACATAGCACAATAAATGAAAGAAACTGTTTTCAATTCAGAGCTTTAACCCTAAATACTGATCAGTGCTAACTGCCAAAATGCTGTGCCTTGCCCAACTGGAGAGCTCTCTATTCACTCAGATCTCAGCTTAATAAATGGGGTTCTGTTCTTTTGTACATCAGGGCCAGTTGTTCAAAGAGCGGATAACTCTATCCAGTTAGATAAATCACTACCCAGCGGATAAAATGTACTCCAACTAACACATTTTATCGGATAGTGACTTATCCACTGGAGAAAATTATCCGCTAGCTTTGAACAGCAAACAAGTGTTAACTTGAAGACACTTGATCCAGTATAGAAAAAAAGGAATTTTTTTGAGAAAGTTCCTAGTGATACTCCAAAGCAGGCCTTAATAGTTATACTGAGAAATAAACTAAGGCACAATCAAACAACAAAGAACCAAAAATTAAAGATCCTTCATGTACAGAAAGGGGAAGCAGGTCAAACATAAACAACTATCGAAAGAGCTCAACATTTCACCTTCATGCCAATGGAAAAAAGTTTTGTCACATCTGCTTCAAATGCCCATAAAAATCAACTGATTCTCCAAGTTTTTTAACAGATATGTTCAGTGTATTTGTGAGATTAATTACAATCATAGAGTTTTTCTTGCTTCTGAAACTCAGTCATGAAATTGGAGCATCCACTGTTGTGGTACATAGTGCACAAAATATTGCTCTCATCACAATGAACACATCAATCTGATCACATGCAGTTCACATGTGAGGGCAAAATAAAAAGTATAAGCACTTTCACAAAGTAAACTTGCAGTCCGCTGAAGCCCTTTGTTATTTAGCTTTAAGGTCTAGCAAAAATACACTAGCCATATAAGCTTATTCTTGTAGTTCATGAACAAACGGTTTACTACAATAGAAGTAGCAAATAGGTACAAGGAAGTGACTTTCACAAGCATGCTGACAAAGCACTTCATGTAAGGAGCTTTCATTCTAAGATTTGTCATTTTGACTCTGTAAATATATTGTAAATCGTGCTAAAATAACAAGCAGGTTCTCCGAACGCTTCAATAGAGGTTTAACCACAAAAACTCAAGCTAGAACTTTGCTACTTTTTCAGTCATAAACAACAAAGCATATTACATTTAGCGCGTAAACAAGAAACTACATATTCATTCACCCATGTTCTCAAAGCAAAAAACACTGAATTTTACAAACGTTTATGGCAAATAAACAAATTTGGTAAAAGGCTTACCGTTAAATTCACCGATGCCCCTAACACCGTTTAAATTCGGGTCTAAGCCCGTCATTGTTTCACTCGAAAACGACGGCCAACCTTCCACAGAAGGGTCCGCCATGTTGGCTTCCATCACCGATCTATTTTCTTCCACCAATCAGAACGCACCTAGATCGGGTGATCTTCGTACGATGTTGCGTCATCGTCTGTTTTGAAGCATAGTATCCCGTCGACCCTTTCAATATTGCAGGGGAATTGCTGAACGCAGCAAAATAGTTAGGCCTTTTTTTTGGCAAGAACACTTATCCCGGACATTAGTTTATTTTTTTTTTTAATGAAATAATGAAATAACCGGCCAATACAATTCAAGTTACAAGAAATAATTCTTGAGCTTTACTTGTAGGCAAGTAAAAAAATCAACAAATTTGTCTCGAAAACCTGTTATATTTTCAACTACAAAAGTCTAGTTTAAAGCTGGTAAAAAACGTAAAACGTACCTTGGACGGCTTAATCTCGTACCCCACCTTAGACGGCTTAATTTCGTACCTCTCTAAGCTGATTGGTCAATGAAAATCGCAATATCCAAATCGCGTCAACTATTTTCCTGCAATTTTTGTAATCTTTGCTTTAAGCACGGCCCGGCCGCCTTGACAAATATCTTGACATTGTCCTTCAGTGAAAGTGGTTTCTTGTGTCGATTTAAATTTAACGTTTCATTAAACTGCGACAAGTTCTTATAAACATACAATTTTTCAAAGTATATTCTCTGTGGTCAGCGTGAAAATTTTTGCTTGACAATGGTCAGTGACATGTAAAACTAACTTGCAATCGTAATGCAGCGCGCACAGTTTGGTCACCATTGTCAACAAAACTTTAGCGGCGGCTTCAGAAACTTGAAATCATTGATTTTCGTTTTTTTTTTCTGATTTTTTTTCAGAATCTGAAATCATAAAATATCGAGAAATAAAAACAAATAAAGACAATGATTAGAAAAAAAAAATTGAATTTTGCCAGCTAATCTTAATTTAAAAATAGTTATAGCAATTTCTTGAATAGCATGAAGCGCAGTACTTTTTATTGTTAGAAATAAGACGATGCTTCATTATTGGTGGCTTGCATTGCAGCCATGTTGGAATACAAAACAAAAGAAAATTTGTTTACATAGTTTGCATAAAAATGGAAGTTAAGTCCCAGAGGAGAAAAATCTTCAGATTGTTCCTGTACACCAAGCCATAATGCCCGAAAAAAAATTATTGCAAGCCGAGACGGAAGAAAAAAAATTCTCGCAGAAGGAGATTAAGGAATTATTATAGAAAATACCTTTTAGTGTTTTAATGACAGACAATTTCTTCCAGAATGCCCCAAAATGGCCTTTTTAATGTTTTGAAAATCTAAATTTTTTTGTGGAAGTTTGTTTTGTATGAACAACAAACCAACCCCACATTTTGTGTCGTGGCTGGAATTTACCCTTACTACAACTCAGTATTTTGTTTTGTGTTTGTAACTGGTAGTAAACCCAATAATCACGAGCAATAGGTCAATTAGTTTTGAAGAAAAACGATTTTGCCAGTAAAACGATTCCAGCATATCTGTTTATCCATAAAGCGCTTTGTAGTTTTATTCGTTGGGCCACAGAGTGCTTTATGGTTACAAAATTTAAAAAACTGAGTCATTTTCAAGAAGTCCTGTTAAACGCTTGTAGGAGCATCTAGATTGAAGGGCAAGTGTCACTTTATTCACCGCAAAATGCTCTGTGGCCCATTGTCAATACCACAAAGTGCTCTGTAGGCAAATTAAAACCGCACAAAGTGCTTTGTGATCTGGTGATCGAAAGTACCTTGTATCTTGTGAACGGACTTGCTGTTTACTGAAGGATTAAGGCGGTCAATAATCGACATAGTTTTAAAATAATTTATGTTTAAAGCTTTTAATGCAAAAATCAGTTTTTTTTCTGGAAAACAACAACAACAAAAATTCGTGCAGAGGGTGTCAACAGAAAAAAAATTCGTGCACAAGCACTGAGCAAGAAAAAAAAAAAATTCCTGCAAACTGAAAATCCCCCACCCCCCCCCCCCCCATCACTTTTCTAATGGTCTGTCCCTTATGTAAAATAAACTCCGCATCAGACTTGGGACCACGATTTTTTATTATACTTTTCAAGTGAGTTACAGACTGTACAGAAAAAAAAATCAAGCTTTTCGGCCATGGTTTGTTTTCATCAAGACATCTTAAAATAGCAAGAAATAGCTGTTCTGTTTTTCTTGTCATTTGACAACGAGTTGTCAGGGGAAACGTTCTTCGATCCACTAAACGTTTAGGAAAGGAAGTGTTTGTTTAACAATTAATAGTTTAGAAACATCATGATATCATCTCAGTGGTACAAACCCAATGATAATCAAATAAGTTTCGTAATGGAAGTTTCAACACCAATTTTATAACGGAAGTTTCATCAACGCAAATAATGTTTCTTGGACACCTTAACCTAAATTAAATCAGGTGTACTCCGCCATTCTGTTTGAAACAGTGTAATCGAACGGGTGGCTGAATCCACCGAGAAGGACACCTGATCGAACGTCATCAGCCTTCTTGTCAACTTCTAGAAGCAACCCTAAGTACTATTTGTTATATAAGATGGCTGCAACCCACTCATCGATTTGTAGTTTGATTCCATGGTTTTCTGAAGCTTCTGAAATGAAAGTCATTGTATTAGTTATTTATTTAAACCAAGTGTTTTGTTGCAGTAGCACCAGTGCATAACTTCAGAGGCAAACAGCTTAAGTTGATGACGTCTTTAATTTGCCTCTTCACTCTCTGTCACTTCAGACCCGTTATGTGTTTTTCCAACCCTTTTTTACCCTATTGTTTAGTGGCAATGTCTAGTGTAAAGTGCTTACCATTTACGCAAACCACCCGGATGGAAATTTTCAGCATATATAAATACGAAATGATTTAGCTTGTCTTAGATGGATAACGTGCAAAATTTATTAACATCAGCTGTAAATCCCAAAAGGAGCAATAAAAATGCATCATTTTGACCAGACTCCAGTTGGTCCCACAAATTTTTCTTTTTTTGCACTTTTAACGATGCGTGCGTTTCGAAAGTTTGAGGTGACTTTTCGCTGAAGGTGGAACGCTAGTTTTACTTTACAATTTAAGCCGAATTTCTGGGGCGGGCCATTTTGATCCCACTACAGAAACGATGATTGGCCCAGTCTGATTGGTGTTGTTACATATCCGGACCGATACGACTTCCCGTGAGTTCATCCGGGAATTACTGGAAACGACACTTGGTCTTCTCACTTTTTAAGTTTTTTCACATTGGTGATTTTTAATAAACTTTTACTTGTTTTCCGCGATTGCGCACAGTAAGTGTCCTGGAGCGAGCCTAAACCTACTTTTATCGATTGGTGCCAAATTCATTGTTCGTAGTCACGCGCGCTATAACGTGGAGGGATGTCTGAATTTGGGCCCATCCGAAATCGGCTACTATACCACGTGCATTTGGTAAACCACTCGACTCGCGTTGGTGTTCTACTTTTCGCTGTGCTACACCACGGTTGCCGCATTCTGTTGATTCTCAGTTTGGTCTCTATCATGTCGCTGTCGTATTGAGTTTTCTACGCAGTCCAGCCTTGCAGAAATTTGAGTCATTCATATTTTGGCTGATTAGATCTTTTACAGATCCTCCGTATACCTGCAGCATTTTCGTTGTGCGGTTCCTTGCTTATTGTTTGCTTTCCAAATTTAATACACTGAACTCGCCATGGTAGAGAAACCAAAACTCCAAAAATCAGTAAAGAATGAATCCTTTATTAGGCCATTATCGTTCTTTGCTCCGTTTACCGTCGTCTGACCGACCCAGATTTTGATGATTTTCAAACAAAAAATAGCTGCAAGCTACACAAACAGAGACCATCCATTTGAGTTTTAGTGTAGAATTTAAATTCCCCACTGGAGAAACTACGGAGAGACTGGTATGAGCGAAGGATTGTGGGATCGTTTGGGTAAACGGATGGAAGTTACGCCGATGAATAAGTGCATTTTTAGGCTCTAGGCAGTCAGTTGTATATAGCAAATACTCGTTTAGGTTAAACTATTTAACTGCAAAAACATACGCGCCAGCGCGATGTCGATCCGTCTACACACACCATCCCACAATCCCTTGCTGTAGATCAGTTTTCTCACTGTTTCTGGAGAGGGGAATGGCGGTCATGTAATCAGAGTTCAGCTGTACGGAATCGTTCTTTCTTATACAGAAAAGGCTTAATAATAATGGTATGTGTGATTTACTTTGATTTGTTTTGTATTGGAGCAGGAGCTTAAGCTCCTGATTGGAGAGCAATTCCCATATTTTTACCCCCTGGGGCTTATATTTGGAGGGGCTTATTATAGGAGTCTTTTTTGCCTTTCGAATTTGGGGGCTTATATTCGGAGGTGCTTATTTTCGAAATTTTACAGTACATTGCATATCTTAAACAGCAAGGGCAAAGTAATATTTTTTTGTCACAGTTCCGGCTCGTGATATTCATTTCTGTCTCCTCTACCGATCTACCTAAGGATTGGTAACGAAAGTATGTTCCATGAAAATCACAGACGCTTCAATTGTTCTTTCTAATTCAAAGCGGTAAAATGACCCTCGGTGAGCAATAATTTATTTTGGACTTTAGTTTCAGGCCCGTAGCAAAGCTAAAAAAACAGCTGAGGGGGCTTAGCAAATTGGTGAAACAAAACTACCCCCCCCCCCCCCGTCACGCAAAAACAGACCGATTTGGGAGTTTAAAATGAAACAAGAACATCAAAAAAAAAAAAAAAACCCGCTAGATTTAGCAAGTAAAACAATAACTTTGCACCTGGATCACCCTCTTAGGTACATGTTTTTGCCTTTTCTTTAACGTGGAATACTACGTGAAGTTTCCTAATTTCACGTTTGAAGGAGGACGTAGACAAACGATGACAAATTTTTCTTTCTCTTTTTAAATTTGGAATCGAGAACTAAGAATCCGACTGCAGGAGAATTGTTTTTCTCTGGTCTTAATTATAAGGACATATTTGTGTAGCTTCATAAACTAAGGACATTTTTATTGCTTAAAATGAGCAGATGTCTTAGATAACAAGTAGTTTATTTTGACAGCTTTCACGGCTTCAGATTGGTTGATTTCAATCCATTTTGATTTTTATTTCCGATTCACAAGATAGGAGTACCTGTTAGCGAAGGAAACTGACATGTAGGTAAACAGACTATTCAAGGTTGTGAAAAGGCACTTGCAGCGTCAGAATTCAACATTAATTTGTTTTAATTATATATTTTTAGGCACATTGCTTTGTAACTTCCAAAAATTCTGGGGGGGGGGGGCTCAAGCCCCCCCCCCCCCCCCTGACCCTCTCCCCGCTACGGGCCTGAGTTTAAGTTGTCGGCAAGGTTCCATAACCTAAGGAAAGAAGCACAAATATCTCGTAACACTCCATGAACCCTCTCCACGGACATAGCAAAAAGGGTATGTTTCGAACACTTTCGACCAAAATCTCTTGAAAATTGTTGTCTACACCACCACAAATGAGCATCTACTCTGTTTATCTTATTACCCTTGAATAATTATTTTTCAACGAAAGTTTTGAGTCCGCAAAAATTGACACTAACATCAAGAACGATTCCTCGCACAAATTTGAGGTTCGTGCATTCAGTATTACGTACGTACGGACGGTTTAAAAAGTGGTACAGTAGCCAAAATTTTTGTAAAGAAATATCCGCGCTGTTGGCATCCTGCTGCCCCTGGGTCTCCGCTTTAGAGAACGCAGAGGTCTATGGGATTGTTTTGCTATGTAGCCATGGCAGTGACGTCACAAGTAATGGCGCCGAGATGTGAACAGAGGTGTTTAGTACACTTATTTTCGGTGAAATAACTAAGATTCAACAACAGCAAGTAAGTTTGATACTAAATTTATTTGTTCATTCACTCAAAACGAACGATAATACATTGCTTCAGTTCATATTTTGGGTAATTATTTGATGCAATTAGACTTTTGCCAGTCTTCACACTTGTCGCGTTGAAGGCCTGTTGTCCAATTTTCACGATCATCCGTCCCTCCAGAGAGAGATATTCATATTTCAGCTTGAAATCCTCTTTTTCTACCATGAAAAAACAACAATTGTCATCAGAAGTGCTCATAAATATGGTCCAATTACATTGTGGAACATGTAATTTTAGCCACAACTTGCATGAATGTAAGCTTATAAAGCTTACAATGAAGCCCTGTAGAAACTTGTAAGGATTAATCAAAATTTCCTCTTACGATTTTTCAAAGATGTTATTGAATTAGGGAGGTTAACGGATTTTAAAGAATAAACCAGCTTGTAAAAGTTACATTAATGGCAACCTGTTTAAACCATGTTTACAAGTGCACCAGGTCGTGATCAGCTTCCACGGTTTTAATCTTGATCAGCACAAACTTGAATAGATTCATGCTGTACTAGTAAAATTTGAAGCCATGTTACTTTTCTGTATTTTTGTATCAGCGCATATTTTGGATCGCTCTAGCACAGTTTATATGAGTTGCTGTACAACTATAAAATACATGGGACTTTGGTCCACCTTATTTGCTTGTGTTGCAAGCTTGTGAAGAACAAGATAATATATTGGGACTATTTTCTTCAGTAACTGTTGTGATGCATTGGTGGGGTAGTGGAAATGAATATTGGTTTTATAAACTGAGTTTATAATAGTAATTGAACTGAGTGGAGTGCAATTTGGTCTGAAATCATACGCGTGATTTCAAAATCGAACGAGTGCGCAGTGCGAGTTTGATTTAAAATCACAAGTATGATTTCAGACCAAAATTGCACGACACAAAGTTCAATTACCACTTTATTACGTCTATTTTGAAATCACAGAGTATCATTGTCAATGTGTAGTTCCAGAAAATATCCATACCCCCTCCAAGGAGGGAATTTCACATAGGACCCCCCCACCTCCCAGGATTTTCCATTTTTGGGTTATTTTTTTAACCCCCCACACCCCTTCGGATATTCCTCAAATACAGAATACACCCCCACCCCCCTCTGGAAAAGTTTTATTTCAAAAGAACGCCTCAAAAATCAGTTTGATGTGAACATTTCAGTAATATCAAGAACTGGCAGCCTACACGAGGAGAAAATATGCGTTATCGAAGAGCGTGTGTGCTGTTAAATTTCATCGGTAGAGTTTACCAAAAAGCTCTTGATACTGAAATAATTGTGTTTTATATTTACCTGTAGTCATTGACATCAAACTTTACCATTAGCTTCGCTGAAGATTTTAAATCTAAATTGTTGGAATAAGTCGGGCAATGCAAAAATGTGTTTTCATTTAATTTGCATATGTCATGTTTACGTTCCTATGCAAATTTGTAGGAGATCAAAAGGATTATCGCTCTAGTTCTGCTCAATCAATATTTCTCATGGTAATCATTCAGTCTAGTTATTTTAGTCAATAGTTTTCCTATTGAATCGGAATAGCTTGGACAAAATAAGCAATTTAGCAGGGCAGGGAGACAAATTGACCTTTCAGATTGTAACTTGAAACCGCAGACGAAATGGAGCCACAAAACAAAATTAGCACGTTCACGTTCTCATGCAAATTTTGTATGAGATCAATAACGCATTAAAAGAATGTTGAATTGGCTCTATTTTGCTGAATTTTGGCATAGAAATTAAGTTAATAGTTTTGGACTTTGAGTTGAAATACATTGGACAAAATAAGTTTTAACACGGGTCAGTTTTAACAAACAGATCAATTGACCCCGGGAATTGACCTTTGCCCGTAACTTTAATACAAAAATAACAAACAAATATTTCAATGTTTTATGTAAAATTGGGGCTTTCACTTTATAGCCATACAAAAGTTTCCCTTTTAAACATTGCTACAAATTCAATTGTAGCCAGTGAAAAATATTTTTCTACGCAAGAAAGTTTCACAAACAACAATAACTGAGTCACGCAACACAGACAAAGATTTCTTGTCTCACTTGGACTACTTCGCTTACAAAGGCTTTTCGGAGAAAGGAAACATGTTTTTAATGTAACAAGGGTTTCTTTAAAACAGTTAAACAAAATTACGTCTTCAAGAAAGATCTACGAAGTTGCTAAGTTGGTATTAGTTACAATTTTGAACAACTATGTCTGACATGAACGTGAAGTTGACCCTCTGGAAACTTATTCAACCATTCACCCCTCCTCCCCTCTGGAATTTCCTGGGCCATTGACCCCCCCACCCCTCTGGAATTTCCAATTCCCTCCGTGGTGGGGGTATGGATATTTTCTGGAACCACACAATATTCAAATTCTAGTTTTGTTACCTCGTTTACATTTTGATAGGCTAAAGAAAGGATGCGATTTAGAGCAAAAAATGGTGCAATTTGGTAATAAATTGCACTGTTGAGAGCCAATCAGATTGCAAGGATCACCAGTGATTTCAAAATGGGTGTAATAAGTAAAGTAATTTGGCCACTCTAAAGAGATCTAAGAGCTGATGTTTTGAGCGTTGAACTTTTGTCAGAGCGGATCAAGGAATTGTGGTTTAATTTGTGGAGCTATGCTTGGTAATGTAATAAACTGTTATTTATGTTACCATGCTTCCACCAAGAGGGCATATCACAGTGGACTCTATAGACCCTTATTACGCGGCAAACATGTTGAGTCTCAGGGGAATGAAAAGGTTTGTTTTCGCACGGCATGCCTCGGCCAGACGCGAATTCAGTGCGAGGCTTGCCACCCAAAAACAAAGCTTTTTATTCTCCTGAGACTCAACATGGCTGCCGTGTGATAAAGTTCTATTGTCATTCAGTTATACATTAATAAGTGGCCGTGTAAAGGCTGATTTAAATGATACAACTTTTGCTTACGACTGTCTCATGCTATTTCTGGAGCGCGCGCTGCTCACGTCATGCAAAAAATCGCACACAACTCTCGTCACTCAACATTGCCTATACTTACAATTGTCGTAGGATTTTAAAACAAGTTTAAAATCCTATGACATTTTTTGTGATGTACATGACAGTCGTAAGCGAGTTGTAGGTATGATTTACACAAAACAGTTCGTGTCGTAGGCCTGTCGTAAGCTTGTCGCATGCGGCAAAGTCGTACCGTGTAAATCGCCCTTAAAAGTCCAACCAATTTTCATTTTTTTTATACATTTCATATTCATTCACCAAAACTTGATTTACCTGAGTGATAACCTTTGAATGGTGAATGCAATCAAGGCTTAATTTACATCCACTACATATTCAACATGTAGCATCTTATCCTGTCTAAAGTTCATCTGTTTTAGTTGCTTGCAACAGTAACCATGGAGGCTACTGATTCAGCAATCCTAAGTTAATAAGTTTTTTTTTTCAGCAAGCAAGTCGAAGAGTCAGACTTTGAATTTGTGAAATGGCTTCATTGGCTACTCCGCTGCCTCCGATCAAAGTAGGTGGTCAGGTTACTCAGCAGGTTATCAGGCATGTTCCCTCTCCACCTGTCAAAGGGTCGTCAGTAGGAAGTCCTTTTCAGCGCAGCAGCCGAGGGATACAGAGAACTGAGGGCTCATTCACAAGGAGCCCACCTTCTGATCCAAAAAAATCAATCAGTGCTGACAAGATAGACACATCAAGGTAAGAATCGATTCATGCATTGTTGTCGGCAATCTATCCCCAGTTTTTGTTGTTATTGTTCTTGTTGTTACCAAAAAGATCACACACTATATGAGGTTTTTCGGTCTTTGCTTTTGATGAAGATATCATTGAAAGGGTGTGTCCAGGGATAAACTAATGCCCAACCCTGGTACGGACAATATGGAAAAATACTCTACTGATGCCTGGAGGGTGTGGGGGGTGGGAGGGGGGGGGGGTGACAGGGTGATATGGCACAGCTGGGATTGACTGATGCACTATGTACATGTATAAAAATTAATGTGAGAAACAAAATCTGTTCTGACTGATTTTCTACAAGACTTAGTGTATTCATTTAAATGAACAGAAGTTGTTATGAAACTGAAGCTTGGGACTGTCTTGAGTACATGCAGCCAGCTTTTAACTACAGTGAAAATAGCCTAGGCTCCTTGAAGGTTAGGCAACAAGAATAAAAGCCTTTCTTTTGTTAATTTGCTGCGGAACCAGCTTCTCCTAAGCTTTGTTACAACCCCGAATGCTGCAGTGTTGCATAATTATAGATCGCACTGTGAGCACAGCCTCTACTACTGAGCTATCAAGACTTCAATGACTGCCGTACCCATAATAGTTGCTAGAAGTGCAAATATTTTGGCTTAACAGGTACCGCAACACATATGAACACAATTTATGCCTTGACATGCTGAAAGAAGGGTTCCATCAGTCATTCAGGGAGCTATTTAACCTGATGGAGAAACAAAAGGCAGACATAACAAGTTTAGGGCCAGATTCAGGACTGTCTGATCAACCCTTATTGGAGGACGAACCGGAGAAACTTGACCAACTAAAGCATCATCTAACAACAGCTGAGGCAGCTAAGAGAAGGGGTGAGCAAAATAAATGAGAATACAGTCAATCTTCCAATAAATATTAGACATCCTTGATTTCATTGTTTGCTTAAATTATTATTGTGAGAGTTGTCTGCCAAGGAGAGGTCAAAAATGATATGTGGCTCGGACCACAACTAGGTGTTACTGTAGGTTTTCAGACTTAGTGAGCAATATGGGACCTTACAGACTCGTGAATAATTATTAGAATACCAGTATTCCATCTGATTTAATGTTAATAGCATCAGTGCATTTGCAATGAAAATACTCATGGACTCCAAAACTGGCTTCCTTAAAAACATTGGGAGAATTTTAGAGAAACTGTACATCTGTACTGTACATCTATGGAATGTTTATGGATTGAATGAACAATTTGCTTACAGTTCAATAATACAAAAATAATATGACTAGTAAATACACTGTACATGTACTACAACTGTAAATAGATTGCTCAAGGTGTTTAAATACTGATGAAATGTATGTTACGTACTTCAAGGACAAACTTACCTAGTCAGTTTTTGTTAAAATTTTGGGTGTGATTTTTATTATTCAGGTAAGATGGACCAAGTGTATCACAGTTTACTGGCTTTGGCAAGGTTCTTTGAAGAGACTCAAGACTTCTGGCTTTCTGATCATTTCTATGGCTCTTGCTTTAAGACTAGTTTGAAGATCAGGGGGGATGGAAGAAGGAAGGAGTCAGAGGCTAACTGTAATATGGGATTGGCTTCAGAGAAGAGAGGTGAGTTTATGTCTAATACCAATCTCGTACCCAAAGTCTTCAGGCTTTTTGGTCAGTGGGGCAACGTCGGGAAGAATCTGGGGACATCAAAAAAATTCAAATTTTTTGATTGGCTGTTCCATAACGGTTTCCATTGTTTTACCGCAGAAATCCTGCGGTAATAAAATTCGATGTCCCTTGAGTCTCTCCTGACGACTAACCGCTGGCCAAAGAGCCGGAGGACTCTGGGTACGAGATTGGTCTAATACAAGTTATAGTCCTAGGAAAGTCATTACTTTGTTACTTGTATAATAAGCCTGATCAGCTTCCTCAGGCTACCTTGCCTCGTTAATGTTTAATTTGTTAATGTTGTCTTTGTGCGTGTTAGGCAATCAGTAAACTGTCAAACTGTAAGATGCTATTGAGCCCGTTAGTTTGGTCCATGTTTGGAAAAGTGTTGATGTTTTCATTTTTCATTGAAGTTCATGGATGAAACAAAGGCTAGACACTTGCCCAGTTTGAAATGAAATAAGGACTGACTTCAAGCTACAATGTTCAATGTAGTCAAAAAACACTATTAATTTTGTTATAATTATGGACTCTTCCACATGCAATCAGGACAGTACCTGTACATCATTATCAATGGGGAAATACAGTTGTACATGTATGCACAACAAAGAATACAGAATCACCTCTTTTCTAACTTACTTTTTGCTGCAAGTTTTAAATTCTAACTTTCATAAACTGCTTTTCTGATACTTAAGTTTCTTTCTGCCCATAGGTGATCTGTTCAAAGCTGCAGAGTATTTAGAATCCTTTTATAACCTGACCAAAGGACGTCTATGGCAGACAGATAATGGGGAAAACCTGCATTCACTTTCCTGTGGACACCTCAGACGGGTGTACACAACGATGTCAGATGAGGTCAGTATGAATGGTTGGGATAGTTTTGAGACACTGTGTGACAGCATCTTATTAAAAGCATGTTTTGTTTTCTACATGTTCTTCTCAAACTCATTATAATTCATCAAGAGAAAGCAAAGAAAATCACTACTGTGACTGTGGTTTGGATGTGTTCCTAATTACCATAAAATTTTGCTGACTTTAGCCTTGAATTTCTCCAAGAATTATTGATCATTTGAGAAGCCATATCAAAAAATCGATTTAGTGTGTTTCATCAGATATCCAAACACCTCGAAGTCATTTAAAAAACCTCAGCTGCACCTTGTTTTTTCAACCTCCTTCTCAGTGTTTGGATATCTGTTGAAACACGCTTTCTTGTGCTTGATATATTACATCAAATCAAGATAAAGGAGTCTAGTTTAATAACAGGTTTACTTTAAAATTCCCAATGCCCTGGGCGTATATTCACACAGAGGAGTTGTTGGGGCTTCATTTTGGATAGGGCTTGTTATTTTGCATTTCAAAGTGTCTTCAGGTTAAATAGCTCCGTCTTTCACGCATGTACATCAAACTCAATTGAAATGAAAAATGTGCACTGAGGTCTCATGGCCGGCATGTCCCAGGTTTAAAAATGACAAGCATCCCTGCCATTTCCTAACAGTAGATGGGCTTCCATTTGTATTCAGCTTGGCTCATTATCAGGAGGATGATTGCATCTGAGATTTAGGATTGATGTGGGGTGTGTGATACTAAATTTTGAGAGTCAGCTTTCTTTTCAAAGGGTCTTGTAGTCTTTCCTGCTAACAGAGCATTTCTTTCTGGCAAGTTGCTCTGCATATCAAAGTTGTTTACGTCTCTGGTGTTTCTCGTAGCTGGCTTGTTTAACGTCTTTTACCTCACTGAGAAAATTACAAAAGGAAAAGCCTCTGTTGGCAGGGTACTTGTAGTCATAATTTTTTTACCTGAGAAGACTAGTTATTTTAAGCTTTTTTTTAAAACTTGAGAAATTCAAGCAAACTTTTGTGAGACCTGTCACCTGTGTGATTCGTTGGACAGGTACTATTTCCTTTGCATGGAAAACCTTAGAATAAATGCAGTTAAACTTTATAATATATTAAATCAAATGATTTCAAACTTTTAATTTTTTTTCTTTGTGATTCTTCTCTTGAAAAGATCAAAGAGGAAGATATGATGAAGTCCATAGAGTATCTCTTGAAAGCATATGCAATGGCCAAAGAGAGTAAGTGGTGACTCATTACTTTGAACACTTACCAAAATATAAATAAACATTGTGTGCTAGCTATCCTGTTGACTGTATAAAGCTTTCCAGTGGAGAAAAAGATAGCAAAGAGAAAAGATGAGTTGTGCGGAGTGCAAACTACATGTACTAACCAAGAGAGGGTGTGTATGTTGACAAAGGTGTAAACTATTTTTTGTAATATTTAATGTTGTTATCATTAGCTTAATATATTCTTCATCGCATTCCAAGTGACCCTCTATTACAATACAAGTTTAGTGCATTGTTTGTTGTGTTACGTACATTTGACAATGGTCTTGTAATCCTGTTGTAATAAGAACTGGAATATAGCAATACTTTTCCGTTTCTTTTCTTCTGTTTCTGTTAAGTTTGGAAAATGTTTTCGGAGTTGTTTTAATTTTATATTTTTTGCATTTGTCAGTGGGAAAAGGTTTATTAGTCTCTGCCAGGGCAATTTCATTGAAATTAAACCCTATACCAGTGATTCATGTACAAGGCATTCAATAGCTTTAAACTTTGTGAGAGCATATGAGAGTGCATATAAGATTTGGTAGTGAAACAAATATTATACTCAATCTGAATGCTTTTCAACTTTCACCCTCTCCTATTTTTTTGTTTTTTTTTTTCATCTTGGCATGCATATGGTAGTGTTAATGTTCATTATTATGGTTTTTTATGATTCAGGTGGAGACAGTCAACAGGAAGGTCTAGCTGGCTATCGATTAGGAAATGCATATGAAGAAATTGGGGATGCTGAGACTGCCATTTTGGTAAGACATGAGCCATAGGCAAACAGTACGCTGAAAAAAAAAACAATGCTTTTCCTTACCCACTCATATTCATATAAAATTGAATAATATATGCTTTGTCTAGTTATGCTCATCTTACCTGCTTCCCCTTCCCCTATTCCCCTTACCCCCCACCCCCCCCCCCCAAAAAAAAAAGTCGCAGTGATCAGGCACTGGTACTAAACCATTCTTGAAACATTCATTTTTTTGCTCAATAATTTTCTTGTTCTACCCAGTATCATGATGGTTACTTGGAGAAATGCCAGCAAAACTCTGATGATGTTGGAATGGGTCGAGCTTGTCAAGCTCTGGCAAGGGCATACGAAGTGTAAGTTGGTCTCAATTTTAAAACCAGACAAGTACATTTATTTTGTAAAATACTAAAACTCAGTAACCATTTGGAAAAAAGGTAAAGAGTACTATATGTGCCATACAAAAAGAACATGCAATGACTACATGTAGGTATTGTTGCAGACGTTTCAATGATTTTACATGACGTCTTTTCTTAAAATACAGTTCTATACACTCTAGGATAGTATGTTATACTTGTGAAAAAGTAACACATGTATCAGGACTTTCATTAAACTTTTAAGAACCTGGCTCCACAAGGAAGCTGATTGTGTGACTTTTGTTGTTGTCAGACAAGGAGATGTTGAAAGTGCAATGAAGTATCTTGAGATGTTTGTTGAACTGGCTGACAGATCACAACAGTTACCAGAACAGCAGAAGGCTTGTACTTGCCTTGGAGCTATTTATAACTCACTGGTATGTCAGTGGACTAGGATTACACATCTGTGCCATCAATTTTTGCGTTGTGTATATACTTCAAATTGTAGTAAATTTTGCAGGCAATTGGTATTTGCCAAGCGTCAGGTGAAATGCAGACTGGATTTCAAAGTACAACCAAGTTCTTGCCTTTGTTTTGCCTTGGATTGAGATGAAATATTAAAATCCTTATTTGAACTGAACAAGCACAACAGGGCCTCCTGATATTTTTGCTGTATTGTATTCCCTGTTACACATTCTATGATTAACAATGATTCACAACCTAGACTGTAAAATGCAGTTAATGGAGAGTGATTTCCCATAAGCAAATTATAGGTGTTTGGGGTCACAACAATATTATTATTAACACACATCTTACGTACAAGACTGTTTTCTAGTATACAGGTGTTAGTAAACGTTATTTGCAAACTACGCACTTCTGGGCGCCTGAAATTAGCATGTTGCATGATTAACCAAAAGGAATACAGTGTGATACTTGTTGTTGAGCTAGGTGCCGTTACCATAGCAACACAGCAAGCTGTTAACTGTCCACAAAAAATAGCTTTCCTTAATTTTTAGAAAATACACTTCTTCTTCTTTTCCATTTTTTGTCTCCAGAAAAACTCACAAAATACTGACACGGTGATGCTGCTTTCATGTAATTTTACTGCATGTTGTCTAGCTTTACAATAGTGCAATAATAATCTCCCCTTTCGCAGGGTAAATATGAAGATGCTGTGCGCATGTACAGACGAGGCTTTGAAATAGCACAAGACCTTGCAGCAGTGGAAACCACAGAAACCACACGTGCAGAGTATGGAATGGCATTAGCGCACACACTGTTTACAGGCTATTCGCAGTGCATGGATCAAGTTAACAAGAACAACATACAGAGATTGCTGGACTTCAAGAGCTCAAGATGGGACACTTTCTCAGAAGAAGTGACATCTGAGAATGAAGGTGGCAAGGATAGCCAGCCTAGCAGTGACGTTGGATCTGGAGAGAATGGTGGCTCACTTGAGGTGGAGGGAGAGAAGGAAAATGTAGCTGGTGGATCAGCCCCTGATGGTGAGAATAAGGATGAGCCAGCAAATGGTGAAACAGACTCTGGGGTGACAAGTGAAGGAGAAAATGGGAAAAATGGCCAGGGAGAAGTTCAACAAGCAGACTGATTACATTACATGTACTAAACCATAGGAAAATTAAACCATAAGAATAATATATGTATTTAAGATCAGGTCACCGTAGACAAGTCTTGTGAGTATACATGTAATGTTGGTGACCAAGGTGTTGTCCTCATGGAAAGAGCCCTACATTGTAGCTTTTATTGAAACAACATTTTGTCATTCGGCTGTTACAAAAAGCATTCCATGTTGGGATCAAAATTGTCAATTTGGATTTATAGCAAAAACTTCTTACGTCACATGTGTTGCTGTTTGAAATTATGTTTAGGAATGAGACATTCAGGAAAATATTTTAGCAAATCATTCATTGGAAATTCATCTATAGGTCAGTGCAGTACCTTACTGTCTGGCTGAGGAAGTACAGTGTAGGAACAGAATAATGATTTTAAGTATTCACCCCATTACACGGTTTTTGCCAAATGGGCAGTTTAACTATTCCTACTGTGTGACATTTTATCTAGGCCGAATCTTCAAAGCAAACATTCCCTTGCTTTACATATTTGTACAAAGTTGGACGAATTTTCATTAGATGTAACCAAAAACTGTATATATTTTTGTAGAAATGTATAAAGGCTTTGTTTTTGTGTTATTAGTGGATGTCCTTTTAGATCTATTTATCTAGTTGGGGTATGCATTGTAAAGCTCATCCCAGATCAGAGTCAGTCTTGTAAATAACCATTCAATGGCAACGTTTTGTGAATTAAAGTTGTTTCTTGCCCTTCCATTTGAACTTTACTTCTCTTTGCCTCAACCTTATCTGAGGTTGTTGGGGGAGGGCGAGGGATTGGGGGTGGTTGTACCAATGACCATGCTTACTGAACTGATTTCATGTTGAAGCAAACATCACCAAACTTTGTGACTTGTCCTAAAATTAATCTGGCAAAAGGTCATTGTCTGTGTGCCAGAAATTTAAACAAATGGATAGTGACTAGCTGAGGACCACTTGATGGTTATGTTAAAAATTCTGTCCTTGGCTTATCTTTATATAAAGAGGGGGCAAAATTTCTTGTTTAATTTTGTTTAATATGTGAAAGGGATATTTATGGCAAAAGGAAGTTGGTAAAACTATATAACAGGGTGAGGGGCTGGACCTCTGGATGGAGCCTTCCATATGAAGCTTTGAGTACCTCTCCTCTCCTCCCCTCTCAGAACAGTATTTGAAAACCATGAACGGTGCCGACCCATTCATTCAGTTATCTGTGAATTTCATTATCTGTGTCACATGACTCCATTCCACTGGGTGTGCAAGTATAAGAGCCTCCTTCCAGGGCAGGACCCAATAATTTTTTCATGATAAACAAATTAATACTTTAGTTTGCAACAAACTTTATTATGACATCTGACCAGCACACTGCACAGCTATTACATGTATTTAGCCTTAAAACAAACCGTTAATGGTTTTTAATTTGCATTTAAAAATGCAAATTAAAACAACAGAATTAGCTCACAATAGGCTTCTGTTAGAACCTTGAAGAAACCAATTAAAACCTCAAAGCCTTTTAACTGAAGTACATATAGAAAGATGTTGATTTGTCAGCACAAAGTAACAAAACATGAGGCCAGTAACGTTTTCTTTTTAGACGAAAAAATACCACTTAAATTCTTCTGGTGGATAACAGTTGTGAATGAGAGAAATTAATGGAGTTAAAAATGTTAAGTCTAAGCTTAATTAGGACTTGCCAGTTGAGGCATTTCCCGAAGAAGAAGAAAAGTAACTTCCAGCTGCTGACATTTCCTTCACTTCACTAGTACAACAGTCACAAAACCCCTTGTTTACATAAAATCCTTGGCAATTGCACACTGATAACAACAATATGATTAAAACAAGCAATAGCAAGATGCATCAGCATCGCATGATCTGCAAATCAGTTCTTTCCTTCAAACTGCATGGCATCAAGAACTCTGCTGATATCATATCCCTTGGCTTTAATCAGCTGACTCAGCCACCCGCTATCATCTTCAAACCCCATAGCACGCATCTTGGCTATGGCCTCCTCCAGTGGGTCACAGGGGTCAGCTTCATCTGCTACCGATCCTGAGGCTCCACTCCCATCAACCAAAACAAACTCCTCTGGTGCCTGAACCTCCTGTAAACATTTCAAGTAAACTGTAAGTGTCTTGAGACTTGGTGTAGAGAAAGTGGAGATCGGGGGAAAGGCCCTGGGGAGGGGGTGGGGGGGGGGTACTCCCCTATATAAGCTCTATTGGTATGTGCAGCACCAAAGGTTATGGTTGTTGAACAATTTTGGTCTGAAATAGGGTCAAGATTTGCAGAACCGAGCTATACACCACCACCAAGAATTCCAAGGAGTACCCCTGGAGAGAAGGTTGCTGTAGGGTTTGAACTTACCACTTTCCCTTCCCCTTAATACCAGATCCTGCCCCTTGGTTACTGATTCCCAGTACTGTGCACTTTTTATTGCCTGGAGAAGTTTGCTTTGTGCACTGAGCACAATTAATGCCATTTATTCCCATTTCAGCCTCATTCTACAAGCCCCCTCCCCCCATTTCTGAATTCTGTTCTTTTCAGCATCTACTTGAAATACAAAATTAACCATATTTTTTTCTGTAACTCACTGATATCTAAAATATGAATTTTGTGAGTTTTTTTTAGGGAGATATGCTGAAATTAAACGTACATGAAAATGAAAGATTATGATCCTTGATTTCATATCAACAGTACAGTTTTGATTGTTTAGCATAAGATTTCTGCATTGATTGCACAAATTGTAACAAAAATATTTTTGAAGTGTTGCTCTTACCATTTCTGAGGTTTCACCATTCACAGCTGCCTCTGGGACTTTTTCATCCTTGTCGCCATTTCCTGGTGTGCCTGTGTCCTCTGATGAGGGGCCAGCCTGTGCACTGTCTGGATTTTCAGTTCCATAGCCATCCTGACATCTGCCCTGACAACAATCTGCATTTAAAAAAAGATGATAGTGAGGGTTTCTTGTGTAGATGAAACTGAAAAATTTTATGTTCTACTAAATTATGAAAAAGAACAACCTCAATATGAATCAATATAATTAATAAATAAAGCCCTTCAGGCAGCTGGTTTATCTGAGGATTACGCTGGAGGCTGAAAAATTGTCCGGAAATTAAACAGTTGGCCAAGAGGCATTATCAACCAAATATGATTATGAATATACCGGCAAGCCTAACATAGTCCCTGCATGTCAATAAGTTTCACACATACCTGGTTCAGTGCTGGCATATGTATGTACTTCTACACCAAGTGGACCCAAGAATGAAGCAATGGTTTCTCCAACAGCATGAAGGAAAGGCGGACCAACAGGAACCTCATTAAAGCCAGTGGCCTGAGCCTCCTCGCTTGATTTGGTGGTATGGCGGTCACACTTGCTCTCTCTGCTGTTGCAACGTGGTTTGCCTCTCCCACAGCGTCGGCCTCCTCTGCCTCTGCGGCCAAAACCACGCCCCCATGGGCCAAATCCATGCCCAAAGTCACCAAATATTTGGTGATGAGGAGGAGGGTGGTGGGGAGGGGGGCCACGAGATGGGCCATGAGGTGGGACATGTGGGGGGTGATGTGTGGGGTGATGTGGAGGGTGATGTGGAGGCTGGAATGCAAATGAATTGAAGCCATGGAACCAGTTCTGTTCAGGAGTCCTTGGGGTGGTAATACGTAGCATCTCATGTTCTTTATGCATCCCTTTGGTCTCGCAGGTAAGGCAGAGGTCATAGTTTGGGCACACTACGCACTTGAAGCGTATCCCAAAAATGTGTTTGTCGCAGCTGTCACAGACCACACCTGGGTGAGCTGGGCCAGACTGGTCTGAACTGACATCTTCTTCACCTGCTTGACAAAGATCACAATAATTTAATTTAATATAATAAAACACGAAAAAGATAAATTTTAAAATGCAATATTATTGGTTTCTTACATCCGAAAAACTAATTTTGCAAAATGAGTTAACTGAAGGAGTAAAAACTATTTATAAGGGATGATTACATCTTACAGTTATTGTGCAGAAAAAACCGAAATATATCTTCTTAAACGATCTCTTTCCATTAATGTTCACATTTGTGCTGACTCATAATGACTAGGCAAAAATTACATAAGCTGCCACGTTTCAGTTTTGGGAGAAAAACACTTTTTTAAGTACAAACCAAATTAATTAGCTGCAAACGTTTGGCAAGGCCAGTTGAAAAGTTAGGCAGATTGTCCTCCAGAAATTCACTATATTTGATGACTTGGTTGCAAAAATTTAAGAGGCTAGAGCTTACCAACAAAAGTCGCATCTTGTGTTGAGTTCTCGTCCACCTTCACATAAACGCGAAACACATCTCCACTGATGCTTCCCAAAGCTTCAACCAGCTCCTCGTCGCTTGAGAATGTGATCATCTCATTGTCGACATCTGTTTGAAGAAAATAAACAAAAAATGTTGAGTGCACATTACATTACGCCAAAACTGCAATAATTGACAAATAGAGTGATCATCGATCGCGCGTTGTACAAGAAACGAACAATTGACCCGTGCAAACCCAACACAAATTCGATTTCCTCACCTTTCCAAAACAGTTTAAAAATCTTTCCCCTGACTATTGGGAAAACTTGCTCTATCTTCTGCACCAAATAGGCATAATTCGCCGAGGCACCTTCGTCGATGGCAAAACGACGAATTTCTTGTTGACTGGTGTCCGGGAAGATGTAAGCTTTCACAGACAGCGCCATATCTCTTCTGTCGCTGATAAATTAACCTCTTGACTTCAACTTGTAACGAACGGATCTCTAGCTCGAAAAAGAATAGAATGACTGGCAGAATTCGCTTCGTCTTTTTATACCAAAGGCTCCAACGTTTCGAGAAACTTCTGAAAACCTTGTCAGCAATTTTTGTGCTTTGTCATGCAATCTCTGGCAGAAACTGTGTTAGTAAATAAAAGGATCGTCATCGCTCGAGACTGGCCTGGGAACAAGGTTGCGGGGCGGGTTTCATTATCTTCATGTTTGGTTTTTTTTTTTTTTGGCCCAATTTTTCTCCATTATTCCATTCCTGTAATCTTTGTGTGCACTCCCTATTATTCCCCAGATTTGAAGTTTGGGCCTATTATTCTCATTCACATGCACTTTCGTTTTTTCAAGGAGTCAGTTTATCGAATATAGCTACAACAGGGACCAGAAGAAGACTCGTTGCCTGATGCGTTTCAGGGGCCGGGCGCGCTGCTTGATTCACCAATGCAGCTCCTCACTTTCACCATTTTTCGTCAGCACAAACACAAAACAACAAGACACGTCAGGCAGCTTCGATGTCGTCATTTTGAATTTTCAGCCTATTATTCTTCGGGAAAAAAATGGCATGTACCGGCTAGCCGAGCGCGGGATAACCGCGGTCAAACCCCTGCGCCCTGGTACATAATAATAATAATAATAATAATAATAATAATAATAATAATAATAATAATAATAATAATAATAATAATAATAATAATAATAATAATAGTAATAATGACAATATAAAATAAAAATAAATAAATACATAAAAATAACAAAAGACCGCTGAAAGGTAAGGTTCTTAGTACTTTGAGTGCTCAAAGGTGTAAAGTTTCTTGTGATCTGGTTTCTGTTTGAACGTCCTGTCTGCTCATTCTAGAAAACACGATTCTGTTATATAAGCTTTGGGAATGTCTCATATCCGGAAGCAAGCTATTCCACAGCGTTGCATGCAGCACCGCCCCACAATTAGAGCGAGGATTTTCCCTAGTATCAATGAATATGGTTGGGATCCGGGAGGAGGGTGGGGGGGGGGGGGGGGGCGGCTATTTTAAACTTAAGTTTTCTGAAATGGCTAGAAATGCATGAAAAACTGTCAACACTGATTTTTTTTTTTAAGTAAGGAGTCAATGCTTCAGTCTGGCCCAAATCGTATGTGTTTCTCTGTTCATTATGACAGCGGGATTGAATGACCCAGGATGACTGTAGTTATACATAATTCTCCGTTTCAAATACGTAACGGCGATAAGTAGCTTTCATAAATGAATGCCTTTGTGCAAAAACTCGAGCTCCCTCGAACTTTTTTAGTGATGAAACTTTATCAGTCTTCGTGAAACACCGACCTGAAGAGCGAATGAAAATAGAAACAACATCTGAAATTTCATTATTTCGTGGTTGAAATCTAGTCGACCGTTCAGCAGCAAAACTAACGACAAACTGTCTGAAATTGTCGGGTTTGTCAGAGAAAACCTTAATATATTTACTAACATTCTTTTTATTCAGTTTCAGCTTTATTGGTCAGTTATAAATATGAGAGAAAAAAATATGAAAAGAAAGACCAAAAGGGTTAGCGCGAACGGGATATGATACCCATAGCATAGGCCATGCAAGGCGCAACCCCAACCTAAGAAAAATCACTGAGTAAAAATTACAACCGGGCGGGCCGGAGAACACTAATAGAAAACACGAAGATTACGAACGGTGGCACGAACAGTCATGGGAGAGGAACCAGGTGCAAGGCATGTCTATAGATGTCAAAGGTAAGTTGTTTATGTAAGTGATGTTATTTCCCTGTTTTTAAAGCGAGAAGCAATCCGTACTATAATTCATATTATATTCATTCTCCATGAATGAACACATAATTTTTTTCTTTTCGAAGACATGATCAAGAGTAGCATTTTGTTGGGTTTCTTCTCTCCGCACACACGCAAATCAGACGTTGTAAACGCTTCCAGTGGCGATCCCAGCGGTTAAATTTGATTAATTTTAATTGTGTAGTTATTAGTACCTTAAGTATTTAAATAATTGTTCCTGAAAAGTCCCATTGGGGAGGTAACAATAAAGTATGTATGGATGTGGTTTAGTAAAATAAAATAAGATATTTTGTTAACCATCCAAAAAGTATAGCCGGTGGGCATTGTTTTCCCTCGTTAATTGGGGATGGAACAGTACTCCATTTTCATAATTCTAGCTGATCATTCATTAGGACGGGAATTTATTTTCGTCGCTGCGTGATTTTACTGAAAAAAAAAAGTAACACGTTTGTTCACATCCGTGTCTTCCATTCGCGACCGGGTCGACACGTTTTTCTTCAAAATTTCAGTGTAGATGGCGTAGCTGCCATGGGAATTAAATAGGCATGGTGCTGATTATTATCAGCAGTCTCTTTCACCGTTTTACAGGCTTTCTTATCATTTTAACAGGAACGACGTAAGTATAATTTTGTTCTTAATAATCGTTCTCCTTGGCTTGCAGCACTTGAACAGATTAATTGTGCCGCATTTTTTGTATGCCTCTTCAAGGCCCTTCACCGCCCGCGTCTTTCTTTCCACATCGGAGAACGAGTAGTTTACAGTCTGCCGGCTCTTTCTTTTTAGGTGTATGGCATTTCAGTCTTCCAGGAGGTTTTATTTCGAATTTTACTACCCTCAACTGATTGGTTTCAATTTGCGCTCATTGATCGGCCGATGAGAGAAAACAAGGCCGAGCAGGTCCATTTTCGACTTCCGGTTATGAGCGCAAGCCAAGCCGTCAGTTGATCGTTTCGAGATACTTTTAGCTGTTAAAGACAACAACAACAAACTTTATTTTCCTCATGGTTAATTAGCAAGTTTGTTATGATTACAATCTTGTATAGTAAAATTTTGTTTAATTTATTTTGAATAATTTTGCGGTAGCGGTAGAGGATGGAGGCCAAGTTAACCATCCGATTTCACAGTTGGCCTCCATATTACGTAATGATGTTTAGAAATTTAAATGACAGGTAAGGGACCAAAAATGAAGAGATTTAAAATAAAAAGAACCAAGGGAATAAGTTACAATGACTAATAAAAAAAGATTATGATATTTTGTTGTTACAAGTGTACGGTACAGGTCAGCTAAAAGTATTATTAAAAATTACTCGTAAGGTTATCGGTACAGAAGCTTACAAAGGAACAGCATAACGCCGTGTAGTTACAAATACGGTTAATTTATATAAAGATCGATACAGTATTATACAACAAATCAAGAACCTACATACAAAACAAAACAGAACAAAATCAAAAATCAGACAAGATCGTTCCCAGGGCTATGGACGAGCCTCGCCGAAAACAAAAAAAGATCATGTGACAAGGTGACTCAGCAGCAGTCATGGGCCCAAAATAGCTTAGGGCGTGAGAAGGGTTTATTAGAAAGTGCCACGTAGGAGCGCTCTCATATAGCACTCACGACTGTGTACTAAAGGTTTGTGCGCCTTGGTTCCTTTAGCTTTAGAACAATTCCAATGTAGCGGGGTGTAGTTGTGAGAGCATGAGTTTACTCATTTCTCGTTGATTTTCCAGGAAATTACAAGAGGAGAAATATTTTCAGGCGCCAAACGAAAGGACGCTGCTTCTGAAATCTGCTGACATGTCTTCTGAAAGAAATTTCGACAACAAGGTAGGTACGCTGTACGTTTATCATTCGGTGAACGAAATCAATGCCTAAGTAACTCAAATTCTTGTTCGATATTCTAAGAACTAAAAATCTATTAGCTTCATCGCTTGGTTTAATCAACTTTTGATCAGTTTTCCGGCAGATTAGAATCTATACATATAGAATGTTGTGTATTTCATTTGACCACCCGTCCGCTTGACTGACTTAGTTTCATGCGTGACCGGCGTTTACGGTCCGAAAATGTTGTTAAAAAGTAAGCCATCTCTTAGTTTTTCTCATGAAATGATTCGTGGTCCATTTTTCGCTATAAGTTGCAATTTGAAGCTTCAAGCTTGGCTCTTTCTTCACTATAAGCCAAAGAATGGAGGAAGAAAGCGCGCTGGTATCTTTCGTGGCCTCAAAAATTACCACAATGCAAAAACACTTTAAGTGTGAAAACATTTAGTCCAAGTCACGCAATTTTATTTTCAATACAGCAGTCACCTTTTTTTCACACCGAATAGGGTGAAATAAGCTTGAAAGACTTGCTTCATTAATTCGTCCGTTGTTAGAAATATAAAATTGAATATACATTGAGATCATCATTTACGGTGGCATCGCCTTTAAATTCACGGAAGTAGACGACGATGACATAGGACTCAAGCGGTTAAAAGTCATGTATCTGATTACGACGATTACTGATGTCGGCTTCATATTATTATCGTTAATAATTTGATGTCACCTCTATGTGTCGCTTACTAAATTGGAAAAAAATTAGGAAGAATCGCCTTGCGACATAAACAAATAAACTAATAAATTTTTAATAGGCGATTTTGTTGTCGTCGACCGCGCCTAACCTAAAGGTTATAGGGAATTTTATTGAAAACAATTCTTGCTATAGCTCACGTGAAAAGTTGCGGCTGAAAGTTAAATTTGCCATCTTAAAAAATGAGATGTCAGTATGCTGTCCGTTTCACTGTACAGAAGAAGTTGACGACTTTTTATGGGATGGGAGGGTGATTCAGTAGCTTTTTTCTAAGCTGTATTTTATTGAATGTACATTTTTGAAAAAATACTCAGCATTTTATATTTGAATCTCCTAAGAACCATTTCTCAGGTAGACATAATCTTTGTGATATTGCTGGTCGCTTCTATTGTAAAACAATGTTTTAGAAAAATGGTGACATAAAAGGCTCCTTATGGTGCTCCTTACCCCTCACCCCTCGTAACCGAGCCAGTTTGTATCACGTGATTTCCGTTGAAAGAGAACAGTCGTAAACATGGCGCATTTTCAGAGGCGTAAAGGCCACTTCTTTACGTCTGTTTAAAATCGTCCCTTTACTTTTACAATGTAAGAAACTCAGTCTAAGTTGTACTGCATTAGCGGGATATCAACATTTACTCGTCAAATGTAAATCTGCGAGCTTAATCGCTGGAATTTTGGGAGAAATTGAACTGTCGACGATTTTGTTTCTGGGACTTTTCGGTTTTGCTTGCACGTTCCTGCTGGGAAATAGTAACTGTAGTTCTCGACAATGGATCCACAGGTAAAGTTAAATGTTTAACAATTAAATAGCAATTCGAAAGGCCTTTTGGGTCTTTGTGAACGCTGTAATTGGTTTTAAGTTAGCTTTTATGGAAATAGCTGTCTGGTGAATGAATGTTGATCGATGTCTGTAAGCTGCTTACATTTGTGTGTGAGCGCGGTGACTGGTTGTTCTCACCTGTATTCTAAAACAGACATCTTGCTTACTTGATAAATGTTAGAATATTATTATTCTTTGAAGTGATTGAGCTTCACATGAATTTGGATTTACGAAATACCAGCAGTTAACCCCACGTAGTTAACTTGGACCAAATTACGCACAGGAAGTGAAAACACACATCCGCATGGAGGGTAGTAAGAGCAACTATAGAATTTACGCTATATACACTACATTCAACCTTTGCTGTCTCAGTAATTACCGAAAAAACAGAGGAGCAAGGAAGCAGAGACGCTTTTTTCAAATTTTGGCCATGGAAGATGCTTATTTCAGGGTTTACAGTTCATCATATTTGGCATGATGTAAATCCTTTTGTAAATGCGCATGCATGATGTCTTAGGTCTATGTATTCTATGTATATGAACAGTCAACGGCGAACTCAAACTCCTTCAAAATCGCTCAAAAAACCGCTTTTGAGGTAAAAGGACGACTATATACCACAGATATTGGTAATTCAACGTTTATTTATCATTGATTTATATACATAGTTAGCAATATATCGCTATAGGTGAAGCAAACGGTAAATCCAGTACATTTACTATATAATAACAATCGGCTACACAGACACATTGTGTGGGCCCCCTATGGTATGAGCTATGTTGTGGCTCATTTTTGGCCCAGCATTTGATGAGAGAACAAGTTTCTTTGTATTTGGCATGAAATTTTGATATATGTATTAAATATCACTGTAATTAGTAATCAGTATTTTACCAGAAAGCTCCTTCACAAAGTGGTTCTAGGTTGAGCATCAATTACAATTTTACAACATTTGCATCAAGTATAGAAAACTAGCTACAAAGACCGAGAAAGGAATAAAAATATAGAAAGTTGATAAAAGTAACTCATAAACTCGAAAAATAAGTAGATTTGCATCCTTTAAATAGACTCACAGTTCCTAATGTCATTACTTGTTCCAGTCCTCAATGGCATGAAAAGTTAACTACTGTTTACCCCAGTTACAGTAGTACTAACATTAGGCAAATGGAAATCATTTCCATTACGAGTATTATACCTAAAGTATGCTTCTGTTAAAAGAGGTCGGATTTAAATGAGATGATACTACATTATTTTTACACTGGTAAATGTAAAGACAATGAAGGTACGATGTACATGTATATCATACCTGCACTGACACATCAAAACAGTTGAGCATCTGTGCTGAAGAATGAAGAGGACAACCTAAGGTGATCTTAGCAGCTACGTTCTGCAACAGTTGCAAACTTTGTACTGAGCGTGGAGTTTTTTGGTATCCCCCCCCCCCACTACATACACTAAACAGAATCCTTGCAGTTAGTACGCAACTTAAGCAGTTCTTAAAAGAAAGCCTGAAAAAAAAAAAAATTCAGAATCCATGACCTCTGCGATGCCAATGCAGTGCCCTACCAACTGAGGTATCATTAGCTAACTGGGAGCTGGTCATATTGTGAGTTCGTAATATACCCGCGAAGGATGATGACACTGTACGTGTAGGTCTCCATAATCAAACAATGGCAACACTAAGGTGTTAAAGTACGACAGCCAAGCAAAGCATGGTAAAGTGTGTACAGTGTAGGTGTTTGGCTCATTTTAACAGGCCAAGGCGCTTATTGATCTTTATACAGTGTAGATGATAACTGATTACTACGATCTGACATGATGCAATGACAAAAATAATGATTCATCAATCAGCTGGAAGCAAAATCTGTTTTCAATTTTAGAAAATTAGTAGCAAGTGAAAAGACTGGAAAAGCTGCATATTCCTTGCCTCAGAAGGAGTTTCTCTTTGATTACCACTGGTCCTGCACCTCATTTCGGGGAATGTTGGAAAACTGCGATCTGCTTGCTACTGTGGGAAGCATTTCTGTTTTCTCCACGCTTCCAATTGCTCATTGTTGTTTGCATGCTCTGATGGTGCTTCTTGAGTTTTCTTTAGGTGGACTCTGTTTTGGCGGTAGACATCTCCCTCTGGTGTCTCCACCATTTATGATCTTTTACCCAAAGGGCCAGTGATGTTTGCTTTTATTCCATTCCTTGTCGCCCAAATGAAATAGATGTCATTTCATGTCGACCAGTGATCAACAGTTGGGCATCTCTTTCTGGATACTCCACTCTGGGTTGGAGGATTGATTTGGTTGTTGGTAATACTTAAGTGTCTTGATTCACCCTTTTGAAGGATGTTATAAAATATGATCAATAGATTTTCAGATAATACCACTTACAACTAGTCTTAGGTTTCAACATATGTACATGTGGTCTTGAATGTTACACAGTAAATTACTTGTGATCAATCTGTATCAAGAAAAAGCCTAATGAAATACAAAGAACAAGGAATAGTGAACACTGATCACAAAAAGAGCAAGGAATAATGTGTTTGGTGTCTTATTTGGCTCAGTTGGCAGTAGAAAGAGCAAAGAGAACAGTTCAGTTCTACTTGTCAGTCCTGTGAACAATTCATTCATACTCCCCACTGATTTCAGGACAAACTGCACCAAACATCTTCACTCTTCTGCTCTAGATCTACTGTAGAGCTGCATTTAATTCTGAATTCTTTAGTTTCATCTGAAGTACATGTATTTTCGATGATTTTCTCGTTTGAGAATTCTAGTTTTGATGTTGAATTCTCACCACATTAAGAATGCAGTGCCAAAAGGTTAAGCAAAACTTTCTCTAAATGGCATTGGTTACACTGTAGATCTTTCATAATTATAATCTGTCTATTCTCACTGAGAACCCAGTGAAACCTGTATCACATGGATTCAGCTAGGGTGCGTAGAGTTTCTTCTCATATTTACCATAAAATGGACCTGTATTCTGCAGACCCTTCTTGACTATAAAATAGAGTGAAACCTAACGTTCTCCTGCTTGTTTTAACTGTGCTTTAACTTTCACCAGTGATCAGCATCTGATTTCTCCCTACAAGATCACTTCTTGATCAAACAAACAGGTTGTGAGAATAAGGGAAATGATCAGCAAGGATGAGCTATGGTTTCTGTTTTCTACATGTACTTGATGTCTTTATGTAGAAATTGTATAAAATGTTGTCGGTAGTTGTTGTCCAATTAGAAATGAGTAGAAAGAGTAATCCCACAGTGTATTGAAAGATTGTTAAATGTTAAATTCTCTACTTCTTGAAAGTGAAAAATAGAAAAAGTGAATAATATTTTACATACACTGTACATATTCCCAGAATAAAACTTTCATTTCATTGGGTTACATTCAAGGATTCTAGGTGTAGAATTTGAGGTTAGGATTGAAAGGAAACATTTTAACCTTGGGCTGAAAAAAAAAATTTGAATATTCTTGACACAGGCTTTGTCGCTCAGAGAATTATTCTTCAAGTTGCATTGATTTTATGAATGAAAAAGTTGCTTTATTTTAATTTGTCAAATCCTTCTTTGTTGTGTCTAATATAAAAAATTATTAATTTTGCTACAGTGTATTTTCAAGTGATTCTTAAGAATGAATTTAATTACAGTTAAGGTTTATCTTTCGATATTAGCTTACATTTGAGCACAATGCTCCCTCATTAGAATCCAACATCATGGACTGAGGTTTTATTGTATGTATTAGAGTGATAACAAAAGCCAAGTGTGATGTCTTTGTGTTAAGATCATGGTGATATAGATCCCAGAAAAGAATGCAACACACAGACGTAGGATTCCCTTTGTTATTGGCCCTCTGGTTCAATACAGCTGGCACCATCTCACCACAAACTTCAAACATGCATGTTTGAGTTAATTGCCATTCATTGAAAAGTGTGATATTTTTCATCTAGCAAAAGCCAATATTTTATTCCTTTGCCAGCCTGTCAAAAGCTTTGTCCTTTTGCAACCTTTAAATAGTGTTGATAGAAGCGACTGAGTGATTTTATACAACCTCGGGTTATTACTTTTACTGTGCTGGTTTTCAAGGAATCATCAAAGACTGACTTCTTTAATAATTCTTGGTGAGACACAAGGTTCGTTTTGTTTTGATTTAAACATGTACAGTGCAGCTTTGTCACTATAGATAGCCAGATTTATCTATATTTATTCATACTGTTACCCTTTACTATGCATTTGTTTTTGAATGCACACTGTCAGGTAATTCAATCTTCTGTTGATCAAAATGTTTTAGGCTTTAATCTTACAGTAGTTTCTCTGAGCAAGAAGCAGTTACAGAAATACTTAAATTGTAGATCTGATATTTTTAAGTGAAATAGAATAAAGCTTTGTATCAATTTGATTAGTAAAATATCCTCTCTGTTTATAATAAAATAATAAATTTATACAACATGATATTTATGATTAAATCATAAATACCAAAAATGGATACCAAAATTGTTCAACAACCTTGTACATGTATATTTATGGAAGACATTATTTTAAATAATGTTTGGAAGTTTTGTGAGGGTTTTTCTTTTTAAGGGTTTCTTTAGTATTGTTTAATTTACATGTAGTATTATCTGGAAACAATAACTGTTAAATTTTTAATATATTAGCCAGTATACATGTATGGAGTGTCCGATTTAAATGCCCGTATGGTTTGGATTTTGGATGTGTAGTGTTCAACTAAAAACCTTAGTTTATAGATCAAATTTTCAGATCAAAAGGACAATAATGTATTTTATTATATTCACACTGTCTAGCGTTAGTAACCAGCTTCTGTTTTACCCTTGAGTAGGTTACTTTTTTTTCATTCATTTCTTAGTTTAACTTGTGAAAACCAGTGGTTATAATGAATTTATGTAAATGTGTTACAAAGATCAAACCAGAAATCACTAAGCCCCAACAGTAATGAGTAGATAGATGAGTAGATTTGTTTTGTTTACTGTCAGTGATGAGCACTTTGTTTGATTCAGTTCGTTCGGTTTTAGAAAAAAGAAGTAATACCCAAGGGTAATTCTTTTCATTAAAGCATTTGGCTCAGAAATCAAAATACAGAACTTAGCTCCTTAGGTCTGTTACAAATGTTGTGCTACTGCTGTGCCAAATTTAAATCAATTTGACCCGGTAGTGACACGGCAGTAGCATGGCAGTGGTTTCAAACGTCAAATTTAATTCAGTCACGTCAAATTCTAAGATATAGAAAACCACGAAATTAACCCAAAATGCATTAAAAATAATTTATGAATTTAGTTCGGAATAGCAATAGCACGCTGTTGGAAACCAAGTAGCCCTACTACCATGCGGCACAACAGGGCCTGCCGTGCTACTGAACTAAATGGTTTCAAATGTCGTGCTACTGCCGTGTTTAAGTCTAATTAAATTCTTGACTTTAGTTCGGCATGACAGTAGCGTGACGTTTGGAACAGGCCTTACGTGATTAACCAGTCTTTGGGCCAAAATAGAGCTTACACATATTTGGAGCAATTTAGATATCAAGCCAAAAAAAAAATCACAATGATCATAGTTCCCATGCTCTTGCATGAAACTTTATGTGCATCCTTTACTGTTAATTACAGGCAATGAGGACCACTAACATCCTAAATGATAGCATATCAAAGAAGAGGGAAGAACGTTTAAGATCTACTGCAATAAACTTATAATTAATTTGTTATTATTTTTACTTTTAACAGGTTGCTATAAAGGGCAAAGGAGGGGAACTCACCTACGCAAATGAAGGTGAAGACATTTCCAAGCTAAGTGATCCGGACCTTAGAATCGCATACATTGGCATAGAAGGCATGCATTGTAATTCCTGCGTAAAGAACATTGAAGGCAACATATCCACTTTGAGTGGCGTGAAAAAAATTGATGTGTCACTGGAGGAGAAGGAAGGGGTCATCAGTTACTCTCCAAGGCACACAACTGGGAAGACATTGGAAAAGGCAATTGAAGAAATGGGATTTGAAGCATCACTAAAACGAATTGTGGATGCTTTGACACAACATGAAATAGCTCTGTCGGAGGACAGAGTAATGGACAATAAGGAGACTGAAAGCTTTGAGAACTGTAAAGAAAATAACACTGAGGTGAAGATTTCTGTCAAAGGAATGACTTGTCATTCTTGCGTCAAGACGATTGAGCAAGGAATGTTGAATCAACCTGGTGTAAAAGCTGTTGAAGTTTCGCTCAAAAATGAGGAAGCTGTAATTCAGTACAGCCCATTGATGACTGATCCCGAGTCGCTGAGGGAAGCTATTGATGACATGGGCTTTGAAGCCTCTCTATTATCACCTTTGGCCTCCCCTCCCTCAAAAAATGAAATGCAAACTGTGTTGATAAATGTGGATGGAATGACTTGCAATTCTTGCGTCCAGACCATCGAGAAAACCATTTCCCAGCGTGATGGTGTCCAGTCAATTTCTGTGTCTCTTGCGGCTAAAGCAGCTCAAATTCGCTATTCTCCTGAGAAAGCGACAGCAGAACAGCTGAGAGAAGCAATTGAGGACATGGGGTTTGATGCACGACTGTTAGGAGATGATATCTGCACAGTGAATAAGGATGTGCGCACTGCGAAGATAAGCATAGAGGGAATGACCTGTATGTCTTGTGTGAACACAATAGAAGGAAACATGTCTAATAAACCAGGCGTAAAAAGCATTAAAGTGTCGCTCGTTGACAAACAAGCAGCCATAGAGTATGACGAGGCTGTGACGACGCCAGAAGATTTGCGTGCAGGAATTGAAGATATGGGATTTGATGCATCACTGTTTGAAGGTAACTATTAAAAAATGTTATTTTGTACACTGTAGCTGTTTTTAAGTCTGTAGCTTACTTAAGGGGATTTTTCTGTCAAGGGGCAATCATTTTTTAAACTTATTAAGTGTCACATTCATACATGAACCAATAAGAATTTTGTTTTCAAAATTAAAGTTAGTGGTCAGGAAACGTATTTGTGAAATATTTATTTACATGTTTTTCACGTAATGATAAATGAACTAAGGCGGCTTTTTTCCTTTTGATTTGATTTGATTTGTTTTTTTTTTGTTATTTGCTGTTGTTGTTGTTGTTGTTGTTCTTTTTTTTACATTTAAAATATTATACATAACAATTATTATTGTTGTATAGTATTGTGTTATACTGGTAAATGTTAGCTCTGCTGTCAAATTTGAGGTGACAAAAAATGTTTACTAAATAATACATTTTGTAGGGTATGTATGCCTCTTTTACATTAAAAACATGCATAACACTTGTATTGTCGTATATGTATTGTATTGTATTCTGTTTTAATCTTTTTTTCTAATAATAATATCAAAAAATGTCATTGTCATGAATACATACTGTATATAAACTTTATTTCACCTTAATTTGAGAGCGGCTATACAGCAGATCTAAAGTCAATGACTTTCATTACATTTTTAAACCAAATTAATGAATTTTTGTTAACAAAATATATATAGCTACTGCCAAATTTGAGGTGACAGAAATAGTTTGTAAAATTTAATGTAGAGTATGTATGCCTCTTTTTACATTGAAAACATCATAGTTACATAACACTCGTTATAACTATTGTTTTTTTGTGTTGTACTGTATTCTGTTTTTGTCTGTTTTTCTAATAATAATATCAAACAAAATGTCATGTATATTACATACTTTATGTAAACTTTATTTCACCTGGATTTCTGAGTAGCTATACAGTATCTATCTAAACCTAATGTCTCAGTAGAAAAAGGTGAAATCTTAAATATTATGAATTGCTGGTCAGGGAGTTAATTCTGTGAATGATAAAATAATGTAATGGTTGATTTCTTTATACATGTACCTGTTTAAGTCATGTGCTGTGAAGGATTTACAATGATTTATTTGATAAATTACCAGTAGTGCACTTAGAGAATATAAATATTAATTTTATGAAGTAGAAGCAGGTTTCCAAAAGCTTAAATGAAAAGTACATGTAGAACATAGTAAGAACAGAGAAGCTCAGGTTACAGTCAATTTTCCTGGAAAGAAACTGAGCATTCAAATCATTAATGGGAAGAGGTTGTGGTAAGGTGATATAATATTTTAATGATACAGTTTGTTATAGATTATAAGCAAGTTAATTATTTGGGTTATGAACTGAAACTTGTTGTAAACTGCTTGCTTGTAGTTTTACCTGTGGTAAATGATTTTCATAACAAATAATGATTAATAGTCTGGTCCTCAGCAACTGCTAACTCAATAATAATAACTTGAAATAATAAAAATAATAATAATAATAATGAACTCTAGTTGAGGGGTTTTAAGGAAAACTATCATAAGTCACTAGTTTGCCTTGAAATTGAAACTGCTCCAAATAAGCTCTGTTTTGAAACAGAGACTGGTTTTCATGTAAGTAAGTTCTGTGTTCATTACTAGGGAGAAAGGCCTCAAGGCAAAATCATTTATTTTAACCTATAATTTTTGTTAACTCTTGTTGTTAACCCTTTAAGCCTGGACAGTGGCAAGCATGCAGTTTCTCCTCACAATATCACAACTTGTTCAAGCATGTGGTTATGAGAAAAAAGAAAATGATCGTGAACCAATGACAAAAGGTCTTGATGTTTAAACAAATTCTCTTAACAAGTTCCATAAGAAAAATAAGGAGAATATTTATTGGGGCTTAAAGAGTTAATAACAGAACCAGCTCAAGCAAGGTATCACTGGAGGTAAACAGAAGACATCAGTCAAGCATCAGTTGCTCTTCTGTGTTGGTAACTTGCTTGGGTTTTATCTTCTACATGTCCATGTATCTTGTGTTTCATATTGCTTGAATTTAACTGAAAAGTAACAAGCCAAGATTTGAGTTAGGTCTATCAGTAACCTAAAATTTGATTGCCTTTCAGGATAGTAAGTGGCAAATTTTGCAAGTCGAATGCAAACTTCCCCAGCCCTTTGCATCAGGCTGTGGTTTCTTCAGCCCCTTTTGACAATTAGCTTTAGTTTATGGTGTTTTCAGATGTCTTGCAAAGTCACAATCTACCATTTTGCTTGGAAAAGGTGACAATGACCAGGGTTCTCATAAGAAGGCGGAACCCGGGTACCAGTACTAGTACCAGGATACACAAGAGTCAGTACCTGCCTACTTTCAAACTAAACATGAAGAATTATTCACTTCAAGTGTAATTTCTGCCCAGCTACTCTCCTATAGGTGCCCCCCTACTTCAAAACTTGATGAAACCCCTGATGACACTGATACAGTATTTTGTGGCACCTTAAGGTGGATTTGAATGGATTTAACATTTGCTTCAACATCTGTTCAACACTCTCTTGAACCAATTGTCAGAGGTGTTTGAACAGGTCATTCAACATTGTTGGAAGTGTGTTGAATCAAATTTAAATTGGTTTAAACTTTCATTTGACATCGATTCAACATTTCCTTTGCTCCTGAAAATGTTGAATGGCGTTGAAGCTGTCTGAAAACTCTGTTCAACATTAATTCTGTCCAACATTTACCCAATATCCATTCAACTTTTGTTGAACGAATGTTGGTCAAATGTTGAAACCGTTTAAGCAGGACCTTAAGAACCCCTGATTTGTTTATGTTTGTCACCAGATGTTGAGGCATCTCAGAGTGATGGGGGTGCCATGGCAGTGGCTCATGGCTTGGAAAGTGATTGGCAGGTGACCTTTAGCAAGAACAAGGATACACTGCAGGACATGGAGACATTGATGCAAGAAGACTTAGACAAGATCTATCTTCACATCACTGGAATGACGTGCGCTTCCTGTGTTGGCAGTATTGAGAAAGGACTGATGAAAAAAAATGGTGAGGCAACTTTCTTTTCTTCCTGGTGTGGGTCTGTGTTATTGTACCTCATTCCAACTATTAGACAATGGCTCCAGCAAGGAAATTGCAATTCGAATTGCAATTTACTTTCTCACTAATGGTGACATTGGTGAGAGAGCTAACGTTTAGAGCACTAGCTCTTCAAGCCTAAACAGTAATATATCAAACACGAGTCCTGAAGAATGTTTCATCTGGTTTCCAAATACTGAGAATTGGGTTGAAAAATCAAGGCACAGCTAGGTTTTTTAGCCAACTTTACTTGAGGTGTTTGGAGATTGGAAGAAACACTCTTTTGAGTGTTTGATATTAATAGCTGAAGTCTTAAACCATCAATTCAGTAATACTTGGGGAAATTAAAAGCAAATGTTTACCAAATTTTATGATAAATGAAATTATGATCACTTTTTCAAACCTCCTTCATGGTACCATAGTGATTTACTTTGTTTTCTCTTCATGAATTATTAATGAGTCTGAAAAGAACATTTCCATACAGCTAATTCTCAGCAATTTTGGGTTTTAAGCAAAATTTACGTCAATCAGGAAATCCAAGCCCCTGAAGCTTGTTGGCCTGCAGTTGTCTTGTTTAAATTGTAGTTGTTAATGGCCATTACTCACAACAGTTATATTTCCTGCAACCTGCAATGCCCTGTTATTGCAAGGCAAACTCCAAAATTATAATGAAATCACACATGTAACTGCCCTTCTTTGCAACTTATCTTGCAACACTGCGAGATACAATGCAGCATGTAACATGTTTTCTGCAACTTGCAATGCAGTACTCTGCATTTGCAGGAAATGCTGTCTCATCTAACAGCACCTTAACCATTAATGCACACATTTTCCTGTGATACATGTTCATCTAAGTCACATTAAGCTGTCCATTTATTTTCACAGGAATCAAAACTGTCCTGGTTGGTCTCTTGGCACAAAAAGCTGAAGTCAAGTTTGACAAAAAGAGGATCACATCAGATGAAATCATCCATCATGTCAAGGAGTTAGGGTTTGGTTGTGATTTGATGGACAAAGTCGGCCAAGGAGAGAGCACTGTTGACATAACTGTGAGTGTTATTGCCTTGTTCACTGATCATACATGTCATGTAACACTGTCTTTGCCTTGCAAGAATTTCTGCGTGCTGTTACATGTATTTAGACCAAAGTATGATTTAAAACTCTTTTCGATGTCTTACAACTTGAACTACACTTTGTGTAAATTTTCTTTCTGCACTTCTTTTAAATGTGTAGTTTGTACACCACACTGCTGCACATGCAAATTGTTAGGTGGCGTACAGCTGTTAAATTGCATAACTTGGTTTTCTAAGATTATAAGGATTCTTTTATGGCCCTGTTGCAATGCTTCCTTTGTCAGGCTCACCATTTTATTGCTGTAGGTATCCTGAGTGTATACATAATTATTTTGAAATCTACAGTCTGTGATAGTTTTATGTATGTACATATAGTGTATGCATTCATACACTTTCAGATTCCCTTTTTTTATTATAGTTACAAATTTTAAGTCTGCAATGTTTAGGAGATCTGAACATCAAGTCAATCTCAAGATCTTCCTTTTCAATTGTATTTTCAGTTTAAAAATATATTGAATAAAGAATTGTTCTTGAAACTACAGACTGAGTCAAAATAAATTGTTTCCTTTTTTCTGTTTCCAGATAACTGGCATGACATGCTCATCATGTGTCCATTTAATTGAATCTAACCTCATCAAGCGACCAGGGATACTGCAAGCATCAGTCGCCTTGGCAACCAGCCGTGGCAGGTTTTTGTACAACACAGAAGTGACAGGTCCTCGTGACATCATAGAAGCTATTGAATCCCTGGGGTTTGGAGCATCACTGGACAGTAATGACAAAAAGAAAGACAGAATTGATCACTCAAAAGAAATAAGAAAGTAAGAATGGTGCTTGTTCAATGCTTGGGTGCACTGTGCCCTGTAAAGTAAAATTCAAAATATAGACCTCCCCCCCCCTCCCTGCCTCCCTCATGCAAGAATAGGGAGCTTTAGCAACTACGATGGCAACGGCAACGACAACGTCTCAAAACAATAGGTTTAATGAATAAAAGCAACCCTCTGCACATGCGTTTTGCAGTTTTGTACATTTCTTGGCCGTCCTCTGCAAAGCAACAACATGAAATGACCAAATTCAAGGTTTTGGTCCTTTGTAGATTGCTGTTTTTGTACAAGTTAGATGGGTTGAAATAATCGTGAAGAAGTACAAGTATAGTGAAGAAATATTTTCAAGTAACGGTTTTGTTGCCGTCGCCGTCGTCGTTGCTAAAGCTCCCTAATGGGTCCCCTGGGGCAAACGCTGATCTCTTTAGACAAATCACCTTATGAGTACCTTTTTAGTTTAAATTATAATGTTTTATCTTTGTCACATTAATTTGGTTAAGATAGATAGGCCCATTATACAGAATATGTTTCAAATACTGTACGTACATGTATCCAAATGCAGCAAGCACACAACAGTGGCTGGCTAAATCCCAAAGCACCAAACTCATCTCTGTTGGAATTTCTTTGGTCTGACTTTTACTTATTAAAGCTCATGGAGATTTTCTAAAACAGCCATCTATTTTGGTCAACTGTTCATCTTTTAAAAAAAAAATTATTGTAAACCCTCTTTGATGTCTAAACCTGAACCAGGAAAATTACACTTTAAGTCTCATGAGCTGACTGAATAATTAAGATTTTAAGACAAGCATCAGAAACAGAGTGAATCCATCTCAAGATAAGTTTTACTTAGCAGCTTAAGGGCAAGCTGGAATTACATGTAAGTTCTTTAGACCTTTTAAGAGTGAATGAAACTAATTTTTTTTTTGTATTTGGCTTTACAGGTGGAGACGATCATTCCTTATGTCCTTGATATTTGGAGTTCCCACCTTTGTCATTTTCATAACTTACGTGATCTTGGATGAGTTTGAGAGGAGACCAAACCAAATGGTGCGTCCTGGTTTGTCACTTGAGAATCTTCTCATGTTTATCTTGTGTACCCCAGTTCAGGTAAGTGAGATAAACAAATAATGATATTGTTTCAAGTGAAAAAAAAAGACAAATTCACAAAGGCGGAGGGGATGGGATATTTGTGGGAAACAGAAAAACAGCGGGCAAGAAGTGTGATCTTCAAGGTAGTAGTGACCAACAAGAGGAATTGGACAACATCTCCAACTTTGAAATTTTGCAAAAGAAATAGGGCAAAGGTTCAGGGCCACCATCATCCTTAGGTAGGCATTGGGAGTGATGTTTACACCCTTCACCCCCAGCCCCTCCTCCCCACCTCAGATGGACAGGCTCTCACAATGAGCCCCTGCTCTCTGATTTTGTCATTTGTATTGTATTTGATGCCCAATTCACTAGCTGACGTTGCACTGCACCTCTCTCACCCACCCCACCCCTCTAGCAGGCAAGGTGACACAGCCCCTGTTGCCTATTGCAAAACATTTCTAACGAGGGGGAGTGGGAGCAGAGATAGCACAGTAGTGAGAGCACTCACCACCACCAATGTGGCCCGGATTCGGGTTGAGTTTGTTGTTGGTTCTCATCCTTGCTCCGAGCGGTTTTTCTGCAGGTACTGTACTTTTCCCCTCTCCTTAAAAAGCAACATTTGCAAATTCCAATTTGATCTGGATTATTGTCAGGTGCTTTATCATGTGCCTCTCACTTGGCAGATTGCGCCAGCAGTCCCTCTGTTAATGACATTAAATCAGTTACTTTACTTGGTTACTTTACTTTAAGCGAGAACTGAATCTTTGACAAACTACATTGTCATTACAAGTAAACAAGGAGTCAAGGACAGGGAAAATAATAATCATTATTAAAAAATGGATCATTGCATAATGCAATTCCAGGGATTTGATTGGCTTAGCGGCCATGGATGGTATATGAGCTATTATACCATGCCCGAGGATAGGGATCATTAAAATGGTCTTCTGGTTGTTCTTGCTAAGCGAAACCAGCCATAAATTACAATATTTCTTGATTGTTTTTAATAAAACAATTATTCCACTTGCGTTTGTTGGATATATGAGATGATTATAGCCAACTCGGCACTTCGCACCTCGTTGGCTAACTATCATCTCATATCCAACGCGTGCTCGTGGAATTATGTTAATTATCATAATGATTATTTCTGTCATTTTATTCCCTTCAAGTTCTTTTTGTTGATGTGAAACTTGGCTTTGATCTAAAACCATGAAAAAAACCTGTTAAAAAAAGACAGTTTTAATTCTTAAAAAGTCAGAAGGGAGCTCTGGGAAAGTTTTGCAGTCTTGTTTTTGTTGTTATTCAGCAAGATGGAGAAAGGTGAACATATTTCGCATTTCTGTGAACTAATTTCCAGGGTTTTCACATGTTGTAGTTTTGCTGAAGTTTGTCAGATGGTGAGACTGCAAGTATTCGTGCGCTTTTTAATTAATTTATTTTTTGTGGTCAAGTTGCTTGCCACATGGACATCCCAACAGATAACCTTTGCATGCCCTTGCATACTTCATTTTTCACTCAGCTGTGTCTCGTAGAAGGGTTATAAGCAGATGTGAATTAGTTTGCTTACTCTTTGGTAACCTTTACTCTTGTAGATTTTTGGAGGAATGCATTTTTATGTGACAGCATATAAAGCTCTGAAACACAAGACAACAAATATGGATGTGCTGATAATGTTGGCCACCTCGATAGCTTACGTCTACTCGGTGAGTATTTCATATCACCTCCATTCAAGTATTTGTTTTCTTTCAGATCATTGTGTTTTAATTCAGTGACGATGTATGACACTGCTGGGCTTGCACTGATCCAACAAAAAAACTTTCTCAAAGAAATCTGTTCAGCCTTATCACCTACTGGCGCATGGAGAATTGATGATGAAAGAAATCTGTAATAGTCAGCGGAGGTCAAATTAATCTCTTGTAGTCATGAACCTACTTTGTGTTGGATCCAATCAAGCTGCCTTAAAGGATTAAGTATTATGGGCCACAGTCTCACAGCTCTTTTTTATAATGTCGAAATTGTCATGCCCTTTCACCTCAGCTCCCCCCCCCTCCATTCTTGATGGTATAACCTGCACCTTCTTATATCAATTTTATGCTTCTGTCAGATTATTGTCGTAGCTGTTGCTATGGCAGAACAAAGTCACTACAGTCCCATGACATTCTTTGACACTCCGCCCATGTTGCTGGTGTTTATCTCACTCGGTCGCTGGATGGAACACGTGGCAAAAGGGAAAACATCAGAGGCACTAGCTAAGCTGTTGTCGTTACAACCACCGGACGCTCTGCTGGTAAAACTTCAACCTGGAACAATGAATGTTATTAGTGAGCAAGTCATCAATGTTGACCTGGTACAGCGAGGAGATGTACTTAAGGTTTGTTTCAGTTAATAAACAGAAACTTGTTAGAACTTTCAAATTCACTGTCGTAGAAAAAATTATTAATCGTAAAATGTATAAACGGCTAAAACAGTGTTTGAAAGACACAGTGTTTGTGACTATGGTGCTTGCCAATGGAAGATGACTGGTTCTTATACTCAAAAATGGTTAACTGTTGAAGTAATATATCAAACACAAGGAAGAGTGTTTCCTCCGATTTCCAAACGCCGAGAAGTAGGTTGGAAAAACGAGGCGCAGCCAAGTTTTTTTAACCAACTTCGAGGTGCTTGGAAATAGGAGGAAACACTCTTCCTCGTGTTTGATATAGCTTCTCCAACTATTGATAATTCTTGGAGAAATTCGAAGCAAAAGTTCACAAAATTTTATGATAATTAAGATCACATTTCTAAACCTCCTTCACGGTAGTGATTTGCTTTGTTTTGGCTTGATGAATTATTAATGAGTTTGAGAAAATGGTGTCGTGACGACTCCGAAACGTCGTTCCATTTTATCCTTGATTTTTACTTGTTTCAATATATTTTTGTTTGCAATAATTCCCAATGTTGCTTCTCTGGAATAAAGCTTGAATACCAGTCCAATGTATGGCCCTAAGATACTGTCTCAGTTTGACGGTATATTCTGTTGTTTTTCTCCAGGTCGTCCCGGGAGCTAAAATCCCTGTCGACTGCAAAGTCCTTCAAGGAACTTCCACGGCAGATGAATCACTGATCACAGGTGAATCCATGCCTGTCATTAAGAAACCAGGCGACTCTGTGATTGGTGGAACCATCAACCAAAATGGCTCCTTATTGGTTGAAGCTACTCACGTGGGCCAGGACACCACCCTGTCACAGATTGTTAAGTTAGTAGAGGAGGCACAAACTTCGAAGGTGAGAAAGCCATGCTGCACTTTTACAAAACGTTTTGCATTTGCTTTTCAAAAAGCCAAAATATGTTATGAAAATAGGGAGTCACTTATTTAGTTGTAGTTCAAAATATGTATTCAGTTTATTTCAAAAAGGTGAAGATTTACAGTACCGCTCAAAAATAAGTTACCACCCTCTCGCGAGACGCTGTGGTGTTTCCTCATTCGCATAGTAATCAAAACAAAACAGTCCCGCTATTGTGAACAGACAAACTGAATCGGTGACAAGACAATCATTTGAAATTGCGCGCGTCTTGATTTCTCGCAGGATAGTTTGCCCGTAATTAATTCCAAAATTTCCGGTTAGTTAATCTCGCGAGACGCGACTCTCGCCTCTCGAGACGAGAATCGCGTCTCACGAGAAACGAGAAGCGACTGGTAACTTACTTTTGAGCGGCATTGTAAGCGCAATGTCAAAACGCATATTCCCCTCGCTGTTCTCATCTACATTTGTTGTTGAAGTAGATGGAAGAATTTGTCAAAAAATCAACATATTTTATCTTTGCTGATTATTCCCTTTATTCCCATTCCCTGTACATTCGATTAAGTAATGATGTTCTAAGGAGAAATTTGATGCCGATCATTCTCTTCCAGGCACCAGTCCAAAAATTTGCCGACAAGTTGTCAGCGTACTTTGTTCCTGCGGTGGTGTCCATCTCATTCCTCACCTGGGTTGTATGGCTGATCATCGGATTTGTTGACATCACGTTACTCAGGAAAACCTTTGATGTAAGTGTTATTGATATTAATCTAGGTCGTAAAACTTGGAAGTAGACCTCTTCCAACACATATCACTGGTTCATTTAGCTTTCCTATCTTCAATAAACAAATGTACAAGTTTTGATCGAAAGACTGACCACATATACAGCACTATTTTGTATTTTACATGTACATGTATTATGTTTTCAAGGTGACCTCTTAATATAAGCTCGATGGTTTCTTGAGTTATCCTCACCATATCTTTATACAGTATGTACTTTTGCCTTACATTAATGTGTTTTATGGCAAAAATATTTCAGGATTCCTGGCAGTTTTTACTTCTGAGGAGAAGATAATTGAAAGGTCTGCTACGAAAAGGGTGTATATTGAAAAATTCTCCAAATTGGCCAGGTTTAGCATGCACTGCGGCTTCTGTGTGCTAAATTTGGATCTTTTTTTAAGGCTGAATTTCTAAGGATTACACCACGCCAAATAGCCAGTACATTAAAGTACATTCGTTGGTAGAAACGATATTAGCGAGTTTTGATAACCAATCACAGAGCGAAGTAAAGCAAAGCTAAAGCCAACGTAGATTTACTTTCGACACAATTAAAAACTATTTCACAATTATTCCACGAGCGCGCGTTGGATATGAGATGATAGATAGCCAACGATACGCGTAGCACCGAGTTGGCTATAATCATCTCATATCCAACAAGCACGAGTGTAATAATTGTTTTTATTAAAAACAGCCAAGAAATATTGCTATATCTATTCTTGCTGATTTCGCTTTGCAAGAACAACCAGAAAACAATTTAATAGTAGCTATTTCTCGAGCATGGTGTAAGCCAATCAAATCCCTGGAGTTGCGTTATTCAATGATCACGTTTTTGATGATATTCGATAATATTATTGTGCACGTCTAATTACCATGCACTGCCTTATATCTTGACAGGCCAAGGAGGATAACAGGACAGAGTTTATATTCGCCTTCGCCTTCCAGATTGGTATTACTGTGCTGGCTATTGCCTGCCCCTGTGCTCTTGGGCTGGCCACCCCTACAGCAGTCATGGTGGGGACTGGAATTGGAGCTCAGAATGGAATACTTATCAAAGGCGGTGAACCACTGGAAACAGCTCGCAAGGTGAACATTTGTTAAAAGGACTGTGAAAGCTGTCAAACGAATCAACGAGAAAGAGATTAATTTTCGGGAGATTAGTATAGCGTTCTATCACGAATGCGGTTCGCCTATTGGCTACGCTACTCACTATTTATTGTGTCGTAGATAGTGAGTAGAGTGATTAGCGCTTGGCGTGACCTATTTATATCATTTTTCAATAAAAACGGGAACCTGTTTGTTGTTAAGTTTTGAACGACCAGCAGATTTATACTAATACAATTAGATTATTCGCTCTCGATTTCTATGTATGATAGTTGATTCGGGCTTCGCCCTCATCAACTATCACGCGATAGAAATTTCAAGCTCATAATCTAATTGTTAAATGGAACAAACAACAGAACAACACCCCAAACCCTAAAATCAATAGCAGCTACTACACAATTAAAAGAATTACAAGCTTACGAGAGCTGCTGATACTTCCAATAAAGAAAACTTGGAATATACTAATGCGTCTAATGGCTCTAAATTAGAAAGCCTTACGTCTCATACATTTTCCTCCTTATTTTCAGGTAAACGTTGTTGTGTTTGACAAGACAGGCACTCTAACCCACGGCTCTCCTATGGTAGTGAAGACCGCCTTGTTTGTCAAACCAGGTCAGTGTAGCATGGAAATGTTGCTGGCGGTTACAGGTACTGCAGAGAATCACAGCGAACATCCCATCGGTCTGGCCATTACCAATTACGCCAAGAAGGTGGGTGGACTTTGTTAATTGCTAACTTACTACCTAGCGAAATTTTCATAGTGCATGGTGCATAGTACTTATGTCTTTTAAATCCTTAAAAATTCCTAGAAAGTTTGATCCCAACAAGTGTATAAAGTGTGTCTAAACGCAGAAAGGTTATGGGCTTAATTAGTCGGTAGACTATGTTCATAATCTGAGAGGGGGTAAAAGCACGCCATGAGCAGATTCAACGCTCAAAACATGACTGCACGTTCTCACAGAGCTGGAGCGCAACATACGTCAGCCCTGTAAACCCCATATGAGACCCCAAATGTGCATGACCGCCTAAACGCCGCAGACCAACATAGGCTCGAGTCTAACTTAGCCTAAATTACATTAAACCGCATTTAATTTACCATCAGCCTTTATATTTCGTTATTTAGGAGCTGCAGACTGAAATCCTTGGTCAATGTACAGAATTCAAAGCCATGCCTGGGTTCGGCTTGTCATGCAAGGTCAGCGGTATTGAGGACATAATCAAACCCAAACCTGTCATGGACAAAAACAAGAAAAACCTGACAGTCAAGGTTGGCGACGTTGTGATTGACGAGAGCTCGGACATTGATCCTACATCGGTGATCAGTGGAGGCAATAATGGTAAGTTCAAATATAAAAACAAAACCACCCACCCTGATCTGTAAGCAAATTCTCCCAGCTAGTATAGTAAGAAATGTATAAAGAATGGTTAGGAGAATATGCATTTTGATGTCATTGCAGCTGAAAGTCAATTGAAGGAAGAGAATGACCCTCCAGTGACAGCAGAACCGTTAACGTGCCATGTTGTTATTGGCAACAGAAGTTGGATGGAACGGAACGGTTTAGAAGTCACGGATGAAATGGAAGACGCCATGCAGGAGCATGAAGAAAAGGGGCATACCGCTGTACTAGTGGGCATAAATGGTGAGCCGAGATATTGACATCCAAATGCATGCTAAGCTAACACTGCTGGCGGCGTGGGCACATAGTAAAACATTGCACAGGACAAAACTGCAGAAGATGTCTAGCTCTAGGGCGTCGGGGCATCGCTTCTCGCAAACTATTAGCCGATAAAAATCTCGAGGTTGCCGTTTAATTGTAAAACGGTGTCTGCGAAAATTTCTCAGCAACAACTCTAGATCCTGTTTAATTAAGAGCTGCGCGCACTTTTGCACTGTGGTCTGGGGTCCGTCTCTCGAAAGACCCAATCATTCACCGGAACCAATATGTTGTTTTTCAAATCTGCCTTTCATCCATTTAATTGAGTTTTCGAAGTCAATACTAATTGAATTAATCTGTTGAAGAATGTTATACACGTAAAAAAGTGGTTTTCGGGCACGGTAAGTTTCCGGGTCTTTCGAGAAACGGTCATCTTAGTCTTAACAAAGCAGGCGCTCATTTTTAATAGAGAGTACGCTCTTGGGGGTGGGGTGGGGGCGTGGAGGTGGTTTAGGCAACGTGGCGATATGGCGATATTGTCACGTGCCTCAAATGTTGCCCGCCAAACATGCCTTTAGTCAACCACTAACTCGTGGGAATTAAGGGGGCGTTGTCATGGGGATATTGAATTTTTGGTCAAAACCGCAAGAACGTTTGACAAAGAACCTTTGCACAAACATGAAATTTCTCTTAGAGCACCAAGAAGAAAATATCAAGTGATATCTAGAAGAAAGAACAAGCCAAAATCAGTTTGTAGTGATTTATCCCAGTACAGAAGGAAATAA
>NW_028145471.1:965000-1012500 GCF_977016875.1 Pavona decussata
TTTTTTTTTTTTTTGGTCTTTTTTATTTCAACTCCAATGAAGAGTTACAGAGAAATAGCTACAAACATACATACAAGCTAAGAAAATACAATACAAGACTTAGCTTAACAAAAATCTAATAGGCAAAATGGTAGGTCTTAGTTCTATGGCATTTAAAGATTGATTTGTAATTTTGAATTGTGTTTTCCTATGTCAAGTTTTCTTCTCAGAACAGCAAGGAAGGTCTCAAAGAAAACTATATATAAAGTGTCCGGCGTTATCTTCTTTTCGTAGATCGTTTGAGGGTATTTTAAATGAGTTAGGGTTAGGGTTATTGTTGTGAGCTAACACAATTTAATATGTTACGATTCGTTAGCTGAATATTAAGAGGCGCAAAAGGTTTTCAGAACGGGAGTGTCTACCCTTATCTTTCTGAGTTTCCGTTGTCTTTCCGAAAAATCCTAGCTGACATCTTTAAACAACAATTTTGTCCCACCTAATTTTGCCAAGTTGCGCGGAAAGTTCAACAAAGGAACTTCTATTTAACCAAATCCAGATATCTGATTCGATTAAGATCTTCTGAACAAAGATTCACCAAAACTAACCTTGAGATGCCGTGGAAAGCAATGAGTAATTCAAAATTGCAAACCAATGATCCTGCGTTGACTTGCGGAAACAGCCGGGAAGGTACTGTGTCTAGTTTTCACTGATAAAGTACACGTGAAACAGAGCGGAAAATTTTAGGCTACTTAAACAGGCTAACGCAACTTTGGGGTGGCAATACATAGAAAGTTATGTCCCGACAAAAACGACATATGTAACGTCAGAGTGCGTTCATTTTTTTTTCGTAACAAGTATATGAATTCTCAGGAAAGGATTTTAAGTTTTTCGGGCTTCACATTTTGTTATAGTTGGGAAAACGGGCCCAGCATAGGTTTTTGAAGTGGGATAGCAGTAGTTTTCTTCGATAAATTTTTTTTTCGAAGGATGTAAATTCAAATATGTAGCCGTAGAGACAATTTTATAATGTTGCAACATAGGTTAACGAATTGAAGAAACAGAAACACGAGGGTTTGGATCATAACTTTTTTCAAAACTCAAAGAACGTTCGTGTAAACTTTGTATAATAATATTTTTTTAAAGAAGTAAATAAGTAATTACATAAATTTGTTGACAAAAACTAATGTGATCTGATAAGACAGCCTAGGTCATTTCCGTCTCCAGTCCCCAACACCCGCGGAGGGTTGGGACGAATTTATAGTATGTGTAGGATTGTAATAAAGATTTTAAAATGAAACTGAGCTCGATAGCTGTTGCAAATGTTCTCTCAATGTGGCAATTTTCTGTGAAACTCCTTATTTTTGGTTGTTTTTTAATATCTAAACACAAGGTTGCCTTCCAGAAACTTTTTCGCTAAAATTTACTCCATTAAAAATTACCTTACGACGCGCTTAGCATGATAACATAATTTGGCGCCCTCTCTCCAAATACCGCTGCTTTGTAATAAGCGCAGCCATTGAACAAGAGTGTGCCTGTGCAAAGAAAATATAGTCCACCAGAATCGTCCTACCTGCATGTAAATTTGCGTGAAGTGTCCCTCTCCGAAGAGATCTGTGAGCTTAACGGAAACAACATGTTATGGAATGCCCTTCTTGTCACATGTACTGGCTTTGCGGGACCTTCATTGCATCCTTGCTATTGCAGTTCCCCTCGCAGTTTTCAGAGGCTGCTTTGTTGAAGTACGGGCCACAAAAGACCAAGAAACAATAGGCCATTTTACAGTTGCGTGCTTAGTGAACTGGCCTTTGATTGGAAGCAATGCTGGGGGTGACCTTGTTTTGATACAAACCTCAGTGCAGGACACTGAGGGTGCGTTTTTTTGGGAAAATCCAAATCCGGATTTTTGATCCAAGATCACTCGGATCATGGTGCATCAAAGGAACCGACGATTCCTTACCCAGAGAAGATTCGTCGGTTCCTTTGATACACCATGATCCGAGTGATCTTGGATCAAAAATCCGGACTCGGATAACGCACCCTTAGCTGCAATTTGCACCTGAACAGAATTTAGCTCCGGCCATGTGGGCCACTTAAACTCGTAGTGCGATTTTATATTTAACCAGTTGTTCCTTTAACAACAAAATTTTAAGTGCACGTTCTTTTGTAATGAATGACTGAAAGATCGAGAGGCTGTGTGTCAGGTCTATCAAAACAAGTGTACTTGTCAACTCGTTTCCAGCGCCTACTATTTTGAGACAACATTTTAACCCAGAGAGTCCAGGGACAATCCCTGGCGACATTGCAAACAGCTAATTTGTAGTACAATGGAGAATCCTTGGATAGAGTCTGTGAACAAAAACACACGAGTTTGTACTTTTAGACACTATCCAATTTGCATTTTTGTCATAAGAACTCGAGGCAAAGCAAGCCAAGGCGACACTGGGAACCACCTCGAAAAAATAAAAAATGTTCATATGTTGCAAGCGTGTAGGTTCCCTTAAACTGACAATTAAATGCACATTTTCATTCGCCTTTTTACACGGAATGCCCGCAGGGTAGGCCGAGTCTAGGTTTGGGTCGGGTATTTTTTTTTTTTCTTCATCGTAGCCAAAAATCTGCACATTAATTTATGCATTAAACTATGTCCTCTCCTAGTAAGGATGTATTGTTCTGATTTTCTTCAACAGAAGCGGCCCAATCAAAATCAATTATCCAGGCACACATCACGAGAGAGGGGACCCACTCATCCCTTCCTGTGTGACGTCAAATCATTATTTGATTAAATTCTGCCCTCTCCCAGAAGGGATTTATTGTTCTGATTGTCTTGAACAAAAACGGCCCAATCAAAATCCATTATCGGCGCGTTTATCACGAGGGAGGGGACCTACTTATCTCTACCTGTGTGACGTCAAAGCAAATCATCATTTGGAAAAGTTGTTTTCGTTCAATGGCGGCACATGCATGTATGAATTTGAGACTCTGATCTGTCGTTTTCAGAAAGAAAACAAACCTTTTTCAAGCGGTAAATCGAAATAATAACTTCTAAGTAGTACTCGACAGTTTAAGAGGGAATGTCTACTAACACCGAGCGAGGGGTGGCACATGATAAAAAATGAAAGTCGTTCACAAATTGACTAAGGATACCCTATGGTAGTTCTAGTAACGTGGTGGTTTTGATTTCTCGGAATTCTTTTTTAAACCCAGAAAAATTGAATAAAATGTGTTCGGGCCCAAGTGTCTATAAAAGCACCCAAAATAGACGTGTCCCATACCTTCTCTCAACTTCGCTCTGTTTAATTCGCATAGATAAAAAACCTCATTTTAAGCTTGGAAATGTGCAGTTGAAGTGTTTACGAATCGTTTGAGGCCAATAATAGATCTCCGCTTTAGTTTTGAAGGTCATGGGGAAGGTACCGAAAGTTACTAAAATTGGCTCAGTCGAAATTCTCAATTTGGCGCACTTTTTCAGGAGAGAGTTTCCCTACCCGGTAAAACACCGAATCACTTGAAATTTAGAATTCTTGATTGACGAAATGCCGTTCTAAAAGCAGGTTTAAAAATCAGTTTCGGGCTTTCTATCAGCGCTAAGAACTAACGCTCTCAAAATCCCGATAATTGCAACATTATCTGTCAACAACAATAAGCGATAAACATGTTTGTCAAAATCACCGAAGACTTTTGTAATTTTTTTCCTTGTTTCCCTCAATAGTACGATGGACCAATCAACAGAAAGCTCATATTTAGCTCACCTTGAATAAGATGTCATCTAAGTATCAGTTTCTTGGCTTAATGCACCATACAAAGCCATCATAGCTCGAAGGGTTGATAATTGATCTCCTTCAGTGACTAATGACTTCTGCTATCGCATTCACGTCACTTGGCAAATGCCAATTGAAGGGGCAAAAATCCTTTGACGGTAACAAAACCTTGTCGGCTCAAAGAAAATATTAACAGAAATATCTAATTTTAAAGTTCTCCACAGTCATCTCAGAAACCGCCGGACTTTATAATCTTCCGTCTTCGATTGTTTTTGACTGTACTTGTTTCGGTCACGCAACGGCTTCCTTCGGAGTGTTGGTTTTTCTTACATATGGCCAAAATCGAAAAAAAAAAAATTCAAACATCAGGGCGTCTGAAACTAGTTCCTTTAAAGTTATTTGAACATCCAAACGTGACTGTTCACGCATTAACGCGGCTTTTGAATTTCTCCGTGAACAGTGATGTTCGATTCAGGTTGTTTATTTCACGACGGTCATGGCGTGTGCGTGAATGGTTTATTCAGCAAGGATAATTGCTTGAATGATGTTTTAACGAGAGGAAATTGAACAGATACCGGTATAAGGTGATATAAAAAAATTGTGACTTAACGAGAACTTTTTTAGTTTCTCAACCAGAATGACGTTCGTTCTTTTCGCATGTGTCGGTTTGCCAACATAAATAACAGCTATAAACAAGATAAAAGATATACAGACAGATAAAGAGTTCCGTGATCACTGATGATAACAGTACCTGAAAAAGGGTTGGGTGCATCAATTCTTCGTTAACAAGATCTTTAAAAAAGTTCAGTTTTCTGTTTAATCGTTAATTTTCTCTGATCTGTAGCACTTTTTTTTTAATGTGTTTATTTTAGTTACAATGATCTGTTGTGTTCTTATAAACACCGCCGTTGTTCTGATTGAAATATCGTCACGCACCCGATGGACACAATGATGATGCTGGAACAATTACCAAATATACAAAATTTCTATGTTATAAAACACTTGTAGATTTTTGTATTTACGCTGCGTTTAAAGAATTTTCTGATAATTTCAATCATCCTAACGGCCATTTCGGTTGTGACCGGGTGAAATCAGCTTGTGGGATTTGCGGATGCTTCAATTATCTGACAAGGTGGTCAAACAGAAAAAAAGTGTTTTAGTAAACCGTTCAAATCTTTCTTTGGTGCAACTCTAGTGCAAAACCGTTAAGACAACAACAAACTTAAAGGACCCTAGTCAGCCTCCGCCATTTTCGATGCCATCAAAATTATTGATATTGCATGGTGAAGCTAAATCTTATTGCTTTGTGTTCCTGAAAGTATGTTTCATTATCTTTAGTAGTTTCACAGTGATTTCGTTCATTTCGACATGCTCCGAGTAAAATATAATAACCAAACTCTCGCATATAAACAAAAACAAAGGCGTGGCTGGCTAGGGCCCTTTAATGCATACCTCGTGAAATTTCACAAAACAAACACGTTTCGGGACAACACTAGCAGTATTCGAATAAGTGATGTTGAGCTTATCTTAGCGCGCGCGTGATTCTTTCTTCCGCTACATTTCTGTGTAAACCATTATAGACTTGCCACAAGTCGACTTCTTATGCACCGAAAGAGTGACCAACAAGGCGACGGAGTCGTGAGCCGAGCACCTGACTGGACTCCCACGAAAACGGACTTTGAAAAAGTCTAACCTGTCCCATCTTGGCCGGTGCAGAGGTGCGTACCGATGACGAGATCCGCATGGGCTCTCTTAACATACTGCAATACTGACAAGGTGAGAATAGCAGACCGTGGAATAGGCAAGTCAGAGTCCATAGCTTTATTGCGACAAACCGGTGTACTGATTCCATTGGGCTCTTGAATTGGTAAGGACACCTTAATTTTGTCATAAACGCTGGCCTCCTCTGTAACTGATTTACGAACAATGGGCCAATTTAGTTTGGAAACAGTGCAATCCAAACGTAGCCTGGACCCACGCAGTCGTCATTTTAGGGGACATCGTATTACCTGCTCCCCTAAAAGCGGCTGCTTGGGAGTATAACCCAAACGTAACTAGCATTTGTCTTTTTCGTCGCCGGTGTTTTGAACTTTAAACTAATCACTACATAAATCAATAAGTGAGCTTAGCAATCTTTTGCATAGGTATATGCCGTGACCGCGGGCCTATTGCGAAAGCTACCGAGGCGACACCAAAAACAGTACCAGAAACTGCAAGCATTGGATCGAGCCCGAGGGGATTGGGGGGATGGGGGGGGGGGGGGGTTCTACTCATAGTACACAGTATGTGTGAAACGATAGTAAGAGTTAAAATTTAGGTGTGAAAGGCTCGGCCGCAAAGACATATAGGAGCCCCTTTGGCTTGTCCTTTTGCACAGTTCAGTTTTGGAACATAAAGTAACTTTATTATATCACATCAGGAGCTACATTTAGGCCTATAGACGCACTAAATTCGCACTTGGCACCTACAGACGTCAGCCCTATTAGGTCTCAGCTAAAACGCTCATCGGAAAATGCGAGCGGACGAACTTTGATGGTGGACAAGGGGTGGCTCCTGTCAGGTACATGCCAAGAAATGACACCACATGAGACAGGCGCCCTGTCTCGCGCAATACGTTCACCAGACACGCTGCGTCGCGAGCTCTCTAGTGATAAACATTCTGATGTCGCAGCACACTGTTGATGTGCTAAACGGACTTAAAGAGGAGTTTGCATTGACTGTGAAGCAAGCAAAGGCAAACATCTTTACATCGTCATGGAAGGCCCACATGCCGGCGCTTTATCAACCAAGATGCTGCAAGGGTCGACGTCCTAGAGCGACCCGAAGAGTTATCAGTTTTGGTTGTCCGAAAACCAAAGTGTGCGATTCAGTAAACATGGTATACTCCTTCGCATGTCAACATAGCTCAAATCCTATCTAGAACTCCTTTTTTTTTTCTTTTTTGTCTTCTGGAGACGGAGAGGGGCAGAGAATCCCCTTCCATAACTTCACAAGTACAAAAAGCATGGCAATGTCGGCTATGAGACTCCGAGGAGAGATCGTACGTTCAAGCATGTCTCCTCTGGGGTCCGTGATGGAAGCGGTTGTCATATGGCCGACACCAGCTCTCCCTAGAGCGCGAGACGAGAAGTCCTTTGACAGAGCTTCATTCGACTATGCGGAGAAGCTTGCGGTACAAACCACGCTGTTACCGGTGGTCAGCATAGTCAGTAAGAGAGCAACAGACTAGATATGGTATGGATACTCAAGTCAAGTGCGTTACGAAGGACTCGGTTCTAGTTCAGAAGTCCTATTTGACAGCAAACCGGAAGTAAAGCAGACCCTGTATGCGACACTTGCAGGATCAGACCTTGGTGACATAAATACTGAAGTGTGATCCGGTCGACCTCATTGCCTGATGAAGACTAGCAGAAGCAGTCGAAACGTCGCGATCTACAACTTGAGTAACTACATCGTGAAACAAACCATTATTTAATTTATTACAATGTATTGCTGTGACAAATGATCCAGTTCAAGATCAATGATTGATGTGTGCTGAAGTAGCTAGCAACCTTAACAGCAGGTTTCTTCTTGCACGTTGCCTCGAAGAAAGCACTGGTAAATGATGAATCAAAAGACGATAACGCGCCGCTGTTCGGGAAAATGAGCACGCGCTCACCCCATCCCCGCCCAACCCCTATTTTTCATTTACCATTAGGAAATTTGTATTTCCTTTGGCATTGACCTCTCAGCTGTAACAATTCAATGGAAAAAGCCATACATCGACAAACTGCATTCTCTTTGTCAAGGATGCGCAAGACAGCAGTGAGGAGTGATTTTTTCTGGCTGATAACATTGTTTTGTCCCATCCCCAAGAGAACAGTCAGGGATGAGACCGTAGTGACTTTTGCACGAAGGCGAAAACCAAGGCGTTAATACTTAGTGGTTCTAACAAGAAAAGTGTTCCCCAAGGTTTCACCTCATTAAAATGCAGAGTAACATACTTTAGCAAGGCTTGCTTTGTGGCTCAGTCCTTTTGGTGTGTATAGATGTTAAGGACGGTGCCTACTATTGTTACTGCGCATACGTTCTGCGCATCGCGAGATACTCGGGTTTCCTATGGGTGTGCCTACTAATACAGGGATATTTTTGCGCGGTTTAAAACTATACGGAGAAAGCAGAACTTACCAAATGTTTTTGGTATCTCAAAAGAAAATTGGGGGTAACCATGCATTTTTCAGAGATAATAAAGCCTCAATTTAGGAAAAAAATCCCATACATTGCTTTATATTTTGGTGTTTTTTAGAGATATTATTGCTTAATTATCTCTGAAAAATGCGTGGTTACCCCCAATTTTCTTTTTGGATTCCAATAGGCCTTGCTGAGATCTACTTTTCCCGCATAGTCATAAACCGCACAAAAATACTTCGGTATTAGTAGGCACCGTCCTTAAAAACATTCGGCTATAAATCATCGGTCCTGTCCACACTTCGGGTAAAGATTTCATTGTTTTTAATTTGTTTTTTGTTTTCAGCATGTCAGGATACACGTTTTCACCCAACATAGTCAAACCTAACGTCACGTGAATTAAAAAAGCGTGACATTTTATTGTGTGACTTATGCCATAAACAGAGTCGAACAGTAATCCACGAGCGCTTTCGCTTCAAGTAAATCCTGCGAACGGATCTCGAAACGACAGCTCAAAACAAAAAAATCGTTTCGAAATTCAAAGAAAATCAAACTCATCTCCATTTTAAACGATCTTCAAGTCGAAAAGAAGTGGTCCGATGGTAAGTCATTTGAGTTTATTGTCGCTCCATCGCAATAAGTGATGATAATTTATCTTGTTGACTTCAGACATCAAGATGGCTATATAATTATGAAAGGATACAAACACAACCAAATATCTTATTTAGACAATGCTTTATTGCAGTTAGCGAAACATGACCTTTCACTGGTGGTTTAAAGCCGAATGCCGAGGTAAACTACATGAAATTTCAATAGTTTCTCTTAGTTTGGTTGCAGTCGTGTGCAGTTTGTTCACACGTTGATATTGCGATTTTCGTGATTTTGAGACCTCTAATGCTCGGCGCTGGTAAAAAGCCCGAAGCTATTTTTTAAACCTGGTTTTAGAGCGATACCTCCTCAATCTATAATTGTAAATTTGAAGGGTTTTAGTGTTTTACCGGATCGCGAAATTTTCTATTAAAAAAGTGCGCCAAATTCAGAATTTGGAGGAAGCGAATTTTTGAGACTTTTTGTGGCTCCTCATGACCAGGAATATTCATCCACTGGAGTATTTTTGGACTCAGATACTTAATAAACATTTCAAAAGCAAATTAATTTTCAAGAAGAAAACTGGGTTTTCTTTGATGCGAATTGAACAGAACGAAGTTTACGAGAAGGTGCGAACCATGTTTATTTCGGGTGTTTTTCACACCACGAGGGGCCGTCCCTGTTTTTTCTATTTTTTCCGGTTTAAAAAATATATTTCAGGAAAAAAATCTCACCACGTTTTTTAAACTAGTACGGAGTATCTCTGGACGGAATATGCAGAGTTTTGATTTTTTCATCATGTGCCACTTTTTTATGATTTCGCTCGGTCTTAGTAGACATTCCCTCTTAAACGGTGGAAATTGGGAGAGTTCACAGCGAAGAAATTACGCTTTCACAAACAGATCAAATAATTAAACGCGAAGGAAACCAGACCAGTTTCAAAGGGGTCATGACGTTATTGCAGAGTAATTTCTGGTATGATTCCCAGTAACACAACGATAAAATATCACGCAGTCTCTCTGAATAAAACCGTTCAATTATTTCAATTGCGAAGGGAGGATAGTTTTTAAAAATCTCCGAAGCATACAATGGGGAATAAAGGAACAAATGGGGCTACATTAAGCATTCCGTGTAAATGCCATTAAGGGCATCTTGTTTAACTCGTGAATGCGCGCATGCACAATGAAAGAGTTATTGCCATGTGAGGTTTTTGTCACTTGGTCGATGGGTTGTAAACTTTATTTCCGAGTTGCTGTGAACCTCATTGTGAAAGCGAGGCTAATAACCGAGGTTTATCATGAGTCTGTATGCGGTGCAGGATACCAACTCTAGCATGTCTTTCAATCGCACAAACCTAGAATTTCACCCTAGAGAAACGAAAACGTTTTCAGCGTAGGAAGAACGGTGAACTTGAGGTTAAGTATATTCGATTTTATATTGAGAGAACACGAGCTACTTCAATGTAAATCAGGATTAGCTGTTGAATTCTGTGTTGTATTAAGTTATATTATAAAAATTGGAGAGCGGCTCTTGGACAAATCCAGTTGTTTTTGGATGATTTCCCTTCGTGCGCAACAGCTGATCATGAGGACACTGAAAAGCTAGAGATTGCCACGTGATACAAACGCGAATTGTAACATACAGAATAACAGTGCGATACGCTCGGTCCTCAGATCCTTGGTATATCGACCTTGTTTATAACCGAAACAAGAATTGATCATTTAAAAATATCATTTCCATATCAAAGGACATTTAACAATATTTAAGAGTAACATGCATTTAAAACTGTATTTAGACAAAATCTCTCCAAAATAAAAGACACGTTCTTTTATTCCTCTGTTGGCATAACAACATGAAAAAAATGTGTATTTACAAACAATGGCAGTGTTGCCTCAAATAGGAATATATTTACAGATAGTATTTCAAATGTTAAACTGAAGACGTGTTTTCACTTGCGCCTGAACAGTCGGCGGAAAAGTCGTGTGAATACACCAGGCTTCTTGTTCTTTTTATCCGCACTCTAAGGGAAAAAGAGAAAAACTGTGAGGACTAAAATCAGTGTAGGCACAATAGCAACCGTAGGAGATGCAAGCTAATAAAGGTAAGTGAAGCTATATTATAAACCAAATAAAATCTTACAAGGTGCTTAGTTCTGTTGTTAAGCACGCAAGGAAGAGACAAGTGCACTCAAAAAAGTGGGTAAAAACACTCGTCAGTGGCTGGCGTTTCACCCTGCAACTCTCTCATGCTCTCGTCACTTTTTTTCTGCGCGCTTTATAACAAAACAAAGCACGGTAAACCTAATTCCTTTAATAATTATAACAACTTTCAATGATCGTACTTACTTGGGCCTGAAGGAGTGCAATTTTCTCACGGACGGCATCAATCTCACTAAAGACGAAAAAAAATTGAGAAATCTCTGTGAAGAAAGAGTTTGGAAGTGGCTACCGCTTGGGATTTCGGGTAATACGAAACATTTTGAGGCTATTGGGGGCGAGAAAGAAATTTTGTTCAAGAGCCCACCCTAAAACACAGAGTGATATAAATTTTTTCGCCATATCTTTCCGGATCCCACACGCTTACTGGCACCCGCTATTTGTGAGGAGACAGTACTTTCAAACGGCCTTGTCATTAAATGGCGGTGTTTCAGTAAATTTAGCCTTTATAAAAATGCAAGATTAACGGCTTTTAGTTAGTTACGCCTGCGAAGTTACGCCGCATCGGCTTGTACTTTCCAAGATAATGAAGTCAACGCAAATTGCCTCCCCCCCCCCCCCCCCCCGCTCCAACCCCGCGTTCCCCCGGAAAGTCTGAGTCTTCTATCGAATGGTCCCTGAAGGCGAACACAAACGAACTCTTTTTGATTTGCATACATTAACCACTGTTAACTAACCGTGGGAATAGATGAACTAATATAGATTTGCTGCTTCAAGGTCAATACTTACTTATCTTTTTCATTTAACTTCATCTTGGCCTGAAAGGAAAGGATCAACGGTTAATTGATGCTCTAAAGGCAGTCGAGCATAAATGAATAATAACGTTTACCATGTTATTAACGGCCTCAGACAGAAGACAGGAGTTTTGGAGAATTACATTTACTGTAAGGGAAGGAAAAAGACCGTTCGAGAAAACAGAGAAACGTCATCCTGGAAAGAATTTAATTTAAATCAGGTAGATATAAATATTTACCTCGAGTCGCCAGATTGCAAACTCTCTTTCGATCCTGGCATTTTGGCTGAAATTTAAGAAAATAAAGTTGTTAACACAGTTTAACAATCAATCAAAAAATTATTTTGACTACCATTTCATTCTATTAATTTTAGACTGAATTTTGTGTTGTATGTAAACAACAAACCGGAAGAGAAAAAACACGGCGTTTTCAACAAGTGCTGTTTTTAAATGATCATGACAAGTTCACAATAGAATTCATGTCTCTTTACCTCGTGACCTCGGCCTTCTTTTTCTGTAATTCCTGCAAGGGATCAAAGCCATTTGATTTTGAGTATGAATCTAATTTCAAATAAAACTCTTGCCGCCAACGTTGTAAGATCCCAAGGGGACGGGGGTGGGGGTGGGTTCTATACGTCCACCAACCCATTTCCTGTGAATCATCCTCGGTTGACATCACTTCTCTTTAAATTGAAGAAGGGACGTTTTAATGTTCATCCGTGATGAGACGCTATCAGCCATTGGGTCCATCCGGCAAACATACTCGGCTGGTTAGAATTCGCCGTTAAAAAACGAGTAAAAACCTTCGCGTATATTTTTCTTATTCAAAAATAATGCGTCTATGTGTTATAACAAGTGTCCATCTCCCCACGTATGGCGTCCTAGAATTTGTCTTCCCTGGGGCATTTGACAATCTTGTGAATTCACCTCGCAGCGCTGTCACTTCCTTTCAATTATAAGGTCTTCAGCAAAGATGATAAATTTGTGATTACGTAAGTCTAAGAAGGACAGAAATGAGATGGCAGATTCACAAAACGAACCATCACTGGAGATTAATACCGAGAAAGTAGACTTATGTGGGACTTAGTTTAGCCTCAATTAACTTTTATTACGATAAAGGTTAGCCAATTAGAAACGAACAAATCAAAGTCAACTTATGTTATCAGTAACCTGGTGCATTTGAACAACTTGTTTGTCCTACTGTGAGGTATTTGCCAGGTTCGTTTGCAAAAACTTCTCGGAATTAATAGTTTCTTTAATTTGGTTATTTTGTTCATTCAAAGGTGAACAGAACCATTCTACGGTTTGGCTCATTACACGATCCATTCTTCCTTATGATAAAAAAAACTAACCTGAAGTCTTCTTTCAAAGTTTCCAATGGCTTTATACATCTCCATGCATTTATTCTATATAGCAAAAAAGAAACATAATTTGAATCTTATTATAACAGCATGCGAAATTTTTCCTGAAGAGCGCACTGTCAAATAACTGGTTTATATCAAGATACACGAACGAAGTTACAACAAACCTGAATTTCGTGCTTTGTTTTTTCAATAGCAGCTCTTTTAGCGTTGTTCTGTAGAACAAAACCGAAATTATTTCTAGAATAACAAATTTTCCGTTCCCCGTTTGCGCACTGAAGTTTGATAATTTATTAGCCTATCTTACGCAAAATGCATACAGAATCAACAGAGATTATGTTGAACACACACTTTTCCAAGAAAAGGTTGTTACGCCACCAGATTGCTTTTATTGTTATTTAAAGTAAACAGGTGTATTCAAGGACTGTTCCTTAGAGTTGATAGCGTCAAGACATATCATACACTTCCAAGCTTTCCTGGATAATGAAAAGTGAATAGTGCACAAGAAAGCAAAGGTTTTACTCACCGTTTCATGGACCGCATTTAATTCCTTGCGGGCAAACTCCAGCTCTCTAGAAATAAGGTATATATAATGATGTCTATGATAACTAGAAGCACTTTCTGTCGTCACAGTATGGTAAGGTAAAACTCGCACTACTGACAAGCCTCAATGGCCTTCATCGCCGGAGCTTGGGACCAGCTAGGAATATTTTTACTTCCCACAATAGATAGGAAACAATCCATCACTGAGTTACTCAAAGTAATATGTCGCCGGTACCCACTTGTACACCTGGGTGAAGAGAGAAGATGTGGAATAAAGTACTTACCAGCCTAACCTCGAATTACCGACCCTCCAATCTTCCGAACGAAAGTTCTACACACCAACTAATACACCACCACCCGAGGAATCCATCGGGGTACAGTAACATAATACGTTTTGTCTTCGTTTGTATATTAAAATGGACAAAACCAGTTACAGCTTTCGTTTCAAGCCAAAAGATACAGTTATCTGCGATCACAATCGTCAAATTTCACAAATACTCACTTCTTTCTTTCTTCATGCAGTTCGGTAAGCTGAAAGATTCAAAAAGCAAAAACATAATTTAAGGTTACTGAGTCGCTCCTCAATAGTTTAGGTTTATTTTGTTTGAAGTATGTTAATTTTTTGCAGGACTGACTAACATGAAAGCCAATATCAAAATCAAACACGCCTTGGATCCTCTGGTTAGAAAACTCCCTTGGGAATGCTGTTAGATTGGATGTCGTTCTTCATTTTCGCAGTCTGATGCTTAATTCATTTAAGAAAGCTTTTCTCAATAAAAAGTGATTCTTTTCCTCTTCAAACATAGAAAAAAAAACTGATAAAGTGGACAATGTGTTACCTCCTGGATCTTCATTTTCACAGCATCGTTCTCTTCCTTAGTGGTTTTAATCTCGCTGTGAAATGAAAAAAAAAAAACGATTATAAATTGTAATGTTTTGGCAAAGATAAAATGAAAACTGCTCTTCTAGGTTTGTGAGCGTTATAAAGACGCAAAGCATTATTTACCTTTTGTATTCCTCGATGAGTGCATTTGTCATCTGAAAAAATAGCAAAGAAAGAAACTAATGAATTATGAAATAAAAGGATCAGTGAAATGAAGCAAAGAAGGAAACACTGACTCAAAGAATGACCGAGTGATTCCTTGATTGATTGACTGACTGACTGACTGACTGACTGACAGACTGACTGACCGAATGACTGACTGACTTACTGACTGACTGAACCGACCGAATGACTGACTGACTGACTTACTGACTGACTGACTGACTGACAGACTGACTGACTGACTGACTGACTGACCGACTGACTGACTGATTGACTGACTTACTGATTGACCGACTTACTGACTGACTGACTGACTGACTGACTGAGAAAGGCAAAGAGATTTGCGAGTTGACTTTCATCCAACAACACGCTGAGTTACAAGGCTTATAACTGCTTCAAAGAGGAAAGGTCAATTTACACTTTTTGTAACGACAACAGAATGATTCTATATAGAGTACACAGTCTCGTCATGAGCTTCCCTTTTTCGATGAGCCAAAAAGCATGCGTCAGCCAACCTTATGAAGATAGATAACTAGTTAAACAGACCTGACCTGGTAAAATCATACTACACTTTGCAGGATTACAGCGAAGAAGACTGAGCCATTGCGAGAATTTGTTTTTCCAAATGTTTAGCTTGTGATCATCATTGCGATGGCCTCTCGTGTGATACAAATGATCATTTTTAAAGAACCTTAAAATGTTATATATATAAAAAACAAGAAAAAAGAAAAGCAAATCAAACCTTAATGTTGGTTTTAACGCCATCCGTGGTTTCTTCCAGTAGTTGATTCTGTTTGAAGAAAAAATAAATAAATGTATTGGAATAAATAATTTGCAGTCGAGTCTGATTGTCAGTCAGGGTTGCATTTGAGCGTATCTGAGCGCCAATAATTCAGTGATCTCGTATGGATCGGTAGGAACCTTGACAACCACTTTCATTTTGTTTCAACTTTAAAAGCACTTTTATTAGATGTTAAAAAGGAAAATAAAAAAATTAGTCAGCAGACCAATGATCGGCAAAACGTAACCCTCTTACTCTGTCACTCTCTGCAAATTGGATGCCTTACTTTTTAATTTAGAATTGTCACAAGTTAAATCATAGTATTCACGTTTGTTTATTGTTATTTGTTTTGTTTTCTGTTCTCGCTGTAATCTAAGTACTTAAAAATTTCGAAGAAAGGGAAGAAAACTATCACGATCACTATAATTTTAAGAACAGACTTACCTCAAGCTCAATCTGTTCAAGTTCTTTTTCAAGTTCCTGGATTTTCCTAAAAAAAAAAAACAGATCAGTTTTAATATGCCACAAAAAAATTCTTCCCTCAAACTTACCACTGCCTTTATTCTTTACTGATATCAATTACCTTTCCTCCTCTGCTTTGGCACTAGCAGATGCCTGCAAATAAATAAAGTGACTATTTATATCACCTTCTCGTTTGTGTAAAGTAATGTTCAATTGCAAGGCACTGGCGATAAACTGATCTTGGAATCGAAATTATAAAATTTTAAACCAAGTTAAATGAGACTAAACAATAATCATGCAGAACAGTTAATAATTTAGTCACCTCCCCTCTTGCAGCTTTCCTTTCCTCAATTTCGCTGAAAACAATCACAAATTAAACTTTAGTAAAATAAATTGTTTACCTATACACAGCTTTGTCACACATTTTACCTGTTTAATTTTTCATTTTCTGTTTCAATCCGCTTCATTTGATTCTGTTTAAATTAAAAAACAAAATTGTGTTTCACTACTTCAGTTCACATCTCGTAATCTCATTCCGGGGTAAGCAAGTTATTTGAAATAAAGGTTTAATTCTTTAAAGCGCGGTTACTTATGTATACGTGTAGAAACATATACAAATGAATTTTAATATTATTATATTTTATAATTACTATAAAATGAATAGTGTTTCCTACCAACATGTTCATCGTTGTCTATTTCCCCTCAATGGGTTCTCTCTAACTCATCGAGCATCTTCAAGAAAATGGTGGAAGAATTGGAGAGAACCAGTGAAGAGAGTCTTTCCACTATGTAAGCAACAGAAATTTAAAGATTCATTTCACACTCTTCAAAACAAAGATCACCTATGTTTCACTTACTAAAGATTGCATTACGTCAATTCCAAGACCGATTTTAAAAAGTCATTTAAATAAAGAAGGTTTTATTAAAGTAAAGCGTGGGTAGTTACGTGCAGACACAGTGCTATATGTATAAAATAATTTTGTACTCATTATAATTACTATTAAATGAATTCTGTTTCATACCAGAAGCTTGTCCATTTTTATTTTATGGGCTTTCTCCAGCCCATCAGCCATCTTCCTCTTTTCACTGTTTAAGTAAAAAAAAACAACAACAACAACAACAACAGAAAGTTAAATATGAAGCATATATGGCGTTGATTGCCTTCGTCAGGTGTATAATAACTAACAGAGAAGAAGGTCAGCTTCTAAACAAACAATGGTGTTGAGCCGGTGGGGGAGTGGAAGAGAATGTTTCGTTTTATGAACATAGTAAGGTAAAGCGTGGCAGTTTTAAAAACTCATGTGATAAAATCGCCCAACCTGATGGGTAGGCTTCACTGGCGATTCGCAGCAATAAACGTAGAAAATTGCGGATTCGGGCACACTTGGAGAACGCGGCGAAATTAATCGCCGATATCTTGCATGCCAGACATCGGCAATTTTATACGCCGATCGCAACACAGAAATAAAGAGACCAAGCCTGGTCCAGACTACCACTAACCAACGACCCTTAGACCCCCCGACCGTCCGATCAATAGTCCAACACGCTAACCACTAACCACCGCGCCTCCTTATGAACATAGTAGATAAAGTAATTTGGGACATTCCAGTGCAAGCGTACGCGCAGATGCAGGAGAAAATGCGACTGTTTTCTAGTAATTTGAGAGCCGAAAGCGCGAGTTTAAGAGATACCCGAGAACATGGTTCCTTAGGGAAAAATTTTTAATCCTGAAGTAGTGCCATTTGCTGGGTATTCAAGTCACCTGGAGAGGCATTTTTTATAATTTTCCATCTAGATTTTGACTGTTTTTCTGAAAACGATGGAAACAGGTCTGTATCCGCGCCTGTGACAATTTTCTCTGACGAAGGGCAAACGTTCGAAATCTCTTTACGGTGACTGAAATCACCTCATTTAATTCTGTTAACAAGAACAAACATTCATTACTATAAAAAACATTTTACATACTTTCCCAACTCTCTGATGTTCTCAATCTTCTTTTGTTTTCCTTTTATGGAGTTTCTCAGCTCCTGGACGAAATAAAACGATTGCATTTCAAATGTGTTCGTTTCTCATAACAAAAGATACTTTTTTGACCAAAACGCATTTATACTGGAAAATCTCAATTTAAAGTCACGTCATAACACTAAGGTGATTTCTTTTACCTTAAAAAGTTATAAGTGTTTAATTGGGTTAGTTCAGCTCACTCTATGTTAATAATATTATAACTTTCAAATACAGCTCCCAGTTGGCTTGATAGCTCAGTTGGTAGAATACTATCCCAGCATGGCTAAGGTCATGGGTTCGAATCCCGTTCATGCCAGAATTTTTCCCGAACTCTTTTTTTTTGGCAGCTTCTAATTATAAAGTGGCGTGCATAACTGCGATAATCCCTCATTCGTTAAACACATTATCACCAAGTATAGCAAATCTAGAACCAAAACAAAACACCAAGAAATTCATTAAAATTACCGAATAGAGGCGCGTCATTCCAATACGATGCAACAGATGATTTTTCGGCTATGATGTTTTTTACCAGCTATGAAAACCAATTTACATTTCGTCTGTAATTGATAATTAATGACAAGAGAGGATGATCCTCTCTTGTTAATGATGGTGGACCAAAGCAAACATATTTCTCAAAAAAAGAAAAAAAAAAAACATGTTGCAACAAATTAAAATGAAATGTAACAGTCTTACCATATTTTGCTTCTCTAATTCTTGTATCTTCCTCTGAAGATCATTCCGATCGCCAGAGGTTGACTTCCGACCTAAGACAAACAATGCATTTCGGAAATGTTAGTTGTATCAAAAGGGACTAATCGAGGTTAGATTGTTTTAAAATGCAAGCAACAAAGTTTGCGGGAAAAAAACGAACTGTCAAAAATGACGTAACCGTTGCTATGGCGAGTTATCTGGCGCGCGTTGTCAGGATTTGGAGCTCGTGCACGGAAACTGATTTGTTTGTGCTTCGTTTTGTCTTGCATTTCATTTTCTTTTTCTCTTTTCTTTTCTTTTAAGAAGGACAATTGAATATAATTTTATCACTTTTCATGCGATCACTGAGCAATGCTGTTGGTTGATTTTCTAATAATTCCTTTTTTTTTCTTAAGTGAAGTAGAAAAGTTCCAGTTTACCTGAAAGCGCAAATTGTAAAAAAATATGACTTAACCCTTCGACTACGAAAAACCTCTTGTCGCACAGTTAACTACGATGTTAGTTTGTAAATTTACCTTTCTTGCCGGACTCCATTTTAAATTCAAGCTCTTAAATCTGCAGTATTCCGTGTAATAAATTACTTAGCAAAAGCACACGCCGTCAGCTAGACCAGAAAACTGTGAATAAAATTTTCTTTATGACGTCAGACAATCGTCAATAATAGAATCTTGCGCGCGCTGAAAATTTAATTCGTCCAAAATCTTGTGGTAAAATATCTTTTAAATGAGCTTATGAACAGGAGCGAACGAAGCAAGTACAGTTGTTGTTTTGTTCAATCGTATGTCATTTGGAAGTCTTTTGTTTCACTTCAGATAATAAACCGAAGGAGTGCTTTATTTTCTCTCCGCTTTCTCCCTCGCGCGTCGCGTTTCCTCGCTCGCGATCGCTTGATTGTTTGCTCGACGATTTCCGCGAGTAATGAGTCAGTTCCCATAGCTGAATTAATTGTGATATTTTTATAGAGTGTACGATCAAATAACAGCTCAACTACAACAACTAAAAGGTGTACGTGAACTCGCGCGCTTTGCAAAGAGCTAGTCATCTAGCGGAGGAAAAATAAATAATATTTTTGTTTTGCATAGCATTAACTTTCAGAGATATTAAACTAAAAAAAATCCACGATCTTTCTACTAACAGGTGCGTGGCGTGGCCAAAAAATGCACCTAGCATTACATAATCAGCAAAGTTTAAGTTGAAATAAGTGAAAAATGCAGAACAATTACTAACAATTACTACTATTTTGCTTTTTTGAAAGAAAACAAGTTAAACGAACTTGTTTTTCTTTATTAATCTTGTTTTGTTTCTCTGCTAGCTGAGAATTAGTAGTTGTACCTAAAATTCTGTAGTCGCATTTGAAAAAATATTTTTGGCAACCGATACCAGGCAAATTCCATCCAGTCTTGCCTTATGAGTGTTTAGGATGAACAAATAGTACTGAAACGTGCTTGATGCATTTGAGAACGAAGCCAGTTTTTCTACTCATCTAGCGGTTGGAAACGAACGCTCTCCTGTTGAGCTGGTGGCAGGATAACGTGTACTAGCTTACGGATTCTTGCCACTTGGCAAATTAAATCTCGTTCGTGTACATTTAAAGATTTCGCGTCGCGCGTCACTCGCGCTTCGTCGCGCTTCTTGTAAACAAGAAATGCTGACTGGTTGAAACTCTCTTTTATAGCAGATGTTAAGCACTCTATTGCTTTAAAGTATAGTCCTCGGTAGTAGTCACGAGCTGTGCTCGGATGTTGTGGCTCACCAGTACCCACTTCACAACGTGATGGGGCGCTTCGTTTTCATGGAAGCATCTTCTTTCTCTTTTATTCTTCATACGTACCTCATACTTAAACAAAATAAAATGTAGTCCTCGCAAAAAGTTGGGGGAGGGGCGCTAAAGCCCCCGTCTCCGCCGACCCTGTTTCCCGCAATGCGGCACGGCGTCCACGAATCTTTTTAGCTTAGTTTGATGCGAGTACCGCTTTTAATACGGTTACCCGGCTATTCACATCTGCATTCACGAGTTGGCTTACAGGAGCCTTTGATTTAACTTTATCTTACTTCAAATTATGGAAAACTGAAGACCTGATCGCAGGTTATGCTCTCAGTTGAAGCCAAATTTAAGACTTAATTATTATTAGCAGGTCTCAGCAAGGAGTAAATTCAGCGTATTATTTTGGTTGACGTGTGGCTTAGGGATCCCGTGGCTCTTTCACACCTTCCGAATCTTCTCTCCAGGAAGAAAATAAGAAAAGATTCTAGGAATTTTGCCATTACGTTCCAAATTCTTTGATGCGCTGCGGAAAAATTCTAAAGGTTCTGAATCCTCGTTTGAGATCGCAATCGAACGAAAAACAATTACTCAGAGCGAAATTCTCTGCAAACATTTGCCTTTTCAACATTTGCTCTTGGATTGACAGACCGTCTGTCAATTCACCTGTCACCCTTGCGCCATGTTCCTCGTATCATTTATCGCTCACGTGACACGATTCTAAAGCATGTGAACAACAACAACTGTTCTTGGCCATGTATCGTACTTTAAAATGCCATCGAAGGCGCGGAAAGTTCATCCGACTGATAGCTTTAACAACTTTGGTAATCTGGTTGCTATATGTGGTTATATCAGCCCTCGCCAACCGCGCTAGACTTGACAACGGTTTAACGGTAAAGAATCCAGTGAAGCACTTCAACGGTAAGCGAACATCCATTTTCACATTGCATGCGCCAAATTTCCGAAATTGTGAACTGTTCAGTGAGGTTTCTTTAGGACATAAGAATGAATATAATAAACCGTCAGTATACGACATGATAATGTCTAGGAACGACGCGGTTTCGGTTGTATTTCGTGGTGCGGTGGAACCTCAATTTGCCAAGTGGCAAAGGACTCGGGAAATTGGTTTGTTATACCGAGGTTCTGCTCCATATATTTTAAAAAGCCGTGCTGGAGAATATCGTTCGTTATACCGAGGACTTCGTTATATCGAGGTTCCACTAAAGTCAGAGCTCTTATGAACTTGTGTAAACCATACAACAGAGACGTAAGCGGATCGTAATAAGTTCGATGGAATGGTGGTCGCAAGAATCAGATTAATTTTATTTTCTTCTGATTGTCTTTATGATTCCATCCCTGACGATGTGTAAACCAGGCGGGCGTTTCTCAAAACTCCCGAGAACTTTTCGGGCCCGAAAACATTTCGGGGCGCTTTTCGGGTGTTTTTCTCGGGTCCCGAAAAGTGTTTCTCAATACACCCGAAAGTGTCCCGAATTGCCTCCCGATATTTTCGGGAATCTTTTCGTGTTAGAGCTGGAGAGATTATTTTAGAACACGGTTTTTTTATTACAACTTTAATTTTTTTAAAAGCTGAAAACTGTAACTGTATTTGTAAAATAAATTTGCGTGTAAATGCTGTTCCTAAAAACAGATTTCAGCGCAGATACTACTGAGCTAACTGGTTCACAACGTGAAGACTGTTTGGTTTCTATTTTAATCTTGGCCTTTAAAATCCACCGTTGTTGCAGTTCATCAATGTTTCCATATATCTGTCAAACCGTCAAGACTTGTCAAAGTTTCCATGATACTATTGGCTACTCGTTTGAATGAACTGAACACGTTGCTCGCAAATCCCCCAAAAATAAAAACAAGTCAAGGGATTTTTTGGTTTTGAGCAAGTTTTAGCGTCATCGGACACCGCATTACCATGAACTCGAAATTTCGAGGTGGAGGCTGATAATTATATAAGAAAGAAGTTATACTGCAAGAAAATGGCTTATCACATTTGCGGCAGCTTAGCGTTGTCCGATGAAAGTTTTCCATAATCAGACAAGGTGGGTATCTTTCATGTTTTTTTAGTTGTTGTTTTTGATTTTCTTTTACGAAGTTGCTGTACAACCTGTTCGGCGAATACTTTTTCTACATTACCTGAAAATGAAATGATAAGTTAAGAAATACCTTAGTCTAGATATAAGTCACTGAGGATAAATTTCAGTAGCCTGTGTCTTAAGCTAGCGCACTAACGCATGTAAACCTGTGAGATTTTCAGAAATTTTCTCTTGGTTTTTAAACACTTTTAGCTTGAGTCTAGCCCAGTATCTGTCAATTAACTCAAACTCTCGTTTTGGATAACTTTTTCCTTGATAATAGTAACGCAATACAACCATTTAACTGAGAAAAGCATTCCCGAAAACGCATTTCGGGAGCTTTCTAGCACCCGAAAATTATCGGGTAAAATTACGTGACTTTTCTCGGGCCCGAAAATTTCGTGCGCTTTGAGAAACACCAGAAACCTTTTTCGGGAGCTTTACGGGGAGCTTTTCGGGCCCGAGAAGTGCTCGGGAGTTTTGAGAAACGCACGCCAGATCCCCAGCTGACCTACCATGCAGGAGAAGAACAAAACGACTCCTGTAAAATCGGCTGCAAAGGAGGCTACACATGTGTTAGTGGGAAAGACAGACTGGTGAACACAACTTTTTCGTAGGTCGCTAAACTGCTCGTCGAGGACACAAAGGGAGATAAAATTCGATAAGAAATAGGATGTATTATGGAGAAATGCAAAGATATTCCTTTCGGTTGACTCTAACGCAAAATATGACGCAGCGTTGATGAGACAAAAACGTTTGAAGAGAAAACCACGACGAATTCGGAATATCGCGTCTTTGTGCTGTTTGTTCAGTTGTACTTCCGGCTGTCGCTTCTCTACGCCGTCATTTTTCGGCAAAGCGAAGCGACGATGCGTTACTAAAACACCACACGAGTACTACGAGTAGCATACGAGTAACATACGGGTACATACGAGTACATACGAATACATACGAATTACACACGACTACATACGAATGACATACGAATGGCATACGAGTACATACGAGTAACATACAAGCAACGTACAAATAGATACGAGTAACATACGACGGCACGAGGGTAATACGCGTGAAAGTTATCATTTTTTCATGTTTAGGAAACATGCGAACCGAAGACAAGGTTATAAAATGAAAATTAATAAATGGGGAGAAGTACGACAGGGGTAGCCCCACTCTTTGTCACTGAAGGTTTATCGCAAATATAAGAGTCGGTTTTAAGTTAAATGAGAACAACAGATTTATCTCGCAGGTCGGACTAACGCTTAATAAAGAATTGACTCAACATCAATTAAGTTTGATGAAACAAAACAAGAAATTGACGTTTTACTTCATGTTTAAAACAGAATGTCACAAAGCTGATTTCTTGAACACAATAAACAATCCCTCTCACAAGAAAACGATAAATAAATTTCGTCTCGGAAATCATCGATTACGGATTGAAACTGGCAGACACACAATACCCAAAACCCCAGAAAATCTCCGAATTTGCCTTTTCTGCGACTTAAATGAAGTTGAACATGAATTGCATTTTATACTCCATTGCCACCTTTACAGTAATTTACGTTCAAAGTTCTTGGAAGACATAGTAAGAAAATATCCTCCTTTCAATGATTTTGACGATAATTCTAAAATTATTTTTCTTTTTCACAATGTTGATCCTACTATTTGCAGACTTACAGCTGCTTATATCCATTCATGTTTTTACAATAACTGTCCAAATTCCTGCGCGCTGATTGGCTCGTAGCTATTGTCTATAAGAGTACAGACAATAAAGATGACGTCAGATGTAACACGCGCGCTTTCTCAACGAAAAAAATAGCAAATTCGGCTCGTACTTTTTACATGTTATTGTAAAAAATAAATCGACGGCAGTTTTCTATGGTCTATTCTCTTATAGACCATAAAATGACACCATAAAATGTCCAAAACTTGGCAGTGAAACCATTTGCTTGCGGCTCGTGGTTCCACTTGAGGTTTGAACATTTTTTGACGTCATTTTATGGTCTATTTAACAATTAGATGGCGAGCTCGAGGTTTCTATCGGCTTATAGTTGGCGAGGTGCGAAGCCCCGAGCCAGCTATCAAAGGCGATAGAAACCAAGAGCGAGCCGTCTAATTGTTTTAGCATACCTCAGTGATCGATCTATGAAGCAAAAAAATCTTTTTATTTCATAAATTTTGATATATTTGTGCAATGATGCATGCTAAATCGCGTGCGCTCTGACAAACTGCCGTCTATCGATCGATAGACGGCACCTGGTAGCCAATCAGATTGCGCGTTACTCGATAGTCGGTCACTGAAGTATGCTAAAAGAGTATAAGAATAAAAAAGAAAGACTTACTCGACGACTAGCACCAATAACAATAATAATAATAATAATAATAATAATAATAATAATAATAATAATAATAATAATTTATTCACGAGCCATTTTAAGTTTCGCGTGGCTCACAGGTTACGCTACGCGCCCTGTGGTGCTTTCTTATACTGTGCATACAGATAGTTTTACTGCACATAATAATAATAATAATAATAATAATAATAATAATAATAATAATAATAATAATAATAATAATAATAATCATAATAATAATAATAATCATAATAATAATAATATTATTATTATTATTATTATTGTTATTATTATTATTATTAAAAATTTATATTTTGCGACCTTCCATAAAAAGATCAAGTGCGCTGTACATCATAGGAAATAAGACTAATCCTAAAGGACAAATTTACAATGGTTTCAACAAAACGTGTTAAAATAAATAAAAGATAAAATCAATAACTAACCAACTTGACTTCAAAAAAATGTTAACTTAAAATAATGTGTCTTTAAAAGCTGCTTAAAACGATCAACGTTCGCCTCGTTCCTTACTTCTAATGACAGTCCATTCCGTATCCTCGGTGCTGCTACTGCAAATGCCCGATCTCCTAGACAGCAACTGAGAGTAGCAAAAAATAGCGATCGTAGCTGCAGCAAATATCGTCCTATGGTAACAGAATCAAAATATATTTTTACTTTTGCTGCATATCGTCTTTCAGTATAAGAAAGTCTACATGTATTATGCATGGGGCGTTAATAAACGTAAATTTACTCCTACGCAGACCTAACGCGTTTCCTCGCGGAAAGTACTGAGCATGACATAAGCACAAGAAACTACAAAATGTTCCTGGAAGTTTTGATATAATCACGTTCTCTAACGGAACGATAAAACCGAACAACGTTTCAGAGTCGTCATGACGCCATTATCAAGTTCGAAGTAATAGAAATAAATAAAGTCAATGTCAGAAATAGTTCACCTTAAAATTAACTTAATGTCTGAATATATAATGTCACGCAAATAGTTTAGCTTGAATTGAGTCCGGTTGGACATTGAGAGATGGTGTTAACTCTCTAATTAGCAACATTTCGTAAACTAAGTAATGGAACTTATTCATGCACTTCTTAAGGACAGAAAAATATCTGTCAGGGAACTATTTCTGGCATTGACTTTCTTTATTTCTACAACTTCGAGCTTGATAATGGCGTCATGACGACCCCGAAACGTTGTTGGGTTTTATCGTTTATTTTCACTTGTCTGTGTATAAACAACGGAAACCATTGTAAAAAGAGAACTAAACAAGGAAAACAGAATGAGAGGCGTTTCACTGTCGACGCGCTGTTTTGATAAAACCAGTGAAGAGAGCCTCTTTCATCCATTTCCCCATCTGCCATAGCATTTGTATGTTCCTACAAGTCTACATGTAAACCGTCGATAGTTTTTCTCTTGCTAATTGGTTTGACACTGAAATAGAGCTGGTAGCATACCAAAAGAGCTGAACCAGTGAATGTCGTGGACATTTATAGTTCAATTTTACCTCTTGTTGACATTATATATACTTAACTGAATCTGCTTCGGGTTTTTTTAGACGATGAGTTATTAGACGTACCGATCTCAGTTTTCGTTATCAATTATTCTGTTTCCGTTATTATTAATAATTTTTTTCCGTTTTCTTGAATTCACGCATGCAAAAAAAATTGTCAAGATATACACCATTAAAGAAAGTTGATTTTGATCCCTTGTTTTGGGGTTTTGTTTCACTTTTGACCATTATTCACCATGTTCATCAATATGAAGGTGAATAGCACATGCTATCCCAAGTTTGATTGTTCAATAGAGAGCGCCTGATAACGAAACTCGTTATCAGAAAAGGTAAAAAAAAAAAAAAAAAAACGTGCTATTGCATAATGCATGTTTTCGCGCCGAAAATAGCCAGTGGTTTGTTTTTTTTTTTTTTCGTATTTTACCATATTTTGAGTCATTTCAGAGGTTTTGTTTCCGTTTCGGGTTTTAGTACATGCCATGTAACACAACAACTTTTCTTGGCCATGTATCGGACTTTCAAATGCCATGGAAGACGCAGAAAGTTCATCCGACTGATAGCATTAACAACTTTGGCAATCTGGTTGCTGTATGTGGTTATATCAGCCCTCGCCAACGACGCTAAACTTGACAACGGTTTAACGGCAAAGGATCCAGTGAAGCACTTCAACGGTAAGCGAACATCCATTTTCACATTGCACGCGCCAAATTTCTCAAACTTTGAAATGTTCAGTAATGTTTCTTGAAGACATAAGAATGAATATAATAAACCGTCAGTATACGACATGGTAATGTCTAAGAACGACGCGGTTTCGGTTGTATTTCGTTGTGCAGTGGAACCTCAATTTGCCAAGTGGCAAAGGACTCGGGAAATTGGTTCGTTATACGAGGTTCTGTTCCATATATTTTAAAAAGCCGTGCTGGAGAATATCGTTCTTTATACCGAAGACTTCGTTATATCGAGGTTCCACTCTAAGTCAGAGCTCTTACGAACTTGTGTTAACCATACAACAGAGACGTAAGCGGATCGTAATGTAAGCTCGATGGAATCGGAGTCGCAAGAATCAGATTGTTCTTATTTTCTTCTGATTGTCCTTATGATTCCATCGCTGATGATGTGTAAACCAGATCCCCGGCTGGTCTCCCACGAGAAGAACAAAACGACTCCCGTAAAAACGGCTGCATGGGAGGCCAGACATGTCTAAGCGGGAAAGACAGACAGCTGAACACAAGTTGCCCATTGGTCGCTAAACTGCTCGTCGAGGAGACAAAGGGAGATAAAATTCGATAAGAAAAATAGAATGTGTTGTGGAGAAATGCAAAGATATTCCTTTCGGCGGTTGACTCTCATGTAAAATATGACGCAGCGTTGATGAGACAAAAACGTTTGAAGAGAAAACCACGACGAATTCGGAATATCGCGTTTGTGCTGTTTGCTCAATTGTACTTCCGGCTTTCGCTTCTCTTCGCCGTTATTTTTCGGCGGAGCGAAGCGACGATCGTTACTAAAACACCACACAAGTAACATACAAGTACATACGAATACATACGAATGACACACGAGTACATACGAGTAGCATACAAGTAACATACAAATACATACGATGGCACCAGGGTAATACGCGTGAAATCTATCATTTTTTCATGTTTAGGAAACATGCGAACCGATGCCAAGGTTATAAAACGAAAATTAATAAATGGGGAGAAGTACGACTGGAGTAGTCCCATTCTTAGTCACTGAAGGTTTATGGACTACACTCTTTTTTTTATAAGCGTATTGTTTTTCCGGCCCAGGCTGAATATCCTGTTAGCGTATATAATCGTATTAGGCTGAGTAGAATTAAGGGTTAATTTTCACGCGTATTTTCAAAGTTTTCGCAAATTCACCCTCACCCGTAAGCAAAACAAAGAATTCACCTGTTTCTTAGCGTACAAAACAGACAAAACAAACGTGAAAAGTTGATTGTTATATACATGTAATTAAGAGAAAATAAAGTTTAATTCATGAGCAAACTAAAAATGGAAACTTTGAAAATACTAGTGAAAATTAATCCTTAATTCTACTCGGTCTCATCTGATTACGTGTTTATAACATAGAAGGTAAAAGTTTCTAAAAACTATCCAGGCACTTCGTAAAACAGAAGCGGCCCGGAGTAAAAACACTCACCCGTAAGCAAAACAAACAAACAAACAAACAATTCACCTGTTTCTTAGCGTATAGAACAGACAAAACGATAATCTGAAATGTCAGTCGTCTCTTCCCCCTAAGCCACATGGGCGCGCCCCCTGTGGGTTAGGGGGAAGAGACGACTGACTTTTTCAGGCCGACAAAACGAGAAAAGTTGATTGTTATATGCATGTAATTAGGAGAAAATAAAAGTTAAATTCGTGAGAAAACTGGAGCGGTTTCCAAAACCAAAGTAATTACTCTGGCCAATCGCCAGAGATGTAAACAACACAACGAGCCAATCAGAATTCGAAGCAAATACGTGTAACTGGCGTCAAGCGCGGGAAAACGCGTGCGGCGAAAACACGATTGGTTTTGGTTTGGATTCCAATTGGTTGAGAAAGTGGCACGAGTTTTGTTAACCAATCACAGAGCATGGTAATGCAAAACCAAAGCAAACGCGAAATTACTTTCGACACTCAATTGAAAACTGCTTTAACAACAATTAAACCAAATGTTAGGCATCAATAATTTTGATTCACCTGCACTGGAAGCTTTCTACCGCTTGAAAATCGTACGAACACAGATCGATAAAAATAGAAAACCGTGGGTCCTAAAAAGGAACTTGCAGAATAATTTCTTCCACTGAATTTGACCTGCTTCGGCCTTCGTCCCATTAAAAGGGCACTGTTGTTATTGTTCGGTTATCGTTCGTTGGAAGAAGCCGTAACGTGGTGAAACTCCGCCTCTCCGTCGCGGCATGAATCATTTCAGTTTTTTAACCAAACAAATCCGATCAAGATTTTAGATTTTGACACAAATAATCTTTTGCTGTTTCTTGTAAGAAACGAAAGTTCACCTTTAGAAATTTCTTTGTAGCTGTAGCACTTGATTTCCAAGTATTTTTGGCACAAACAATACGGCTAAAATGTCAAACTCCAAAGAACCTGAAAGAAGTTGTTCTTGTCGCGGCACAAGATGAACAAACCACCTAACTGAAAAATGGCGTGCTCAGCCAATCAGGAGCAAGTATTTTCCCTTCTCGACCAATCAGGAGTAGGTAATTTTGCCCTCGGTGAAAGGAAAATTAAGAAAACATGTCCTCTCTTTCGACCAATCAGCATTAAGTAATTTTGCCCTCTATGTTATAAACCTAGCTACTAATGAGTGAAGAAAATAAGGGACATATCACAGGACCACGCTTCGCCGGTCTAGGCCGATGGAAGGGTTTTTATTTTTCTTTCTGCTAGGCTATTTTATACCTCGACGATGGCTGTAGAAATGAAATCATTATTGTTCATTTAGCCTTTTTCCTGTTTCGAAAAGCAATCGTTAAAGCGCGTTGTCGTCGCCTCAGAAAACTACGAATGCTCTTGATGAGCAGACAACGCATGCTTCATTTTTATCTTAGCCTCGCTTGTCTGCAGTTCGGCCGCAGCAAAACGGGTGATGTGGCCGTGGGTATTTCCACGTCCTCAACGTTAGTTAAAACACAAAACGGCGGACGGACGCGCTGCCTGATATACGATACGAAGCTGGACAAAGCTGGACCAAGTTATTACAAAATACCATACCAGCCAGCCGCCCAAGTGTTAATGGCTTTGGCATGTGCTCGCTCATGATTGGCTCAGATCTAAAGCTCAAGAATCCTACCTTTTTAGACGCTTTAGATGGAGATTTCGATCTTTGAAGTTTATGTCGAGATCTCGACATGTATATTTCCAGGGATCACACACGAAATTTAGCTAAGTCGCGATTAAGCACTCCTTACCAAAACTGCTTACATTTTTGACAAAGAACCTCTTCTTTAACTTGAAATTGTTCTTAGAACACCGGGAAGAAAATGTGAAATGATTTTGCCAAGCAAGAATAAACTATAATCGGGTTTTAGGGATTTCTCCAGAATACACAGGAAGAACTTGAAAAAATTGGCGAATTTTTTCAAGTTTCAATCCCTTTCCATCCAAGCCATCCACAGCCAAAGATTTTTGATACTACTGCAGTTTCTGTGCATGCTCTGGTAGGGTTTTCCTTAACAAAACTGGACCGTTTTTTAACGTTTCCATCGACACAACTTTTGTCTCACTGTATAAAGAAATTGATTACTCTTAAATAAAATAAACACCTAATTTTGTTTTTAGGAAGAGTGGGTCTGGATATTCTTAACTTTTTCGCGATTTGCCTCTGAAAACATTTATTATCATCGTCATCATCATCATCACCATCATCATCATCATCGTAGACATTGTCATCACATTTATTAGTGCTTATTGCTAAAAACATTGCACAGGGACCCTTTCTTGTGGCTGCCAGCTGTGTGGCTTCGGAGTGCTTCAAGCACTTCAACATTAAATGGGAATTCCCATATCGTAATTAATTAATGCAATATTGTAATTAATTAAAAATAAGAAGTAGTGTTACTGGTAGTGTTATAGCTAGGTAGCGTTTTGTAGTGTAATGAAAGTGGTTTTAATTTAAAAGAGCTGTGTGGCTTCCCCATGCTGATTTTTTTTCATCCTGGAGCTGTTCCCTGACACAAGCAACTTCTCTCTTTCTTTTTCTTCCACTTGCTTCAGAACCAGAGAAACATATGTTAGTCTCTGGACGACGGGTGGGTCTACCGCATCGATACGCATTAATTAAGTGTCAAAACTAGTTGAGGCGTTGTGTTTTAATGTCTTTTATCACAGGTTTAACTCCAACCATTGCCCTAATGTCTTTAACTTGTCCCGTCGGATTTTCAAAGTAAATGCCGCTTTGCTACGGGCAGTTGAATCGATATTTTGAATATTTCGGTCTCCGAACGTTTGCCCCATGTTGCCCGCCCGCCAGACATCACTTTGCAGATGTAAAATATCCGAAACTGATTGCAATACTGACACTACGGCAAAGTGCAATTTTAATCAAGTCAACAGCCTACATCGTGCTGCTGGATTGCCTGTGCATGCACAAGAAGACTCTGAGGCTATCCTGCCCTCATGGTGTTGTTGCGATGCCTGTGAGTTTACAAGTTTGCACATAACTTTTCTAATACATACGTTTCTGCTCTTTGTAGATGAAATTTCACTTATGAAGCTCAGTAAAGGAAGGGAAGATTCAACGCGTATTACGAAGTGTAAGTTTCACTTGACTCTTGTAGTCCACTGACACTGGAACACGAAAACGCTATTTACGTTTTAGTTTAACGTTTTCATCGGATGCATGTGGATGTAAGCCAAAAAAGAAAAAAAACCTTGGGTTTTCAAACGAAAACGGATAGGCCTGGACAAGGCCTCGCTATAATAGCGAATCCGTTTGATCACCCAACGCAATTTTGTGCACACAAGTGCGCGCTTGCGTGAAAGTGCGGCCCACGGTGCCACCTTCATCATGAACGCAAACATCGTGTACAATTTCGAAATTACTTGAGCAAACAAACTAGCCTTCGTCTTCTTCCACGACAATGAATTAAGCAAGAAAACAAACCGGCTTTAAAAAAATCGGCTGATATTATTCTCAGTGTAATATTGGTCTACGTATATGGGCGGCCGTTACCACCAAAAATACAAGAATTTCAAACGATATCGATGAAAAAGAGGGTTCAAGTGCCCATTACAAAATAGCACAGACAAATAAAAAACTACTGTCGATTTGATTTTAACAATAACATTGAAAAAATACGAGCCAAACTGTAGGTCCTGGAAGAAGAAAACAGGGGGTCCACTAGCGTAGAACCCGATTCCTCATTTCTCGCGAATGCCCCATCTCCCTCCCTCGTTCGTTGGCTTCAGGTCATGCAGGCCAGCACTATTTCTCTTGGGCTTTTTTGTAAGGGTACAGTTTGTCTCTGAAGAAAAAAAGTAAGAAAGCTCACATAACTATCAAGCCTAATTGATGTACCGTACTTTTTACAGATGGACAACCTTCTGTTTGCCTGAACAAAGAGATGATAAACTCCTCCGAAATAAACAAACTTGGAACATATCCACGAGACAAAAGTAAGTTATGCGGGAATTAATTTTAAGGGAGCTTCTGGTCCATCCATCCATCTATCCATCCATCCATTCCTCGATTCGTTCGTTCGTTCCTTCCTTCCTTCATTTACTCGTCCGTCTGTCTGTTCGTTCGTGCCATCCTTCGAGCTCCTTCCTCTCTTTGCCTTCCCCATTCGGTTAGCTCTTGCTATTTGGATCATCCAAATTCCACCTTGCAACTGTTTAAATTCATACCACTGTTACCTTTTAGTCTCTACATTGTAATTTTTTTTTTTAAATAACAGCTGTGCTATCCTACTTTTTTTATTTAAATTTTTAGAGTGAAAATCGTTTTTCCTTCCTTCCTCTCTCCCTCCTGTCCCTCCTTCGTCTCTTCCTTCCCTCCCTCCTTCCTTCCTTCCTTCCTTCCTTCCTTCCTTCCTTCCTTCCTTCCTTCCTTCCTTCCTTCCTTCCTTCCTTCCTTCCCTCCTTCCTTCCTTCCTTCCTTCCTTCCTTCTTTCCTTCCTTTTTTTCTTCCTTACCCCCTTCCCTCCTTCCTTCGTTCCTTCCTTCCTCTCTCACTTCCTAACTCCTTTCCTTCCTTCCTTCCTTCCTTCCTTCCTTCCTTCCTTCCTTCCTTCCTTCCTTCCTTCCTTCCTTCCTTCCTTGATTTCGTTCAATCAGCCGATCCAGTTTGGGCGTTCTTTCTTTCTTAATTTGATTAATGCTGTTATGTTTATTTTTTTAAGGATTTATTACTATGGGAATTTCATCAATTACTCGACCTTCAGGAGAAAACTATCTCGCGAAAACCGTTAAACTTTTGTTGGACGTCCCAAGCGAGAAGGAAAGTACAGAAGTTTTTATGGTGATATTCTTGGCCGATTTCGATGAAACTGCTAAATCGCCCACTCTGACGGAACTCTCGACTGGGTTCAAGAAATACATTGATCAAGACCTTCTTCATGTGATATTTGCACCTCGAGATTACTACCCTCCGCTCACAAACTTGAAAGAAAAATTTGGTGACTCCGCACAGAGGACATTTTGGCGATCAAAGCTGGTGGTTGACTTTACATTTCTCATGTGCTATTGCAAAGACCTGTCGAAATATTACCTTCATTTAGAAGATGACTTAATCCCGGCACCTAGCTTTTATCCAAAGCTTGTAGATTTCATCACCTCACAGAAAAAACCATGGCCCGTGTTAGATCCAGCCAGCATGGGCCACACAGCCAAGGTTTATCACTCCAGCGACCTTGAAAATATCGCCACATACTTCTACCTGATGTACGACGAAATGCCAATAGATTGGCTGATTATTTTCTGGCGAAAGATAAAATACCACGACAATTTTATATTACCACCAGCTTCACTTTTTCAGCATATCGGAGATAATTCCTCTTTATCAGAAAACAAGGTCTCCCATAAATCGAAGGAGACATACTTTGACCAGTATGACATTAAGTACAAGGGTTTAAATCCACCGGCCACTGTTAGCAGCTCAATGCTGATCTCTACCGCTGGAACAAAACCGGAACATGCGTACAATAAAGGCAGCGGCTACTTCTGGGCCAAGAAAATAAGGAAAGATGACTTCATTCTTATTAATTTTATACGTATAACCATTGTCCGTGAAGTGTTTGTGGACACAGGCTCATATCTTGCGTCCAACGATAAACTTAAGTCAGGCGTTCTGCAGGCAAGCTTTGGGTCGAATAACAACGAAACGGTAGCAGATGGCGTCGGAAATTTGTGTAAAGATTTTGAGACAATTGCTGATTTTGAAAATGGCGTGGCAAAGGTAACCTGGAACGAGAGGAGACAACTGTCTTGTTTAAGGATCCTTGTGACAGGAGAACAACGAGAATGGCTTTTTGTCAGGGAAATAGACGTTTTTTAATCTAGCTCTTAGGCGTAGCACATACAGCTGTTGACTAACTAGTTAAGGTTTATCGACCTTAAAGAGGCACTGTTACAGACGCGTTGCTTCACATTGATCACAACTGCTCAAATAATTATTTGTTTACAAAAGTCTTTTCTAACATAAAATTGATCTTACAGCTATGGAACGAAAATATCAAATGATTTCTCCGAGGAAGAATAGACCAAAATACACAGATAGGACTTGAAAAAATTGGCCAATTTTTTCAAGTTGCAATCCATTTCCATCTTAGTCATCCGCCGCCAAAGATAATTAATATAGTAATAGTTTCTATGATTTAGTAGGTTTATTGTAAACAAAACTGAAAATAAATAGGTGACACTGCCCCTTTTAGCAACGACGACGACGATGGCAACGAGAATGTAAAAAAAACAACAACAACAACAACAAAAGTTTTACTAAACAAAACAATGGTTCTGCTCGTGCTTTTTCACTTTCGTAGATTAATTTGCAGTCCTGTGCAAAACAACAACGTGAAATGGCCAAGTTCGAGGTTTTATGGGGAACGTGACCACACGGGGATGAATTTTTGCCACCCCAGCTTCAAATTCAGCTCCATTACACAGTCTAAATGAGTTAGAATTTAATTTTTAGGTTAAATTTGCTGTGGCGTTGTCGTCTTTGCTGGTTAAGGTCCATTATTCCTCGTGTAGAGGAAGTTTATCAATGAGCATTACTGGATTCAACTACTGGAATTCATTTAATTTTTCTTTTTCATTTAAAATTTGTAATCCCAGTGAGGTTTAAATAACAAATAGCTGTAACAACCATAAAACCCCTGAAGACTTCTGGTAGTTGAAGTAAGCTGACGCTGGCCATTTTAAATATGCCATGGCGCGGTTACGGCCGTAAACGGTAATAATAATTTATGATAATTTTATCAAACCGAAATTGGTATGAAAGTATGATCAAATGCGCAAGTTCCTTTTGAACTTGAACTGGATGGACACTATCACATCATGAGTACCTTTCTAAACTTAATCTGTTGTCAGTTTCATAAAGGCTTGAGCTTAAAGACCTCATTTCTTTATATAAGATGTCGCTCGGGCCATTATACCATTCCAATTAATGAAAGAAGGTTGGTCGTTCCACTCGGAATGGTTCAGATTTAGATCTACTTGCTCCGAAATTTTGTACGACATTTTAACCGCTACTAATCTCTCTCCGTTCTCTTAACTCCATCTCGTGGTTTAATACCAATTAAATTCCAAAGAGCTGTTTTCAAATGAGCGCCGTAAAACCAAAACCACACTAATTACACTGGCCAATAGCAACTGAGCCAATCAGAACTCGAAGCAAATACATGTTACCGGTGCCAAGCGCGGGAAAACGCGAGCGAGCATTGTACAATTGGGTGTGGTTTTGTTTCTCATTGGTTGATTTCGGCACTCGACTGAAAAACGCTCTAGTGATGCTTTCTATAAAGCTTACAACCTCAAACAATGATGCTTAATAATGATGCTTTCATTAATTATAATGATGCTTAATGATAATGATGATGATAATGATGCTCTAATGAATTTTTCATTCATGCTTACAACCTTAAAGTTATTAACACCAGGACATCAACCTGTTTAAACTTTCTACTCCACATAACACTCCTAACACTGCTGCTACGATGACTCCTATAACTTTTTTTAGAAGACCTGCAGCACCTTACAAAAGCTCTATTTTCACTGGACCCTGATAACCTGCAGCTGCATTCCTTTTAGGGCTGGGAGCATTGTTTTGTTCTTCGGTTTTTAATTTTTTTTTTTTTTGGCCCTCTCAACTAGTCCTGTAAGACGTTTCAAATGGTGCAGATCATCACGTTTTATTATTTATGGTTGTTTGTATTTTGTAGTATTAGTAATGAAGTAGTTTGTTTTATATAATCTTTTTTTTACCCCATAATTTATGTAGTAATATTCTCACAGAAGACACATTCTTTGGAGCCCAGTTCTGTTGTAAGACCCCACCATTATTGCTCCTGTTTCTTGGTCCAAGCTTTGTAAATAAATAAATATATCTTATTCGATGGTTTTACATATAATACGCGCGGATATTTTGCGAGTTGCGTAGTATTTTTCCGAGCCCCGAAGGGGCGAGGAAAAATACGAGCAATGAGCAAAATGTCTGCGCGTATTATATGTAAAACCATCGAATAAGAGATTTATTATTCCACTACAGAAAGATTTGTTATTTTGGCTTTTCTGTTTTGGTAACAGTTTTGAAATACACCCGGCATTATCTGTCCATCGGTATATGGCGCGTACGAATGACGTAAACAACACAGAAAGCCAGTTAAATGTCTTTAATTTGATTGGATAAAATGAAAAGAAAAATGACAAGTGATTGGCATGCTAAAAACTTGTTTTCGAGCTTGCATCATTTCAAAAACTATTCTTCCATTGAAAGCCACGTTTTACAATAATTTTGTAATTCCAAAATATTCAAGAAAGTCTCAAAATCAGGGAAATGTCGTCAACTTATAGTGACAAATCCAGTTCCGATAAATCAGAACAACAAAAGTTCTTTATAGTTCATCATCACTATCTACAAGGGGCAAGATTCTCTTGAATTTCTACTGTGGAACTGTGGCATGGACGGCAGCGGAGCCAGCATCGGCAGTGGTAAAGGTAAACTGGCAGTTATTAAAGACAGCTCCAGTGAACAAATGTTTGCCTTCACTTTCATCTCGCTGTGGATCAGCTCTTGGCGTCAGTATTTGGCTTTCAGCGACAGATTTCTCACGTGCATCACATACCTCGATGAAGCTGCTGAGTTTCAAGGACATGTCCTTCTGCTGCTCTGTGGACGTACTGGAATAGCTGTCTAAAGACTTAAGGTTTCTTTGTCCAGCAAGTGCAATGATGTTTAAAGGCTCCACATTTTCCTTTCTGAGCGTTGAAATCATCGTCCTACGGACCGAATGGTTGGTGTGCCTGCCTGTCAACTCGGCGGCCTCGCTCATGGATTTCATAAATGAACCGAGCGAATTTTTTCCCAGAGGCTGTTTCTTGAACCAGATATCGGATGATGGCTTAACAATGGACGCCAGATAAAATGGGGAATCTGCAGCAGCCATTTCAGGCGGTCGTCTTGCCAGATATTCTTTAAAGATGCTCACAGGACAACGTGATCCGCCAGTTGCGTACATTTTGGGGTTGAACGTGCGGTCAGGGACAAATTCGTGTTCTCCAGTACGAGTCTTGCTTCCACGCTCAGTTATCCACTCGACATAATCTCTTCCTTGGAGGCCGTCTTCGCATTTTATTTGGAAGTCTCCAAACCTTACTCGGTGATGTTCGTCACGAGCTCTCCAACCAAAGAACAGGGTGTTGTTAAACCAGACTGTACGTAAAAGGCTTTGCGGTGTGTGGTATCCTAATTGTTTCTCGTCCCACAGCTTCTGAATCTGATTTTCGCTCAGTCCGAGAGCTTTGTTTGGCTTTTGCCCTTTGCCGGTACGGCGAAGCTGTTTTCGCTTTGAAGATAGAGCTTCTCTGACCTTCGTGAACTGTCTGTCTGTGAGTATACTGTATTGTTTTTCTTTTTCCCTTAAGAAGCGGTCGAAACTTCGTAACATAGACGTCAACGTATCAGGTTCATATTCGTCCCCATTCGTCTTACGTACGTTTAAAAAAAAGTGAGCCAAAACTTTGTCCAGTTCTTGTTCTGGTATGTTTTCAATAGTTCTTGTTTCGTTGACATTTTTTGCCCATCTGTAAAACACATTAAGGTCACTTTGCGTCTTTTTAGTTGTGTTTTTGTTTCTGTTCTCAGCAATAAAATTGTCAATGTCTTCGTCGTTCAGTTGTCCGCTTACTGTTTGTTCTGTTTGCTCGGTAATTGTAGCAACACCACCTGTTTCAGTAGTTTCTGTTTGTTCAGTTAAATAGTCTGTTTCTGTTAAGAGTTCGTCTTCTAAAAATTCAAGTCCAAAGGACCCAAACAAGTCAAAGTTGGGTTCGTCCAGTCCGGCCATTGTTGCTCCTTTTCCTGCCTTTTCCGTCCGTATTCGCTCTGTTGTAAACCGGTCAAACCGGTACACTACAGTGTATTACGGTCTCATATTTTGCGCGTTCTCTTGAACTTATTTGGTGAAATGACATAATAGTGGAATAATAAATAACTTTATAAGTAAATAAAAAGATATAAATAAATAAATAAATAAATAAATAAGTAAACGACCTTATAACAATAATGTGTTTAAAAAAACTGGACCGTCCAATGATACAGTTACAGTAATAGCTTATCTCACCTAAAGAAACAAGCTTCTCTCATATCTTTTATATATTTTAAACGTGCCCTCATGAATAACTTTTTTAAAGGAGCGATTAGCCCTCCCGCATTTTTATCCGTAGTTTTTGATCTCATTGTACATTGATTTCACTTTTGTAATTTCCTAGTTTATTTACTTAAAGATAGAGGGCCACAAGTTTATTAGTGTTTTTCACTATTTTGTGCTAGCCTCTTAAATAAAGGATTTACTAAATAAAAAGGTCGGTCTTCAGCAAACTAGTAAGACTTCATGTCGTCGTTCCACGGGGCCGGGCCGGGGCAGATGCTATGAACCAAGGACCGCTTAGTTTTGAGTTTTGCATAAATGCAAATTGTAACCTGGTGACTACCTGGTAGGACTGCAGATGGTAGCAGAATCAAAATAGGTTTTTACCTTTGCTGCACGTCGTTTTTCAGTACAAGAAGGAATACATGCATTATGCATAGGGCGTTAATAAACGTAAATTTACTCCTACGGAGACCTTATGCATTCCCTCGCGTAAAGTACTGAGCATAAAACAAGCACAAAAAAACTACAAAATGTTGCTAGAAGTTTTCATGTAATCACATTCTCTAAACTTTAAATAAAGCTATCTTTAAACGACAGAAACCATTGTAACAGGAGAACTACGGATTTTTTTAGGCGCCTGAATGAGTTATTAGGCGTACCCATCTTTTCGTTATTATATTATAAGATTCAGTAATGGATCAGTTTTGATCCATGTAAAGATGGTGTAACAAGTGTCTGAATGGGGGCACCTCGATAACACTAAACACTTAATTTAACACTTAATTTTTTGGCTCTGTAACCTGAAACAGTTAAATTTTAGGCATTTTAACACTAACAGAAAAAAATTCACTGTAACAGTAAATTTTAGCCAGAAAGAAACAAAAACGGCTCCATAAAGGCCAATATTATTTTGTTTGGTATACCAAGAAGTTTTCAGCCATTTTCTGACGATTCCCAATTATTTCGGATATAGGCGATGAGAAGTCCAAAGACTACTGCAAAGCTGATACAACGTTATATATTTTAAAACAATATTTCGGCTGGCCAAACCAGCCTTCTTCAGGTTTAGATGTTACTAAATTATATAAATGAAATTACAATATTATATAATGGAGGATGTTGCAATACATAGGAGCGGCGGAAATGACGTTTAGAAGGTGGTACCAAAGGATAAGGAAATAAGTAAAATAAAATAAAACAATTACAATTCATTACGTCTATTCAAACTGTGGGGTTCCAAGGTCCCCACTAAATCTATAAGAAAAGACTCTCTGGGTTTTCTGATTGAATCACGTGAGGAGTGGATAACTTCAAGTGGTATTAGTTGCATGTCAGTGTGGCAGTGGTTAGGTTGAGAAAGAAAATGTTCAGAAACAGTAGTTGGTTTGGATGTAATGTTAGTTTTGTCAACTGGGCGTCTATGTTCGTTGAATCTGTCTTTGAGACGTCGCTTAGTTTCACCTATGTATTGTAAATGGCAGAGGTTACATTGTACCAAGTAGATTAAATTTTTGGTGTTACAGGTTATGTGTGAAGTGATGTTACGGGTTTCGCCTGTGGAAGAAAATGTATAATGTTTAAGACCGTTAGTAATGCAAGGATAAGTGGCGCAATTTTGTCCACAGCGGAAAGATCCTGGTGGTGAATTAGTGTTGTTAGGAGCGGTGACAGTCGGTAGCTGTGCTTTAACTGAAATGTCGCGAAGGTTTGGAAGTGCGTCTGTAAGCGACGATAGGTGGGTGTTTAAAAACGTCCCTGCAACGGTCGGAGGAAAGTAATATGTTAAAATGTTTGCGTAATATATTAGAGAGGTGAGGAAGTGCTGGGTTATATTTAACGACGAAATGTCCGAAGGCTACCGAAGATTCCCTGAGACTGCCGAAGATTTTCGAGGAGAAATCCGAAAATTTTCGACTATCTCTCGTCGTTATATTCACATGCAAAAGATATTTTTTAGTGTTATTACAGTATTCATTTTCTCTTGAATAGGATACAATGCTGAACAAAAATGACAGATCAATGTCATTCCTTCCTTCACGGTCAAGAGCTCATGCATATGTGCCATACCTGATCGTCCAGATGTTCCAGTTTCCCAGAATACTGTTACGTTGCGCATGAGTCGAAAAAAGAGACTACAGCCCCTTTGAGCACAGGCTCAAAGTTCATGAACTGATTTTCGAAGAACAGATGAGAATTTACAATGCTAAAAGGCTATACGTTTTTCACGAAAAACCTTCCAACACTTAGCAGTATTTTCTCCGGAAACAGTAAATATTACAAAAATTGGCCAATTTAACAGTAAACACTAAAAATTATAGGCAAATAACACTAAACACTAAACCCCATACAGAGCCCCTGTGAGTGATTGAATCTGTTTCCGTTATTATTAATAATTTTTTTTCGTTTTCTTGAACTCACGCATGCAAGGAAATCGTCAAGATGTATACTGAATAAAAGAAAGTTGATTTTGATCCCTTGTTTTGGGGTTTTGTTTTACTTTTGACCATTATTCACCGTGTTCATCGAAATGAAGGTGAATAGCACATGCTATCCCAAGTTTGATTTAACAAATAGATTCCATTTAGCCGTGCGTGTGTACTCTGATAACGCACAGAGGACTTCAAAACGTGGTGAGAACAAAGGAGTACGCTACGAGCCGCAGGCGAGTAGCGTGACTGATGTTCTCACCACGTTTTGACGTCCTCCGTGCGTTATCAGAGTACACACGCACGGCTAAATGGAATCTATTTGTTTTATACATTGTTTGGATATGGTCCCGTACGAAATATTGGAAACGTTGTTGTAAATCTTCATGTTGACGATTTGCGCGGGGATTGAGGGGCAAAAATAGTTTTTTACTAGAAAAACGTGACTCGCAAAACCTCGCGAAGCTGGGGCTGGGTGGAAAGCCCTCTTTACTCGTATTGTAGCATCAAACGAGGAGATTAAAAGGCGCATAAGATTTTTTTTTGATGAGCATGGTGTTTTCGTAGTTCTACGGGCTCAGAGTTTGCGGTTGAAAATCTATTTGTGACGCGACGTAATGTACAACGGGCGTGCAGCGTTGCCGTTATTTTCCACGGAAAATTATTTACCGCGGCCACAAAACGTGTAATTTCTTTAATGCAATCTTTCACAAAAAAGATTTCTAAAAGAAAGGGAAAAGATTCTGGAGAGATAGTCCTGTATCCAGTGAATATTGATGAACATTGCAGTTGAAATTTGATCATGCACGCATATTTTTTTCGATGTATGCAAATTTTGCTCCTGACGACGCCAGACAGTCTGACGTCATTGTCCGGACACCTTCAAAGATATAAACAGTTTATAAAATAACTAACATACTACGCGCGTTCTGATTGGTCAATAGAGTTGCCAAACCTATGTACTATTGTACCGGTAAACTCCCGCTGCTCTCCCGCTGGAGATTTCTCGATAATAGCCGACGAGCGCGACGAAAACTTTCCGAACTTCGACATATTGTCAGGCTTTGATGTGCTTTTGCCGCACAATAAAAATTCGGAGCCAAATTCTAAAAAGGAGAGCTTAAATACTGAGGCAGAAGAAGAAAGGTCGAGCAAAAAGAGAAGATTTGCCGATGTGGAAAACGAAGAACTTGACTCGATTGTCGAAAATGCACAAGCCAAAAAAACCAAGCAGGCAAAACAGTGGGCAAAATCCGTATTCACAGGTTGGTTTTAATTACATGAATTATCTTTTAGCCTGGCTTTTCACTGAAACTGTTATTTTATAAAATAAACGGCTCAAACAGTATTGATAAACAGTACAAAATTTGTAATTTATTGAAGGTTATGCCAAAGTCAAGTTGTTTACAAATAACTTGAAGCGTTTAAAACAATATAAAACCGACTTCAACCCAAGTACAAGGTATTTGATATTAACTGCTCAAATCATAATTCCTCTTTCTCTGTTCACCTAGAGTGGAGTAAACAAAAGGTTATTGGCGTAAGTCTGGCGGAAATGGCGGTCGAACAGCTGGACAGGAATCTGAGGCAATTCTACGCCGAAGCAAGAAATAAAGAAGGCGAAAATTACAGCCGTGCGACTCTTCTGTCAATAAGAAATGGCATTGAGAGATATCTAAACACACCACCACACAGTTTAGGAATAAGGTTCACTCACGACCCACGTTTTGTCCTCTCAAACCAAATGCTTGACGCCAAAATTAAACAGCTTAAGCAAGAAGGCATGCAAAACACCATGCACAAACCAGCAATAGAAAAAGAAGACCTGGCCAAGCTCAAAACAAGTGAAGTTTTTTTCACTCACCAAGCCGTTGTCCGCTTTTCATCAGTAACTGCTATCTGCTGATAAAAAGCATTCTTTCGCCAAGGCATTAACCTTTTTTAGCCACATTTTTGTGAGAGTTAGACAGTAATTTAACTTAAAAAACACTTTCATTCATTCGCTCAAACTGCGATGCGTCCTTCGGCGATTCAACAGGTTTATGCTCAAAATAGATCCCGATTTGTGATTGGTTCTCCCGCCTTACTGATGAATTTGACGAGAATAAACAACTTGATCAAGTTACAAAATAAAAAGCGCCGATTTCTAAGTGTTTTTGTCTAAGTAGTTATTTCATAAAAGCAATAGACCGCACTTTCCAGAAGTTTACCAGCGTAATAAAACCACTTGGGATGTTGGGAGTACACTCGAAAAGCTTGTAAATCACTCGCCTGCGGCTCGTGATTTACAAGCTTTCTCGTGTTCTCCCAACATCCCGCGTGGTTTTATTACGCTGGTAAACTTCTGGAAAGTGCGGTCTATTGCTTAAATACACATATATATATATATATAAATATATTTTTCGCTCGAATTCGCGCGGCTTAGCTCCGCTCGGGCCGGCTCGGCCCGACAAATTTATTTAACCTCGCTTCGCGAGGAATTACGTCATTTGTAATCTATACAAAGAAACTACGCCTATTGGCTAATTTAAAGCTAACGAGTGTTGTGATTGGTCAATAATCTGTCAACTTAATTTATGCAAAATCGCAATCTTTCATTCGAATCGAGCGTGAAGCGAAAGTTTGGCGCCAAAAGTCAATGAAAATCGTCGATTTATGAATCGGTCTGGCTTCAATCAAGTTCAGTTTACTTTTCCCCTTGGTTGGGTTTAGATCCCAGGTAAACATGAACGTTTCCAATGTTGCAAGAGCTGAAAAATCCCGAAGGAAATGCAGTCATGGAGAGGGAAGCGTCGACGGCAATCTGGTTTGTTGTGGTACTTGTGACTGGAACCAGGACACGCTTAGGCGAGGAAATCAGGGCCGTGGTGCTGGAAGTCTGAACCGTCGAAGCAGTACTGTACAGGCCCGCAAATGATCCCCGGACCGGAAATGATCCCCAAATTGAACCGCAAATGATCCCCGGACGGAAAATGATCCCCAGATTGGACCGCAAATGATCCCCGATCGCCTCACCATAAATATTGAATGGAATGGACTCAAATTTGGACAGTGGATTTAATTTTTGTACACTTCGCTTTTTTTTCCTTAATAACACCAGTCGTTATAATTAAGCTACATGCATATAAATTTCACAACTTTAAAAATTATAATGTAGCAGCTCAGTGCAACAGAACAATTTACTTTATATAAACTGGAACATACATGCCAATTGTTCTCTCAGGTGTGTAGCTCGCGAACGCAGACGTATTTCCGGCTGTCGAGATTTTCTCCGCCGGAATTCTCTCGACAGCCGGAAATACGTCTATGTTCGCAGGCTATCAGCCTTTGCTTCTTGAGCCGGCTAACTCTGATATATTTAATAGAAATAGGCCTTATCACGGTTTTCGACGCCATTTTGACGGGTAGGCAAACAGGCTTGAAATAACAGTGTTTGTATGGAAATCCGATGTGAAATAATTTTCATAAAACATTGCTTCTGAAAAATTCATGAATTGGAAACTTTTGGCACTAGAAAAAGTCTGTATAGCGAACCAGCCGTGAGCTGCTACTAAAAATAGTTCGCGGGAAAAAATACAGGGAAATGTATGGAAAGTTCAAAACATGACTGGACGCTTTCTGTCACAGCTACATCCCTCCAATTTTGTTCTTAAAATCCTTTTCCTAGTGCCAAAAGTTTCCAAATCATGAATTTTTCAGAAGCGATGTTTTATGAAAATTATTTGACATCGGATTTCCATACAAACACTGTTATTTCAAGCTTGTTTGCCTACCCGTCAAAATGGCGTCGAAAACCGTGATAAGGCCTATTTCTTCAGAGGGAGATTTTGAACTCGGCCTTTCTTATCTCGGGTGTATCGCCAGTAAAGGACGAGCAATCGGGTGTGTCGCCTTTGCTTTTCCGTGTTTAATACTCGCTGCACATCGACAATAACTTTATTTTACTCCGGATTTTTCAATTGTTCGAAGGTTTTTGACTGAACCGGAAATAATCGACTGCGCGCAGTGAGTGAATGTTGATTGCTGTGAACTTTTTACAATGGGATGGGTGAGAATCGTATTGCATCGAAAATGTGGTTTTAAACTATCAACAGCACTCCCGTAAACAATATGCCTCCTGTAGTGATCGAGAAAAAATTTGGATGGCAAAATCGGTATGCCGACGACAGTGTGTTTTGAAAAAAAAAAAAAAAAAAAAAAAAGACTGGGAGTCCAACTAGCGGGAAAACGAAAACGAAAGACAAAATCAACATATTACGCGATAACGTATAACGTATAGACTAAGATCCGATTAAGAACAAAGGCGACGATACTAGTGGGTGAGATTTGACCGCCATCTGAAGCGCATTGACCGAAAAAAAAATTAAATAAAATAAAACTTGCGGAAGTCTCAACTGACCCGCTCTTTAATTTGGAAGAGTTTCGTACAATTCGTGCACATTTTAGGCATTGTAATGGTATTGTAATGGTCCATCATATACATGTATGTTACAGTTTATTGGTAAATTGTTCTGTTGTACTGTGCTGCTATATAATAATATTATAATTTTTAAAGTTGAGAAATTTGCATGCAGATAGCTTAAATATAACGAGTGGTGTTATTAAAAAAAAAATTCTATAAAGTTTAAATCCACTGTCCAAATTTGAGTCCATTCCATTCTATGTTTATGGTAAGGCGATCGGGGATCATTTGCGGTCCAATATGGGGATCATTTCCCGCCCGGGGAACATTTGCGGTTCAATTTGGGGATCATTTCCGGTCCGGGGATCATTTGCGGGCCGGGATCATTTGCGGGCCTGTACAGTACCACCAGCAAGTGCATTTGAAATATTAAGAGCAATTCTCCAGGAAAGTGAAGCAAAGTTGGAAATGAAAAATTTTAACCCCCCTTCATTTTTTGTGTGGAGGTAGGTTACCTTAAGGGATAAACAAAAACAACCATATTTGGATCGCCAGATGTATCGTCGCCATGGTAACCGCACTAGATGACGTCGGCCTTGAGACCATGTTTTGAGCAAATGTTCCATTCTCAAAAAGTAAAAGTAAACGAGTCTGGTTCTCGGGTGGATGTGAACCAATTCAAATGAAATTCATACAGATGGTAGAACCACTCTTCCAGTTTATAAAATTTGCCGTTACAATAATTTGGGTTTTATAAACAAGAAGAAAATGCTCGTCTTACTATGTTCCCTGTCAGCCATTTAGACAAGTAGGTAAAACAAGCACAACCATATTCCTAATTTCTCCGAAAGTACTCTTTCCACATAAACCAAATTAGCAGCAGAGATTACGCAGATATTGACGTTTTTAAATATCATAAAATCAATTTGGGGAAAACTATATTCTGGCCATGGGTGCTGAAGACACCTGGGACAAATTGCAAAAAATTGCAAAATTGGTAATTTTGAGAGCTCTAGTATTTGGCTCAAACAGGCTTTAGAGAGAGAAAATTAGCTTCAAAAGTATCTTTTATCATCTTGTCTGCTACCTACATTTAGTAAATAAGGTTTTGGCCCACAAATTTGATGAAATATAAATTAATACAAAACCTACCTTGAAGGTTTTGGGAATTTCTTCAGGATGCTTTCGTCGCGTTGTTCTCTCTAGTGTCTCTCCTTCGCACGCTCCGTTTTTTGGCCAAATCTAGCGCAGACTAACAGTTACTCCCATCGAATATCCAGTTTGCCGTGTTTCAGACCAAAGAAGATGATACAAGTAGCCCGCATACACTTGACAAAGAATAGTTGACAAGGTCCAAAACATGGTCGTGATACTCGCGATTTCTGCCGTCGAACACCTAAATTCATCGATTTTATCCAACCAGGAAGTAAAGTAAATGTGTCGAGATCAATGTACAAAGCAAATGCATGCCTTTGAACAATCCAAAGCAACGTCTTTAGCTAAAATCGAGTAAGATATTGCGATAGTCGACAAGCCAAGAATGGTGAATAAACTGAACGTATAGGCCGGAAGTCCGAGAAGCACGACTGCTGACCGGATGTAACACAATGTAATGAGATGTAACACCGGATGTAAGTGTAATGATATCCTCTTGTAATGGGGTTGTTTCACAATGGCAATGGTGAAGAAAGCCAAAACAAAAAAAGAAGAAAACGGAATAACCGAATGAAAGCAAATACAAAGGAAATGAAGCTGAACTGAAGCTTGGGTGAAAATTGAACGCATGATACACAATAGCTGCACCCCCCCCCCCCCCCAAAAAAAAAAAACAAAAAGATTGCTTTTTAGACTGTGAAAATGTAATTACAAATTCAGTTATGATAAACCATTCGTGACAAGAGAATGAAAAATTCGCGCGTGAAATGTTACATTTATTTACCTACACAGCAAAGAATAAGATCCATTTCGTCGCTGATTTCATCACGGTTTATACTAAGTCCGTAGGCTTGCACGTGCCTGGAAATATCCCTTTGACATTCACTGAGTTTTATATTGTTTCCACTGCACTCACAAACGTCCCTTTTGGGATTTGAAACAACTTTCCATTGTCCCGACCAGGATATTTTCCTTCGCACGACGATATGCAAATTTCCCTTACAGTGTTTTTGATCGACGGCACAAATTTACTTCCGGTCACCCCTCCCCCCACCAAAAAAAAAAAAAAACAACAGCAAAAAATAAATAAATAAATAAATAAATAAATAAAT